>NW_019174497.1:5600226-6060550 GCF_002260705.1 Seriola dumerili | reverse complement strand
AAAATAACTCAACACCAGCCATTGAATGTCTAAACAGCTGGCAACACACAAAGTTGATACAGCCTCTCAGTGAACATGTCCAAATTGTGACCCAATTGTGTCGTTGTCCCCCCCTGGTGTCATTTGACTCAGTTATGTTACAAAGTTTCAGGTGTGAATTGGAGCAGGGCCTGGTTAAAATTTGGTGTTTCTCTCTCATACTGGTCACTGGAATATTGCATCATGGCGCCTCCGGCAAAAGAAACTCTCTGAAAAAAGTGGAATTGGTTGCTCTTTATAAAGATGGCCTAGGCCATTAATAAGATTTGCTAACTACCAAAACAGAGCTACAGCACGTGGCCAAGATCATAGCAGCGGTTTTCCAGGACAGTTCCACTCGGAACAGGCCTCGCCAGGGTCCGACAAAGAAGTTGAGTCCACGTGTTCAGCGTCATATCCAGAGGTTGGTTCAAAAAAAGACGAATGAGTGCTGCTGATTTGTGCAAGAGAGTTGAAGAGTGGGGGGGTCAAGCCATGTCAGGCTAGACACATACGCCTCATCACTGCATCAAATCGTCTGCATGTTTCCGTCGTCCCAGAAGGAAGCTTCTTTCTGAAGCGATGCACAAGAAGCCTGCAAACAGTTTGCTGAGACAAGTCAAGTCCAAGAACATGGACTTACTGGCACCATGTCCTGTTGGTCTGACTAGACCAAGATCAACCTTGTTTGGCTCAGATGGTCAAGCGTGTGTGGCGGCACCCTGGTGAGGCAGTACCAAAGACAACTGTGTTTCTTGCCTACAGTCAAGGCATGGTGGTGGTAGCTGTCGTGGTCTGGGGCTCCATGAGTGCTGCCGGACACGGGAGGCTGCAGTTCATTGAGGGAAACATGAATTCCAACATGTACTGTGTCATTCTGAAGCACAGCATGATCCCCTCCTCCGGAAACTTTAAATTTAAGTAAACACAAGGGCAGTTGGGCAGGGCAGTTTTCCAACATGATAACGACTCGCAACAACACTCCAAGATGACAACTGCCGTTGCTGAGGAAGCTGAAGGTAAAGGTGGATTGGACTGCAAGTATGTCTCCAAGACCTAAACCCAATTGAGCGCCTGTGGGCATCCTCACGCGGAAGGTGGAGGAGCGCAAGGTGTCTAACATCACCAGCTCCGTGATGTCATCATGGAGAGGTGGAAGAGGATTCCAGCAGCAAGCCTGTGCAGCTCTGGTGAATTCCATGCCCAAGAGGGTTAATGCAATGCTAGATAATAATGGTGGTACACACAAAATATGACAGTTTGGGACAATTTAGACATTGTTCACTTGTAGAGTGTACTCACTTGTGTTGCCAGCCTTTAGACATTAATGCTGTGTGTTAGTTATTTTCAGAGGACAGTAATCTATTACTGCTATACAAGCTGTACACTCACTACTTAAGTTATTACAAAGTTTCATTTCTATAGGTTGTCACCATGAAAAGATATAATAAAATATTTGCAAAAATGTGAGGGGTGTACTCACTTTTGTGAGATACTGTATGTGTATATATCTATATATATACTTACTTTCTGGACTTATAAAAACAATTTAAATTCCTTTCATAAACAACATATTAGGACTGTTGAAAGCATCATCTCTTCTCTGTTTTTAATCAAACAAAGATGATAAAATGTCCTACTTCAGGAGGAAATACTCTACTGCCACTTCACGTATTGCAGATAAATATTCCAGAGCCTAAGAAGATATATAGCATCAACTGCCAGGCAGTATATACCTGGGATTCATGCGTAAAAATCTACCTCAGATACTGGGGGTCTTCTGATGGGTCTTCAAAGCATCGCGAAAAAGTTTTACAGCCTTTCATGTAAGATTCCAGCAATTCAAGTTTCTCCTGGGTAAAGTCTGAAAAGCGAATGTCAGATTTAGATTTTGAATCAGGTGATAATCTGTTTGATGGTTCGTCTTAGACAGTACCATTGTAATAAAATGACTCTTTGTAAATGTTAGCAGTAACAGTTAGAAGAAGAGAACTGGTGAATTAAGGCAGAGCGTTTGAGCTGTATTTCACTAAGAATAACTCCAACATTAAAAGTGTGGAGTGAGATTCAGTGCACTGTTCTGTAGCTGGAAAAAAACTCTGCAGGTAGCACTCACTTGTCTTTTTAAAGTGCTTGAGTGTTGACTTGGTCGACAGGAAGAAGCTAACAGTGGCGTTGTACTCTGGCACATGTTGGCGATGGGTGTTCGGTCAGGGGCGGAGAGCTGGGAGACGCCAGTCCAAAAACTCTACAAACTTTCCAGCGATCCCAGCCTGCGCCAAGTGGTGGAAAAATCAAGCATCGTAACACATCACTACTCACTACTCTTTATTTTAATAACACATCTCTACAGTTACACTTACAGTTCACTTTACTTTCAGTTCTTGCAGTTTGCAGTGAATAAAACTTTCCTACCACAGACCTCCTGTTGTAAATTTTTTACAGGTTCATTCCTCATAACACATTCAGGCAGCAGAGCAGCGTTACCTTTAGTGATGCGAGCTGACGACGTCTATGGAGGTGTTAGGGGGGTTGATGGAGCCCACCAGTTTACAGCCCACCACCTGAGGAAGAGTCAGAGACACTGGTAGCCCAGCATCACCGCTTCTGACTCGATTTCCCCAACACCTGGTGGAGGAAGCGGCAAACATGTTTGGAGTGAATCAACAGAAAGGGGTTTTCATAGCAACTCTTTCACAATGTATTTAGACTTTTCTTGATTTCCTCTTAGGATGAGCTCTGCCCTACCTTCACTCTTAATTCTCTATCTTTATATTTCATTTTGTCTCTCCTCACACCTCAGAAGAGTAACAACATCAGATGCGGTTTGTAAATTACAATTCTGAGCAGCTTGACTGGCTGAACATGTTTACACCAAAGATGTCAACAGCTGTAAAGTTTTAAAAAAGATTTACCCCAGCCCAGAATTGCCCAGCCGTTGATCATCGTGGTGTGGGAGTCGGTTCCCACCACGCTGTAGGGTAGATGAACCTCCCTTGACCTGACCACTCTGGACAGATACTCCAGATTCACCTGGTGGACTGCACCAACATCCGGGGAACCACGTTCAGCATTTCTTGAAAGCTTTGAACACCACTGTTTGGCAGACGAGAGGAAAACAGCAACAGTGAGAAAACTTTTTGCTTTTCTCTAAAACAGAAGTACCCTTAACTTTTAATTTAAAGCTACGAAATATTTCCATGATCTTTGCCAAAGTTTTTTTCTTTGTTATAAAAGCATCTGACTAAGTGTCCAAGAGTACAACATACAAAACTTCCTCAGTTTCCACTCAGACACTTTCACCCTCTGACTGTCTAACATGATGTAATAAAACGATTTGCTCTTTGCCAGACCTTGAAGAACTGAAGCCGCTCTTTGTTTCTGATCATTCCATTTCCTGGTTTTTCAAAGCTGTTTTCAGTTCTGTAGAAATAACACAAAACAAAATCAACAAGAGCAAACTGCTGAAAGGGAACTCAGTGTCAATCACTGATAATATGCTGAGTCATCCTGACCTGGACCCCTTTTGACCTGACCCCAGTTGTGACATTGATTAGCAAGTGATGACTGTCTATAAATATGAAACATGGAACTAAGATAAACAAAAGAGTCTCTGACAAGTTGCATAATTACAGAAGCACAATGCATGCACTAACACCTCCATACATAATTTCAATTCATTTTTCTGACTTAAAACTGAATAAACAAATACAGAACTACTCACATCCACATACTCCTTACCACAATCTAAAAACATTGTACCCGTCCTTCACAACTTACTCAGACACAGGCTTCAGGTGAAAGGCAGGGAGAGGCGTGTTCTCGATCTGCTGGACAGAGGCTGGATTCGACCCGGGGAGGCCGAAGGGTCATTGCAAGCAGCTTTACTACACGTGGCCCCGCTGCTCCACAGTGTGAGCCCCCTCTGGACGGAAGGCTGGAGGGTGTGGAACGAGAAGGACCCTGGCTCTGGTTTGGACCGTCCCTCCACCGGGGTTTGGAGCATTCTGTATGGCACTGTGGAAATAAGATTCAAAGAGAAAGACTGATAAAGCAGATCAGCGTTCTTGCTTAACTAAAAAAAAAAAAAAAAACTCATTTAATGTATAAAGGGAAAATACAAATGCAAAAACACACATTTGCTGTAATCAATCTGTAATGAGTGGTCTACCAATGAGGTCTGTGGGGCATTTAGGGTTGACCAGGCTGGGGTCCACGCCATGTTTTGGCACAACAGCATCCCTCATGGCTGCCAGGTCCACCATGGCAGATACCACTGTCAAAGGAAGAAGAAGAAGAAGAAGAAGAAGATGACAATCAAAGCCAAACGTCAGCACAGAAAGAAAGTCCATGATTATACATCCATAACCAAGTGATCAGCTGCTTTGCCCACAACTATCACTCAGACATCTGCTCCGACTTCTCTAGTAAAGGAAAAGGAAACTTATAACATCTCACTCATTTATTTACTGACACAAAATCATATAACAAACTGTCTCGATCTGAGATTGCCTGACTGCCTGATTTTCTTAATGTCTTATAGCACAGAGGACTGGTTTGATGTAAACCCCTTTGAGACTCAAGTGAAGTCCTGGAGAAGGACTCGCGCTGGGAGAACGGCACCTCGGCTTTACTCTGCTGCTGCTGCCAGTCCAAGATGTCTGGACGTCTTCTTCTTTCGTGTAAAAGCCATCACAGTTACGAACTGTTTGCCCTCCCCAGTAAGACGCGGATGGACAGAGGAGCTTGTCTACACGGAGCAAACACAGAAGTCGTGGTGACGTTAATTTCACTCAGTAAAATGTATCACTTAAATTTAATTGTTCATTAAAACTTCTTTGTCCATGACTTCAAACTGGTGTTGCATCAGGATATATTGTAAAACACACATCAAGTATATTTACAAATGTTTTTAAGACCTTTTACATAATACTTTACACTGCTTATCCTGAAAAAAACAGTGGTAAACATACTATACTCTGCACTTACTGTACAATATGCTGACACATTTCTACGTACAGTGTCTTTAAAAAACTGCATTTTGCAGATTGCAGTAAAAATGAATACTTCATGCAAAAGCTTGAGAAGGGGAGAACGTGTTTAAAATCTCTCTGCACTTTCTTTCAGTCAGAGGACCTAACTCACCATATCTTGGATCATTTAATTCTGTGGGTTGAAGAACTTGATCTTGCCATCTTTCAGTGTTGTCGATTAGATGACTATATGGGTGCTCTGCAGGGCGGCAAACAAACATTTATCAAAAAACAAAACAAAAAAACAACTCGCACAAGTCAAACATGTGTTTACAAGAACAGAAAATGTATAGATATGATCGATTCAAATCTGCTTTTTGGTGCTTTGGGACAGTTAACCACCTTACTGACATTTCACCCACCACTAAGAAATTGGACCAGCCTACCATTTTTTCGTAGCATTTATCACATCATCCTTACAACTGGCTTATTACATACCATGTAGTATTAATGGTTATTAGTAGCCAGAGCAGTTGGTCTGAAAAACAGCCAAAACTTAATAACAAAAAATATAACAAAAATAACAAAGATAACTATGAAAAGTTATTCAAAGATAAATTTCAGGGCAGAATACAAATGCAGAGAAAAGAGAAGACATCTCTCTGGGCTCGTTCTTTCCTTTGTGGTCTTTCTGTGTAGTTAAAGTTAAGCCATGCAGGATGTTGTTACCTTAACACAAAGGGTTAAAGAAAAGAAAATTCGCTGCAGTGACATAAAATAAATTGCCCCATTTTAATTTATCAGATGAATCAGATTAGTATAAAATCACAAGTTTGGTATCTCATGACAAGTGCAGGCTCAAAGATGCAGGTTTGGATGTTGGTAAATTCAGGTTGTAGCTGTTTAATGTTGAGTGAAAATCCCCCATTAAGGCTTGATGTAAAAAAACTAGCTAACAAATGCTGAGCCACTATGGACACCATAATCTTTTGAGTCTTTGGCATTACTTTCTGGTTTCCAACAGGACATCATGCTGTAACTCTGGCTCTCAGGTTACTGCTTTTAATGTGAGACTGAAACTGCGTAGAAAAACGCTGGACTAGCCCAAAATGTCTTTAATATAAAGCATGCTGAGTAGTTTTTGGTTTCGCAAATCCTGAATGTGTATTTACTGAATAATACAAAAAAGAACAATGTCCTCAAGAACAATCCTGCCAACCCTGCAATCCAATCATGAGGGCATGTAAGAGGTGAAAGTCAAGGCCCTAACAATTACTTGGAAAAGAAATTGTCAAGCACAAATAATGCAGTGGTTCATCTGATTCCTTAAAACTCTGATAATAAACCAAATTTAAATGACACTTTTGTTAGAAGGGGCAAGGAATTAAGTTTTAAAAACTAGCTACTTTCATATGGAGGAATGATTGGGCATATTAAAGCAAATATGTCCATATATTCAGGGCTTGCCAAATCATACATTTAACATTTTCTACACAATTTGGCTCTTTTGGTCAGATTAGTACACAGGCAGCGTGCAGGTCGCTCTGATGATTCCTTACCTTTCACATGACAACCTAAAACATACATTTTCCTGCATCAATTTATTAGGGACAGTTCTTGATGGTCACCTATTTTAATTAACTGTACACAAAAACTAAAACACTTACACCTAATGCAAAGCATGCAGAATGGAAAATACACTGTACTACATGAAACACAACACAATGAAAAACAGTGGCTGATCACTACTGAGATCCCTTGGAGATAAACCTTATGGGAACCTCACTTGACAAAGAGCAGCGGTTAGATATAGGTGAAAGGTGAAATCCCTATTATAATAAGACAGAAACACTATTAAACTGACTCAATAGCTGTGCTGTTATTTGGGTTTGTGCTTTGACAACAGAGACAAACGGGTCAATAGATGTAAAAGAAATCTCATCTTGTTTTACACTGTCCCTGTGTTAATTAAAGTGAAACCACGCATTGCAATGACAAGCTGATTTGGTGCAAGAATTTACATGTTGATGATGACAGTGCTGTCTATGACACCTTCATACATGAGATCATCTGTGCAGGAGTCCTGATGACAAGGTATGGAGGACCAGCTAAGGTTCACGCTGCTAACGCTGCTCCTATCGCGAAGCACACTCTCGAATACTTATCGTGCTACTAGCTGAACGTCTCGAGGAGATATAAAAAGCACAGGTAATTAACAACCCATTTAAGCTTAGCTGGAAAGGTTATTGTGTCATTCTGAGCAGAGCAAAGGACACCTCTGGCTTACAAAACAGGTTAATTTAACAGCTCTTGGTTAGTTGTATAGTAAGGCTAAGCGATGCTAGCTACTGTTAGCTTTCTGTCTCTATCAGTTTTGACGCCGTACACTTTATGTAACGTTTAACTGAAAGAAACGGCGTTCTTTTCAGGTATAGGCATATCTTTTTTATTCGATTCCCGTCCGTTAAGGGTAAACGGCTGATCGCATATTCGGGCTTGCGAGCTTAAGGTTAGAAAAAGACACCTCTTTACCTTTGACTGGGGAGTGAGCGCATTGATGGACTTCTGAAATCAACACGACCCGTCCTCACGACTGCACAGAGACAGCGCCGAACTGAACAATCAGAGGCAGAGATCTAAAGCCACGCCCACTCGCCAATTAATAACAAAATAAAAAAAACCATTAAAAATGGAATTGACAGAAACATTTAAAAATAGCAGGCCATTAACCGGAGGCAGTGGTGGAGTATACTAAGCACTGCACTTACATTTTTTTTTGCATTTCCATTTTATGCTTCTTTACTTTTTTTGTAGATGGATATTAAATTTACGCTTAAATCTTAACAAATACTTACTTAACAAATTAAGATTTTACATGCATACAAAACATGTAGAGAGTTTATAAAATATGATGTTTTGTTATAAATTAAACTATCTAACAGTAAATACAAGTAGAGCTGCAACAATTTGTCAACTGACAGAAAATTAATCTGCAACTAAAACATTAATTCTTTAGGCCATTTTCTTTATGCAAAGATGCCACACATATCATGACTTTTCAAATGTAAGGATTTGCTACCTTTGCTTTAAATTATTTACATTTTTTCATGTTGTTTATTAAATTAGAAATTAATTTTAATAATTTTGAGGTACCAATTATTGGTTTGACAAAACAAAGCATTGTGAGGGTGCCACTGGTAGCTCTAGGTAATTGTGATGGGTATTTCTCATTGTTTTCAGAATTATTACAAATCAAACAATCAAGAAAACAATCAGGAGATTAATCCATAATGAAGTCACTATTATAATTAAACTGAGGCAGTACTGGAGTATATTTTTGATAAGGTTCTCTCAAATTTGTAAACTCAGACCAAAAAACGCACTGGGCAGGACTTACCAGTAAACTTGTCTACTGCTCTCTGGTGGACAAACTATAGAACTGTTGCAAAAGATATTTTTGGTATTTCTGTTCTTTAATTTCTTGTCATTTTATCAGCCAACATTATTAGCTAACATTTACTGCAACTCCTGAGATTGATTGAATATTGTTGACAAATTCCGTACATTGATAACACTTAAAATGTCCTTAGCATAACTGCTTATAATTGCATTACACTGTGTCATAAACCATTTAGTGAATGTTTATTTACTGGGAATAAAGTAACTAAAGTGTTTCCAACAAAATAATTTTATGAACACTGACAGGGACCATTCTGCTGTATAATGATACTTTAAAGTAAAATTTGCTGATAGTACTTCACATTTTTACTTTAGTAAGATTTTGAATGCAGGACTTTTACATGTAATGGATTATTATTATGTTATACCATTGCTACTTTTTCTTTTCAGAGCTTCTTCCACTGCTGCTCTGGGTATCATATAAAAACCATTAACGTTTTTTTTTTTGTTCATTGGTTTAAACACGGTCGCTGAAATTCCTACGTTTGCATCTGGCCCTGAATGCACCATCATCGTCAAATTACACAAACCGCTCATAAAGTAAACACAATCGATACAAGAGTCAACTACTGGAGGAGGAAACCATTTCCACACCACATTTTTCTTGTATTTTGGGAAAAAACGTTGTAGTGACAACAACAACACGCTGCAGTCAAACACAACCCTTGACCTTTCACCTTTGACAATGTTTGTTCGTAACAGTAATGGACGGAAGGCATGACCCACCTTGTAGCAGAGCAGGCCGTATGAGTTCAACAAAGCAGCCCAGCTTCACAGCAGTCACAGTGGAAGGTGAACCCGAGCTACACGACCCCCTGACAGGTAAGTTTAACCAGAGAGTGTGTTTACGTTTAATATTACACAACGAAGTTGCCCTCGTTGTTAGCTAGCTAACCTACAGCAGCGTGAGTACACACTGTGACATTGCACGTGTTTCCTCTTTTTGTTTCACCAACCGCTGCAAAACAGCGTTAGAAATGCTGGATGGACTGATTAGACTTAAACGGATATGTTATGAAACTGTGCTTGACTTTTAATGTGAGATCACATGACAAGGACAAATCAGGTTTTTGTGTCATTGTCGATTATTCTGGCCTTTACTGCTGCACAGAAATACCCTGCACTGCACGTTTCACTTACGAACTGATTTGTGCAGTCAAAACTCTCCTTTTTGTCTTTTCGTTTAGCATGAACATAACGTTTGGTAGTAAGGCCTGTGCATATTCTCATTTGTCCAGGTCATAATATCCTAAAGGAGTTTAAATCGAAAAAACAACTGGACTTGATTATTTATTTGGTAGTAAGTATGTCTGCAGTAAAATTGCATGCCAGTTCCGTGTTATTCCAGCCCGTGGCTCAGTCCCGCATTCCTCTACTGTGTAGGCTCCCGATGTGTTTTGTTGATAACAAACACAAGGAGTTGTTCCCCGTCCTAGTTGTGACAAGTCTGTCAGGTCTGTCAGGCTGTGACTTGAACCTTAAATGTTGCAGGACACACAGTACTGTGCAAATGTTTGGGTACCCCTGGGCAAATCAAATATTTTGATGTGTTTTTTTTGTTTGTTTTTTTAAGTGAAAATTAGTAAATAAATACAACCCCTGCAACAGGCAGACATTGAAATGAACCTTTGTCGAAATGTTTCTGCACGGTTCATTTATAGTTTCATCAACCCAAAAACATAAAAAATAATTGTGGCATGTGCAAAAGTTTGGGCGCTCTACAAAAAAACAGTAAACCTAGCTTCTAAATGCTTTCTGTAGCCAGCTTTGAGACTTTCTGTTCCTGATTTAACAATCACCCACTCTTCCTGCAGATAACTTCAAGTTCTGAGATATTTTTAGGCCGTTTTGCATACACAGCATGTTTAACATGTACCCACAGTGATGTTCAAGACTGAGGGCTGCTCTAAAAGCTTCAGTTTGTGTTTCTTGAAGTAGATCATGGTGGATTTTGAGGTCTGCTTTGGATCATTGTCCTGCCTCTCTTCAACTTAACTTCCTTGACTGACTGCAGGACATTTACTTTCAGAATTTTCGGACATTTAGTGGAATCCATTCTGCCCTCTACCCGTGCAATGATTCCTGTGCTACTGGCTGCATCACATTCCTAAAGGAATAATATTTTCACTCTCCTTCTCTCCCTTCTTTCTATACTCCTCTCTCCACTCGTGGGGGTTTCTGGGGTAACACGAGCTAAACGCACCAGTATCTTCCCCAATTCTACGCAGCAGTGGGCCGTTGAAGTAACTCTGCAGACATTTATTGACCAATTTATGAACTGAAGTTTCAGACAGTGCCACTTTTTTGATGTGCTCAGGTGTTCCCAGTTTTGAATATCCTCTTTTATGTATTTGCATAATACATAATATTTGCATACAATTTACAAGGAAAGGACATGCTGTCTTAGTTGCAAAACTCCTGCTCAGTTCAGGATTGCAGAAAGGTAGTGACCCTGTTTATTGTAACTGTTCACAAAAGTTAAGATTCATTATGTCACAGTGTTATAAATGGTACATGGAGGGCATTTATGTCAGCAAGCTATTATTCTATGCAAGGTGCTGGCCTGATCATCAGGAGCAATCTGGAGTTCAATCTAACTTAATTACAAATCTATGATAAACAAACGAGAAACGACAGTAGAAAATTTAAAAAAAAAGGTGGTGATAAGATCATTTCAGGTTATTGGCAGGTCAGTTGTTTGATTTACCATAGAACTAACATGATCTTATCAATCGATTAGATGATTGACAGAACATCGGTTAGAGTTGTTCTGATGAGTCATGCCATACAAGAATGACAGCAATCATATCACATCATATAATAGTGTGCAGCTGTTAAAACAAAAAAAGTTTTTACTGATTTTTATATTTGTATTGGTTCAGTATTCAGTACTGGAATATCTCTAACATCAATTGTTAACAATTTTGATAATTGATCAATAATTTTTTGACAGGAAAAAGTGCCAATAACTCACTTTCGTTCTTAAATGTGAGAATTTGCTGCTTTCCTTTTTTACATCATTGTAAATCGAATATCTTTGTGTTTTGGACTGTTGGTTCAGAAAAAATAAGTAATTTGTGGCTCAACTTGAGCTCTAGAAAACTGATGGGCATGATTTATTAACCACTTTGATTAATTGAGAAAATAATTGTCNACCCCCTGACAGGTAAGTTTAACCAGAGAGTGTGTTTACGTTTAATATTACACAACGAAGTTGCCCTCGTTGTTAGCTAGCTAACCTACAGCAGCGTGAGTACACACTGTGACATTGCACGTGTTTCCTCTTTTTGTTTCACCAACCGCTGCAAAACAGCGTTAGAAATGCTGGATGGACTGATTAGACTTAAACGGATATGTTATGAAACTGTGCTTGACTTTTAATGTGAGATCACATGACAAGGACAAATCAGGTTTTTGTGTCATTGTCGATTATTCTGGCCTTTACTGCTGCACAGAAATACCCTGCACTGCACGTTTCACTTACGAACTGATTTGTGCAGTCAAAACTCTCCTTTTTGTCTTTTCGTTTAGCATGAACATAACGTTTGGTAGTAAGGCCTGTGCATATTCTCATTTGTCCAGGTCATAGTATCCTAAAGGAGTTTAAATCGAAAAAACAACTGGACTTGATTATTTGTTTGGTAGTAAGTATGTCTGCAGTAAAATTGCATGCCAGTTCCGTGTTATTCCAGCCCGTGGCTCAGTCCCGCATTCCTCTACTGTGTGGGCTCCCGATGTGTTTTGTTGATAACAAACACAAGGAGTTGTTCCCCGTCCTAGTTGTGACAAGTCTGTCAGGTCTGTCAGGCTGTGACTTGAACCTTAAATGTTGCAGGACACACAGTACTGTGCAAATGTTTGGGTACCCCTGGGCAAATCAAATATTTTGATGTGTTTTTTTTGTTTGTTTTTTTAAGTGAAAATTAGTAAATAAATACAACCCCTGCAACAGGCAGACATTGAAATGAACCTTTGTCGAAATGTTTCTGCACGGTTCATTTATAGTTTCATCAACCCAAAAACATAAAAAATAATTGTGGCATGTGCAAAAGTTTGGGCGCTCTACAAAAAAACAGTAAACCTAGCTTCTAAATGCTTTCTGTAGCCAGCTTTGAGACTTTCTGTTCCTGATTTAACAATCACCCACTCTTCCTGCAGATAACTTCAAGTTCTGAGATATTTTTAGGCCGTTTTGCATACACAGCATGTTTAACATGTACCCACAGTGATGTTCAAGACTGAGGGCTGCTCTAAAAGCTTCAGTTTGTGTTTCTTGAAGTAGATCATGGTGGATTTTGAGGTCTGCTTTGGATCATTGTCCTGCCTCTCTTCAACTTAACTTCCTTGACTGACTGCAGGACATTTACTTTCAGAATTTTCGGACATTTAGTGGAATCCATTCTGCCCTCTACCCGTGCAATGATTCCTGTGCTACTGGCTGCATCACATTCCTAAAGGAATAATATTTTCACTCTCCTTCTCTCCCTTCTTTCTATACTCCTCTCTCCACTCGTGGGGGTTTCTGGGGTAACACGAGCTAAACGCACCAGTATCTTCCCCAATTCTACGCAGCAGTGGGCCGTTGAAGTAACTCTGCAGACATTTATTGACCAATTTATGAACTGAAGTTTCAGACAGTGCCACTTTTTTGATGTGCTCAGGTGTTCCCAGTTTTGAATATCCTCTTTTATGTATTTGCATAATACATAATATTTGCATACAATTTACAAGGAAAGGACATGCTGTCTTAGTTGCAAAACTCCTGCTCAGTTCAGGATTGCAGAAAGGTAGTGACCCTGTTTATTGTAACTGTTCACAAAAGTTAAGATTCATTATGTCACAGTGTTATAAATGGTACATGGAGGGCATTTATGTCAGCAAGCTATTATTCTATGCAAGGTGCTGGCCTGATCATCAGGAGCAATCTGGAGTTCAATCTAACTTAATTACAAATCTATGATAAACAAACGAGAAACGACAGTAGAAAATTTAAAAAAAAAGGTGGTGATAAGATCATTTCAGGTTATTGGCAGGTCAGTTGTTTGATTTACCATAGAACTAACATGATCTTATCAATCGATTAGATGATTGACAGAACATCGGTTAGAGTTGTTCTGATGAGTCATGCCATACAAGAATGACAGCAATCATATCACATCATATAATAGTGTGCAGCTGTTAAAACAAAAAAAGTTTTTACTGATTTTTATATTGGTATTGGTTCAGTATTCAGTACTGGAATATCTCTAACATCAATTCTTAACAATTTTGATAATTGATCAATAATTTTTTGACAGGAAAAAGTGCCAATAACTCACTTTTGTTCTTAAATGTGAGAATTTGCTGCTTTCCTCTTTTACATCATTGTAAATCGAATATCTTTGTGTGTTGGACTGTTGGTTCAGAGAAAATAAGTAATTTGTGGCTCAACTTGAGCTCTAGAAAACTGATGGGCATGATTTATTAACCACTTTGATTAATTGAGAAAATAATTGTCAGATTAATGGATATTGGAAATAACTGTCAGTTGCATCCCTAATTCATCATTTGCCTTGTGTAAAGGGCCTTGTATTTACACTATACATTATGATGCAGCCTTGGTATTCATGGTTTAGTGTGCTACCTTGTATAAGGCTGCAATTAACTATCATCTTCATTATTGATTCATCTGCTGATTTTATCTTTTTCTTGATTTAATAATTTTCTTCCCAATAAAATCTCAGACAATTGTGAAAATGACCATTATGATTTCCTGGAGCCCAAAGATATTCAATTCACAATCGAAAAGAAAAGCAGAAAATCCTCACACTTAAAATGCTGAAATTGAAGAATCTTTGCTTGAAAATCGACTGAAATGATCAATTGACAGAAAACCGTATGTTTTCAGTCAATCAACTAATATATTCATTGACTAACTGTGTCAGCTCTGCTCTGTCACTATAATGTCTCCTGCTTTAATAATCTGAATGTTCTTGGTTACAGGTATGATGGCAGTTGGAGGGTTGATGACTGTAGACATGTGGCTCTAGGGGTGCAGCGGTGCCCTGCCCTGCCCTGCCCGGGACCATGCAGCAGAAAGGTGCGATCCAGATTATCGAATGGGAGGACCTGGACAAGAGGAAGTTTTACTCCCTGGGTGTGTTCATGACCTTGACCACCCGGGCCACGGTCTACCCAGCCAGCCTCATCCGAACCCGCCTCCAGGTGCAGAAGGGAAAGGCCCTCTACTCCGGAACCTTTGATGCTTTCTGCAAGATCCTGCGAGCAGAGGGCGTGCACGGCCTGTACCGCGGATTCATGGTCAACACATTCACCCTAGTCTCAGGACAGGCTTATATCACCACCTATGAACTGGTGCGCAAGTATGTGTCCCAGTACTCGCCCAGTAACACAGTGAAGTCGGTGGTGGCGGGAGGGGCAGCTTCCCTTGTGGCACAGACAATCACTGTGCCCATAGACGTGGTGTCTCAGCACCTGATGATGCAAGGACAGGGAGAACACCTCACTCGCTTCAAGGCCAAACCCAAAATGATGCTCGCAGCAACTAAACGCAGACTGACCTTCGGACAAACACGTGAAATTACGGTGCAGATATTTGCAGCCGATGGATTCAGGGGATTTTACAGGGGCTATGTGGCATCTCTACTCACATACATCCCAAACAGTGCACTGTGGTGGCCTTTTTATCATTTTTATGCAGGTAAATCAACACCTTGTCAGCTGTGCTTTCTTGCCTGCTATGTGCACATGATCAGAGCGTGGACTGAAAGCCAGTTCACCACTTAACTTTGGCCTCATATAAAACTCAAACCAAAATATATAGCAGCTCCAGCAAAACCTACAAGAATAAAAAACGACTGTTGTTAAGTGACATACTTTGGCCTTACACTGTTTTCATATCTTTTGCATTCTCAGAGCAGCTGTCCCTGTTAGCGCCTAGTGAGTGCCCCCACCTGATTCTGCAGGCTTTGGCAGGACCAATGGCAGCAGCAACCGCCTCCACCATCACCAACCCCATGGATGTTGTTCGAGCAAGAGTACAGGTAAACACTGAGACACATTCATTTTTGTTTTGGTATATTGTTCCTTCAGGCAGGTTTGCTAAAGGGTTTTGCCATTAAATGAAGAATGCATTTACAAAAACTACATCTTGAAAAGAGGAATGAACAAAGTGTGAAGGTTTTATTGGGTCACAGTTGTCAGGGGAGAGAAATTACCCAAAGTTTATTAACAAGACTCCCTCTGAAAACAAACTGAGCGAGGAGTACAGTCAGTGTCTGAGTTGGTAGATGTCTAATGTCTTGACTTCCCTGTCTACTTTTGTCATTTGAGCTTGAAGGGTCATTATTGAAGATGGAAATAGTAGTAATTTCCTCAGGCAAGGTCCACTCACTGGAAAATTTCCAGGAAGCTTCAGGCCATATCTTCTGGCCTAGATTAGTGGATGGAGTTTGCTCAGTTGTCATGGAGAGGATTGTTATCATGTGACCCAACAACGGAGGTCCAGTCAAGTGATAACAAGTGATTTTATATTGGCGACAGATTGTAACCTGTCTTTGTTGAAGAACTTGAAAACTCTGGAGTTCCACACTGAGCTGTGAGAAAACCTAACCTGGATGTAGTCCACTCAAAGTTAAGCACTCTCCACAGTAGATCATTCAACAAGGCTTGATATGAAAAGAATTACCCAATGTATGTTTGTCTTAAACCAGTGCATTCATACATTCAGGTTCAATTCATTCAAGTCTATTTTACATCAATAAATCTTCAGAATCGTTCAATTAAAAACTAAGTTCTACTGTTCAATTTTTCCCACAGTTACTCCCTCGACACCACATACAGCTGTCGTCAGCTCCTTTTCCCTGTAGCTGCACTTACACAATATTACCCATTAGTTTCTCAACCTGCTCTTGATTACAGTGCAGCATTGAGTAGTTTCTGTTTCTTCAGAGCTGTAAACACACAACGTCATTTCATTCAGTGCTCACACAGTCAGAACAAACACCATATAGCAGAACTTTGCCTCACTAAGATTACGTTACCACCGAGCTTTGGAAACAAATGATACACAACAAAATTTAAATGACAAAATTATTTCACCACAAGGTCCATTTTATTAGCTGTTCTGGAGCTTTTGGTCGTAGAACATGATCTTCCTTCCATGATGAAGTGTGCCTAGTTGTAAAGTAATTGCAGATGTTTTAGTTTTCTCAGCACTGTTGAGACTTTTTGAATTGAGATTTGGAAAATCATTCTTGACCTTGGAATCAGCAGCTGACAAAGAAGTAACGAAGATGATTTAACACTTCCTTGTGTGTTGCAGGTGGAGGGACGATCATCTGTCATCGAGACGTTCAAGCAGCTGCTGGCAGAGGAGGGCGTCTGGGGGATGACCAAGGGGCTGTCGGCCCGCATCATTTCCTCCACGCCCACTTCGGTGCTCATCGTGGTGGGATACGAGACTCTGAAGAGACTGAGCCTGCGAGCTGAGCTGGTAGAGTCCAGACACTGGTGAAAGGCCACATGGGAGTCAGGAGCCCCGTACCAGGCGTCAACCTCAAAAGAAAAAGACCCAGATCTTTCTCCAGCCTCGGGGGTTACCTGCTCTACTGTGCAGCCGCTGCCACAAGCCTTTCAGACTGTGTTGTTTTACTGCATGTATGATGAGTGCAAGTGGTGATGTTTGTCTCTAGCTACACTTGAGAATTACAGGGGTTATTAATTTGGTATTTTCTATCTGACAAACCTGTTTCTTCTGGCCTTTTTTTTCCTTTCTGCTAAACTATGACTGTGAAATATGAATATAACAGAAAACAATGTGCCGTATTTTGCCGAAATTAAATGCAGCATTAAAAAAAAATATATGTATTCTCAAAATTTAAACCACTGAAAAGAGGCTGCTTGTTGAAGAAGAGTAGATAAGCCATTGCTCCTAGACTGTATATTTTAATTAATTTTTCTTATGAATGGATATGGAGCGAGTCAGTTTTTATTTTTACTGTGCACTCAGGCAGACGGAGCTTGTGAGCACATGATACATGTTGAGCGTACTTTCCAGCCGGGTTCAATTTTTAAAATAGAGCTACAGGTACACTGCAGTAAGTTACACTGTGTTTTAAGAGCATCTGCACTGAGGCCAGTCCAATGAGTGTTCAGCGTGCCAAAATAGAGACACAAATGTCCTTGTGTCTACCCTAATGAGCACAGAGAAGAGTTTGATATCTGAGTGCATTCCAGTGAAAGAAGACTTTTGCACAGAGGTTTGAAACATCTGCAAAGAATCTCACCTTTGTTTTAGGCCAAAATGAAAAGAGAATAAGATTTGTTGTTGTTTAATTACAGCAATGTTGTTGAATTACTTTACCTTCAAAGTGTGTAACTTGAGCTAGATTTCCAAATCTTTAAAATGTGATTGTTCAGGTTACTTTCAAAACAACAAATATTACATTTATCTGTAGAGGTCTTTGTGAAACCTGGCCCAGGTTTGTGTAATTTGACCTACAGCCTGTCTTTAATGTAGCTTTGGGAGTTTGTGAAGTCAGTAGTGCAGGTATAATGATGATTTCTACATATAGATACACTGAAGGCAGGTGGTTCTGCCTCTTTTTGTCTGTATAAAAACAAAGTGGAGCTTGATGACAGAAGAAGAAAAGAGGTGACATAGCAGAAGAGGTGTACATAAACTCAATGTTACAGGCTTTAGACTACAGTCAATCCTCATGGGCCACTTCTAATGTTAATAATTCTGTGTATTCATGCTGTTCAGTTGACTGGAAGTCCAATCTGCTACTGTTTAGTTACAGGGCAGGAAGCTGACAAGATGAAATGCAGCAGTACCACACCAGCAGATAAAACTAAACTCCAAAGTTGCCTTCAGATTTCACCAGTCTCTTAATGAGTGGGAGGTACTTCAAGGCCACTGTTGGAGAAGGATGTAAAACGCAGCCATTTAACTGTTACTGCCAGAAAACCCATCTCAGCGAGGTTTGATGCTCTGTGCCCTTTCTTTTATAAACTTCAGTGTTTTCGTGTTTGCAAGCGGCACTTCAGTTTGTACAACACAGTGTTGAAGAATGACGGACTCAGTATTTCCTCCACGATTTCTGAAAAAGCAAATTAAATGGACCGTTGCCTGTTTGGAGGAAGTGCTACACCTGTGTTTACCAACTACCTGCTGAAATCTGAGAATCATTTAAAAAGCAGTTTGTGATTTTAAACATCGAGAACTTGTGGATATTTGATGAAAAGTAATAAAGAATTGTGAATCACTGCTGTACTTGGTAACTAGTATCATGATCTGCACACAATAAAGATGTCTTCAAAAAAAAAAAAAAATACAGCCTTTTGCTACAGCATCAGTGTATTGTGAAGCCGCAGTACACCTGCTGGGCCACTGGATGGAGCACTACATCACACTTAATCCTCTGCACACTGCTACTGGAGGTTTCCTCTGAACTTACATTTCTCATCTGGCAAAAGCAAGGAAGAAGACATGGTTTTAACTGGTGAAACAAAGTTACATGTGAGCAGGAGAACAACTTCAACTACTAATGTGACTGAGCATCCAACATTAGAATCAATTGAATCAATAAATTATTTCCAGTCTGTCATATCACACCCAGACACCACATACATAGTCTACAAAAAACTAATGGCTGCAGTTTACCCAAGTTCAAAGTAATGTCTCCAAATTATGTAATGGAGTAAAAGGTTAACAGATGTAACTTAACAGACAAATTATTACATGTCCTCTAACACAAGCTTTTTGTCCATTTCTGGTTGAAAAAGTTCTGTTGAAAAATTATGAAACTGCTTTTCTATGACTCAAACAATAAACTACAAAAATACAACAGAAACAAGAAATACAAAAACAAGCCTTTTATTTGACCGTAGTTGGCCAGTGCAAAATAATCCATGACATTTACAGTTTGTCCCTCTCCCTCCCTCCCCGAATTACCAACTTCAACACCATGATTTGAGTAAACAGCTCTGAAGGTCCTCTTCTCCTGCAGCCTGTACAGGGCATTCTTCTTCACATGGGACAGTCGTAGATGTGGATGGCACGGTCGTCTCCAGCTGAGATGATCTTGGAGCCGGTGCTGTTGTACTTAACGCTCCACACCTGAAGACGACAGGAGCAGAACAGATAGGGTATTCAATAATGCTGTGCGCTGGTGTTCGTTACATACAGGTATCTACATCTTTACCCATACATGTCGCTTGACTCACAAGATTAAGGCAGAGGGACATCTTGCTAGGTTTTCCATCTCCGTATTGTTCTTGAATTATTGTATTTACAAACAGGACACAATTATAATAGTACTTTTGATTTCAGTCACCTTTCACATAACCCGACATTTACAGAAAACAAGCAAAACATAATACTAATATAAGGTTTTAATTGCATTTTTAAGAGGGTGATAACTTATGTCCGTTCCTGAAGAAAAGACCCCTTTTTAATACTGTAAATTTTCTGATAAAAAATTCTTACTTTTTGCATCACAAGTTAGAGCTGCAGCTAAAGCAGCTGAAGCACACACCTGCACAAAAAAAACAGGCATCCAGGCTAAACACTGAGTGGTCATGGATGCTGTTCTTTGAACTTTTTCATAAAAATCTAAAAATGCAACAGAACGCCTCTCACTTTATCAGAAACTGGGCAGCGCAGAGATTGAAGAACAAAGCAGACAAGGGCTGAAAAAATGTTTCACATGGGAGAACAAAGCAAAGCTAGAAGAGCTAATTGGCTGCAAATTGTCTCAGCAGACTTGCTGGTTTTGCACTCACACAATGAAGAGACACAAAAACAATATGGCAGACTCAACCGCCTCTGATCTCCTCTCCGAGGAGATGTGCCATTTCAATCAGAGGCTTTGTCGGACAACGGATAAAACTCCCCACAGGCGTCTGCAACCGGAGATGTAATGACAGCTGGGATTATTGGTTTTGAAACATCAGAGCAGGGTTACGTGAGGAGCCAGCCCGTGACATTGGCCGTATTGATTTCCCCAACACATCAGCACCTAGAGCAGATGGATTCTCTCACATTGAATTTGATTGTAACACACTCAGTGAGGAGAAGCATGGGTCGTCTTTGTCACCTGATCTTGATGGTCGAAGAAAGTGTTGATACATGCTCTGGAGCTGGCGTCCCAAACTTTCACACTCTTGTCAGACGAGCTGGAGGCAGCAGAGCAGAGAGAGAACATTTGACATGTTTTATAGTTCATCTCAGAATCAAACTTTGGGTTATCTGGCTGACCTGCTCAGTTTATCTTGGCACTGTGAACTGGAAACTGTCTGAAAAACAGCTTTAGCTGACAGCAGCTTCGCACAGTGGGAGTTAAAGCATGGGAAAGTAGACAGAGGAAAACACCTCTGAGGATTTACTATGGATTGAGGTGTGCCAACGTTTTCTTGTCTGTCACTTATTTCTTCAGCTTCACAAAGTTAACTGTAATCTTGCATAAATGCAGCTGAACTTCTTTTCATGTTTGGAGCATGAATCCTTATATATACTTGTGTTGCAGCTAACTGAAGCTGTGTTTTCAGACAGTTTGAGGCTAAAAATGTAGATTTACCTTGAGACAAAGTGTGTGTCATCTGGGGAGAAGGCAACATTAAGTACCCAGGATCCATGTCCACTCAGTGTACCGGCCAGGTTGGCATGTTGCCTGCAAAACAATATCAGCAAATTAGTTAGCGCAAACAAAATTTTTGTTTCCTTTCTCTTTTTGTTCTGTATTCTGTTTCTACACTTGTAATTTGTATTATTTTTAAGTTCCATCTTATCTTATCTGAAGGAGTAAAACTGATGTCAGGAGTAAAAAAAAAGCTGCCGGCTGAACTCACACGTCATATATCTTAATGTAGCCGTCGTCTGAGGCTGTGACCAGCAGCTGGGAGTCAGGGGAGAAGGTGAGGGATCTGATGGGCATGGCGTGACCTGAAAGAGAGAGGAGACAGACTCAGTCTTTAGCTGTGGCTGATCTCTGCCTCTCTGCTGTTTTCAAAGACGTAAAGGAACACACTTGAACCTCTTTGTCATCCTTAACACTAAAACAATTACCGGTTTGTGTGTAATACATGAACAGTATGCATATGTTGTCTTTGCTGGAAGTATTTGAAATATGCAGAAGTGGAAGACTGTAAACGCTCATTCCATTTTTTTCCCTGAAGATTTTCCATTTTATTTTAGGGCTAAAAAGATTAGCTACTTAATCCGTCTTTTATTACCTAAATAGAAAATATTAATTATTGAATCTACCTTCCAGTGTGTGGAGTAGCTTTCCGGTGGCGATGTCAAAGATGTTGATGATTCCATCGATGGCCCCGCTGGCCAGATATTTTCCATCAGGGCTCTGAAGAGCAAATCAGATTAAAATTGAAATTATTGAGTATCATTTTAATTTTCAAATGTGGAGGACATGAGACGGGTCTTTAAGAACAACCTGCGGACCTGCAGTGAAAGGGTTAAGAGTTAAAACAAGGGGAAACCTTGGGTGTGAACGAGGCAAATAACAAATCAAGATGAGTTATTGTGAAGCCAAGGTGGTGAGATCTCATCTGAGTGAGTCCTCAGAGAGTTGGAGCTTAAGAAGCCACTACCCGCCCGAGCAGAATGACAAATTATGGTTCCTTACGTAAGCTATGCTCAGGATGAACTTCCCTCGAGTGTCCAGAGAATATTCTTTCTTGCCGCTTTCCACACCGAAGATGTTGACCTTGCCGAGATGGCTTCCTGTGGCGATGTATTTAGAGTCTGGGGAGAAGGCAACCGTCCATGCATCAACTAAGGAGAAAAGCAGAAAGACAAAGGGAGGATTTAACTCATCAGACTGATTCTTTTACCAGTGCTGTCTACAGCAAATAAAATCAATTAAAGCTATGTTTCACCCAGTTATAACTTCTTTTTTAATGTGCATACCTATATGTGAATACATGTGTCTTGTCTAGTCGCAACCAAACAAGACAAAACCTACCTTGTGCTCTGCTGACTTGATTAGTTAAGCTGAGTATTATAATGTAAATACACTAAAAGAAAAGTGAAGAAAGGTTTTATATTAACAGATCTCATGTCTGAAGAATCCAAACATACCAAAGTACAGTATGTTCAAATAGAGGAGAAACTAATCCACTGACCCAGACCAACCACTGAGTGAACTGGAGTATCACTAATGGAAGGTGACATGGCATTTAGATGAAGTACAGCCCCGGTCAAGATGCACAATGACACGGACATTTCTGGGTGTGGGGTTCTTGAGAGGTGAGAGTAAAAAATAAAACTTGCATGCTGAGCCACACAGCAGACCGGACAAGCTGTCATCCCCTGCAGGTTTGTTTTAATACAAAACTGAGTGACAATTTCCTTTATGCTGACCTTACTTCAGTGGCAAGTGATAGACATAAAAAAAAACAGTGAATGAACACGCAACATGACACAGTGAGACCATTTTACTTTTTAGAAGAAGTATCAGTTTGAGAGCCAAGTCATTCGAAATGAGTAACGCTTACAGGCGTCAGGAATTGTCTAGAAAGGGAATTTTCTACGCCTGTAAGAAAAATAGTTACTGGCAAGCCTCATTAATAATATCAGTAACAACCAAATCTAATGAAGAGGGGACTGTCACAATCTCCTAAAGTCCAAGGGAACATCATCATAAGTTTGGTTTTGTCCAACCTAGAGTCTAAAACCTAAAGATTGAGTTTGCTATCATATAAGACAAATGAGAAGCAGTAAATTCTCACAACAGAGAAGATGAAATCATCATATTTGGTGTTTTTGCTTGAAAACCAACAAACAATTAATCACTTATCAATACAGCAACAGATTATTTTTCTGTCAATCAACTAATCGATTAATAGTATAATCATTTCAATTCTAGACATACAGTATCTTACACTAAACAAATACATTCTGACTGTAAGTGGGAAAATTATAGTCAACAGTCCGAAAACAAGTTGAATTAATCAAGGATTAATTTGTGTATGAGAAGTTAAAGGTAAAAAGAAAAACCACAACTGACATGCATTTCAGGAACACAGAGGGCCAAATTATTTTGATCAAAACCTTGGTTAAGAAAATATAAGATTTTTAATACAAGAATAAAAATCTCTCAACTCACCAAGCTATATCCTATCACCCAATACTAATTAATCAAAAAACCATATCAACGATCCTCCGAGGCCCATTCTTACCTGGTCCGGCATCCATGGACTTGATCTGTTTTCCAGACTCCAGGTCCCAGAGACGGATGTGAGCATCAAGGGAGCTGGAGGCAGCGATGGCTCCGTTGTGACTGATGTCCACTGACACTACACCCAGCTGGTGTCCCTCCAGAGTCCACTGCAGCTCCAGCTTCTCGTCTGACCTGCAAGAACAGTGCAGCACAGAGATTATTTGGTCAAGTCAAATCAAGTTTACTTCTGCAGCACATCTAACAAGGATTTCTGGGAAACTGGGGTCCGTTTCATCAAATCTGCAACATGCAAGCAGACTTGTGAAGAACTGAGCAGGAATCATTTATTTTGTTTTCAATTTGTGAGAAACTATCATTTGTGTAAGCAGTGCTGGCAAATCACTTTTGTAAAAATGTGCCTACAAGTCAAACAAAAAACAAGAGACAAAACATACAATAGCAGATTATTATTACTTACTTTGTAATAATGATTTAGAGGATTTTTGCACTTGTAAGAATATAAAATATGACTTTGTGGTAGAAATACCATATTTCTCCTATATAATACCGTGACAAATACCATACATGAATAAACCCTTAAATGTCCTAATAGTTGCTTTACAACTACATTATAAAGTTTTATAAACTGTCTTTCAAATGTCTATATACTGCTAATAAATACTAAATTGGGGAACTAAAAGTAAAGTGTTACCATATGCAACTTTCCTTTGTTAAAATTCCTCTTAAACTCAGATGATGAAAGTCAGATCAGTGTATTTAGGACTTCAAATCTGCCAATAGATCGTCTATGCCACACCACAAAGAGCAAGCACAGCTGACGGATGATCCAAACAGAAGAAGGAAGTGTTTACTAAATCTAAAGTCTTGTGAACACAAGCCTTTACAGGATTGTGATTAAATGACAGTGTTATATCTTTACTTATTTACTTTTACATTTATGCTTTTTAAAAAAATATATTTTATTAATTTTGCCTGTTTTGTACCTTATGTTTTACTGTTTTGTGATCATCTAGAAGAAAAATGAAGTGAATAATTAATCCATTGTTACAAACTAAAAGAATTAGTACAGTATGTCCAGTTTCATTTTCTTGAGAAGCAGTGTAAAAAAACAAAACAAAAAACAATGACTCACCATTTCCAGACTTTCACCATATCATCTAGTGAGCCAGTGACAATGGTTTCTGATCCATCTGCCTCACTTTTACCCCACGCTGCTGTCCAGATGGCATCGTCATGTGCTGAGAGGAAAAAAACGCAGATGAAAACTGTGTGAAGGGTGAGTACAAGTGATGTTTCATATCAGAAATTAGTAGGGTAGTGGGAAAAGCATTTAAAGGATAAGTGTAGCATTATTCTATTTATTTTTTATCTATTTTTTTTTATATATAAACACATCCCATACCATGAAAACACCAAAATCTAGAGTTCATTAGTATGACTCTGAATACTTTCTGACTTCTCTAATCTGTCTGGGGTTCTCAGCTCCAAAGCTATTGTTTCTACCAGAGATGTAAATCTTTAAAAATTGGTCATAAATGTATAGTTTCATTAGCCAGTGTTAATTAAAAGGGAGTAAATTATGCGGTAGTGCATTACAGATTTGGTGCTCTAGTGAGTATATACTGCAGCAGTATGGTATGTGGGATTGATTCAAAATAAGATAGTCAATGTTAAGCGATTTGTTCGAAATGAGAAAAATAAAGCCACTTAAGCCATGTAATTGTAATTTTGTGGCAATTACTTGTTTTTAATTAATAAAACCCAAAGCAGTTCTGACTAACATGATGCTGTGAGGAAAAATCTGTGGTATTTTTTTATTAAGTTAGAAAATTAGCACAGTGATAAAATGAAGTATGTTTTTTTTCCCACAATGTTACTCACCATGCTCTTGCTTGAAAAGGATGCTATACTGAAACCAAAGCACAAGTTTACATTCAATGTTTTTGAGTGCTGTCATTTAGGAAACAAAACTGTGCTGGATAGAAAATATGAGTGTATGTGAATTTGTAGCTTACTTGAGTGCTCATTGTTTTGGTCCAGGAGAGACAGTTAACTTCAACCTACACACAACATGAATGTTCAATTTAGTTAGTTGGAGGAATGGAACAGGCTGAATAATAACTAGTGGTTATTTTAATGGTCACTGCTAGCCAGACGGCCAAACCAAAAACATACATTTAAACTGCAGGCATACTACTGATACTGGGAAAGCAAACAATAAAATTGAAATGTAACTGAAATTTTAATTTTGCACCAAACTGTTGCAAAAAGTGCTGAAGCACTGCGGCTAAGACCAGCTAACTCCGGCTAGCAGCGCTGCAACCGGTTCACAACAAAGTGAAGTTTGCCGTTTTAACATCAGATTCTCGCTTCCACACACCGCCCGAACTGCAATGATGTCTTAAGCTAGCTCACTGTGATATAGCATGCTCTTACTTACCTTCAAATCTCCTTATAATATATTTTATCAAATTTCTGGAGCTCGGTGAGTTACATGTGAAACGCCATGACAACATCCAACGTAACTTCCGGTTTTCGTCTTCTTCGTTTGTTTGAAAGCGGTTGGCGAATAATCTATGAAGTCAGCTATCTCCTCCAGCGGAATTTGGCGGTAAAGCAGAATAACAAAATAAATAAATAAAATAAATAAAAAAAATCCACTCAGAAATTATAGGCAATAAAAAACCAACCAAGTGTTAGAAACATGGACTATATTTGAGAATGGTATAAGAAAAAGTTAATTAAAACAATTAGTAACTTTATTATTTATTCACTGACCACAGAGAGACAGAAAGAGAACTGCCTTTGTTTCATGATATCCCAGTTTGAATTCAGTAACATTTGATTCATCTTATACATTTTTTTTCACACACTTTTTGCAGCACCTCATCTAAAGTGTGAATAAAATGTGATCACAATGGTGCACTGAGGAAGGCAAACCATGAGTCTGAGGAGGAAGCAGAAACATATTTTAATATTTTGACAGTTACTGCAGCAGCAGTCAGAGCTCCACACACTTAAAAATGGTTGTCAAGATAGATTTTAAAGAAAATTATTCCAAGCAGAGGCAAGAAAATTCAATATGCGTGTGTTTTAAATAACTCCTGAAGTGAAGCTGAAATGGGCATTTGTGTCACAGAGAAAGGACATCATGAATCTCTTGACAGCTCAGGACCTGAGTGAAGAAGATGAGAGATGACCTATTTAAAACAGTATGTGATTGTGTGTGTGTGCGTGTGTGTGTGAGAAAGAGAGAGAGAGAGAGAGCGAGAGAGACAGAGAGACAGAGAGACAGAGAGACAGAGAGAGAGAGAGCTTCACAGGTGGGATTTTTTTAAGTCCCCAAATGATTATAATATTAGCCACAGTTATCCTGCAGCAGATATTTTCTGCTGATATACAATCCCTTTGACTATAACTCACCCAGAGATTTGTTTTATAAAAGTCTTTAACATAGCAGTAAAACCATCAGAAAACCAACCTTGATTGAACCTCATAAAAATAAAATCTACTATATTTATTGGTAGGAGTTCTTTGACACAGAGGGACCCACAACAAATTCAAAGTTAAAATAGACTGATATAAAAATAAATCCCCCATGTACTGTCAGGAAAACTCTTATGATTATGAAGATCTTGGAACATAGAAGCCCAAGTGAAGTAAAACTTCTTTCAATGAGTTGATTTCCAAATGCTACAATATAATTTTGAACAATGTAGCTGTAAACAGATATAAGGACATTTTTAAGTGTTTATTAACGTCTTTGTTAACATTTCTTCTTTGAAGCATCTGTGTACAAACAGATACTTATTAAGCAGGCTGTTTTTTAAGTAGCTGTTTATTTTGGAGGAATAATAATAATATAGTTCACAAAAAATAATATAGACTCAGACTCCTCACTCAAAGATGGGGTTATTATTCTGATTATGATGAGCATGAAGCTCTCATCAACTAAACTTCAGCAGCACTTTAGTATAAGTCCATAAGCAGTATACAAACATTTCATAAATTACTTATAATACATCTGAATGTAGTTGTGAGCATATATAAGTGTTTATTAGTGCATTTATCAGCCATTATAACTCCTCCTTTGGACACCCACATTAGATTAAATGAATGAAGATATAGTAAAATACATTTGTAATAATATAGAATGTCCTCTTATACTGTACATTGATAAACACTTGAAATGTCCTTATAGAATGGTCCATCTACCTTACAGTGTGTTATAAACCATTCATTAAATGTTTGTATACTGCTTATAAATGGTATATAGGAGAATTTAACATAGAGATTAAAGACTTTGCAGTAACTATGTTTACTTGTGTGAGTTAATAGGAAAAAAGTAGCAATATACAAGCACTGCAAAATATCAATTTATTGTATGTGTTCAAAACTTATATATGTAATATGATTTCTGAAATCTGGATCTGTTCTGTTCTATGTTTTTTTTTCTCCCCTTCAGGCACTTGTACATCTCCTTCTGTTGGTCCTGCAGGCAGCAGTAATAATAAGTGCTATTTTCAGCCAAGTGATTAATTCGTGTTTTCAGGGAAATTATAATCGTGGGTAATGAACCTAACATATTTCATTAGCTGCAGCTTGCTGGAGGAACTTCTGTTGTTATTATCATTAATATGATTTAAAAAAAAAAAAATCCATATATCTATCTGCAGATGCTTCTTTTTGATTCAAAACATAGTGTATATTGAATGGAGATAAAGATTAAAAAACTTAAAATCAGAATCAAACCTTTGGGCTGGCTAAACTAACCTCTGGACATGTTTCATAGATTTACATTTTTTACTCAGTTGCTTTGGTACATTTCTCCAATCATCCTCAACATTTGTAAAACAGTAAGAAGCATTTCTCAAAACAATTCAGTCACCTACAAAAGCCTGTAACGTGTTCAAAAACCTTAGTTTATCTCTCAAAAGCAAATATTTATGCCAATATATATAAACATACACATATATACACAAATATATGCATACATATATTCCAGCACTTAGCCTTACTCCTCTTCTTCTTCCCAGCTGTTGACCCTGTTCATTTATTGTCAGAGTTTGAGACACTGTGTGGCGCTCTGTCTGTGTATGCTTGCCAGTTCCTCAACTGGCATGAGCTGCACCTCTGAGGTGAGGAGAACTGGTTGATCATTGGTTGATCTAACGCTTCACACGTTCCCCCTTCGTTAGTGAAATATAATATGTGTATAGAACATATGCTTCAGAGATGATGACAACCATTTTACATGTAATAACTTATGCAATTAACTAATGCCTATATGTTTTGGGGGCTAAGAATATTCAACAGAGAGCCAGTATAATACATTTTGATCAACATGACATAAGCAATGTCGGAAACAGGAGACATTTGTACATAATAATAATTATTATAATAATTAATTTGCATGAATGTGCCAAATCAATTGTTCAAATGAATGACACACCAGTGACCAGATGATGTGGAAGTTTAACAAGTGGTTTTGAGAATTTCAATTGTGATCTGAGAAATGTACCAGACTGAGAAACACTGTCATGCTGCTCAGATGTCGGCTGGACTCTACATCTGCTAAGTGTCTCTGTAACTCTGCTCTGTCATTTAGGAACAGGTTGGAAAAAAACATGGAAAAATGGCTGGCAGAAGTCTTTAAAAGTGTCAGCTCCTTATGTAATTGCCATTTTTCTCCTTTTGGCTTTTTAAATTATCAGTCTAACCTGATTATAGGATTTAGACCTGGCACACTGTGTCAATGGAAATAAAAATGACTAATCCAAAAAAAAGGGAAAAAAAAGGGGAAAATCTTTGAGCTGAGGTGTCTGTTTCTAAGAGGTTTTGAGTCATTTAAATCCCTCAGATGGAAACTATGTTTGATCAAACAACCCAATTCAGAATTAACCTCAGTTTAGATGGGTGGATTAAATTATGATTATGATTCAACATACAGTCCCTAATTTTATATAATTTGATAAGATTTAATAGAGGGACACTCAGCTTCACTATGTCACTGTTTACAGCCATTTATATTCATAATATTTTTATATATCTATATTCATAAAACACTTGCTCAAGGTCACCTCAACACTACACTGCTACAACTCAGTGTAAAAGAAATTCCAAAGCTCATTCAAACTAAGCAGTGTAAAAAACCCTAAATGATTCCACTGATTCCACTTTACATAATAATACAGACTGATACATAATTAATACAATTGGATGCATACACAATAAATAAATAATTCCTTGTTGTTGTTAAAGCCTGGGGGGAAATCAGCATCTAGATGATTCATCATCAGCGCATTAAACCGTCGCTTTGATCCATGTTTGTGGTTCAGGATTGGTTTGAGGCTAATTTGTTCAAAGTTTTACTGTAATATCTTATTTAGTCAACAGTGCGGAACAAAACAGACATAAGCCAACAGAGAAACTGCAGCAATAACACAACACACTACGAGTGTAGTCGTTGGACAGCAAGCTCAGAGTGATCACACCTTATGTAATAATACATAATTAATACGACATACTGAAAGACACTTTATTTTCCATTGTAGGCACACAGCAAAGTGATGTTTGGTAGCTCTCAGAGGCAGCAGCGTGAGGAAACAAGAGAAAACAAGATAAATAAACAAGATAAATATAAAGAGGCAGTGTCCTCTACCTATATATTATAAATAAAGGTGGTTGACAGTGCAAACAGTGCAGTATAAAAAGGTACAGCACAATGATGTTGGATGGTTAAAAACAATACAGAGATATGTGAAAATATAGAAGTAGTGTCCTCTATCTGTAAATAATAAACTTATGCATGGCAGGTAAACTGTAACGGTGCATTAGGTACTTATTATTACACTGCTTTTTTGTTGTCTTCTTGTTTGTGTTATTATATTTATATTTACCGTATATATTTGTTGTACTGTGTATATTTGTTCAACCTGCTTATTTTATTTATTTTAATTGTCCTTTGTACGGCACATTGGTCAGCTCAAGCTGTGTTTAAATGTGCTATAGAAATAAAATTGACTTGACTTGATACAGTGTAGTATGAAGGTTTTACATTACAGATGTGTTGTGTATTATATTTAATCTAATGTTGGAGTGGATTATTTGGTAATATTTGCAGTCTAGAGTCATCAACAGGTGGGAGAGAGGTGGGAGGGTGTGTGTGTAGGGTTGAGAAGTTTAGGCCCTCACCCCCACACACAAAGTTGTCCACTGTTGGTTTTGGGCTAATTTACTCAAAGTCTTAGAATAAAACAGAGAAACAGTCAACAGTGCAGAATAAAACAGAGAAACGGGGGACCAGAAAATCAGTAGTAGTGGTAGTTCAAACTCTTGGAGTATGGTTTAACATTTAATATCTAAATCAGGTGAGTTTATTAACTTGACATAAGAAGGATGTGTGGATATTCCACAATAGAAGTTTTCAGACCAAACCAAACTTTTTTTTATCTGAAATGCTAATTTAAAAAAAAGTGACATAATTTTTTGATTTTCAAAAACAAAGGATGTGACCCTTCTTTTTCTTTTTTTTTTGACGTGGGGAAAAAAGGCTTTTTGAACCATATTGCCAAAGGATGTTCATGATAATGAAAGTCAGCCTCCACAGTAAAAAAAAAAGAAGACAAACCTATGCTCTATAAATACACTTTAAAAGAATTTATTCTGCCGTTTTGATTCCCAGAAAGAGCGGCTACGTCAGTCTCGCTCTACTGTATTAATGGGACAGAGCTTTCAGGGGGAGGGACCTCCACTGACTTAAAGACAGTAGCTATAAAGGAGCTAAAGACAGGACTGCAGCCAGCACATTGAGACACACAGACGAAGACGCGGCAGACAGAGTGTATGTGTGTGTGTGTGTGTGTGTGAGAGAGAGAGCCCCCGGCTGTGTGGATAAATAAATAAAAGAAGAAACCCAGAGAAAGGCTTGGGTGTAACTGTGTGAACGAGAGGCTGAGCCCAGAGCAGAGGAGACAGGAGCACAGGGAAGGAGGAGGAGGGTGAGAAAGAGTCAAAGAGAGACAGAGGAGAGAGGAAAAAGAGGGAGAGAGAGATCAGAGCGTGGAACAGGTTCTTTCTGCAGCCCTCACACTCAGCCTCAGCAGACATGCCTAACTTTGCCGGCACCTGGAAGATGAAGAGGAGTGAGAATTTTGATGAACTTCTCAAAGCCCTGGGTAAGCCCTCTCCTCTCCTCTCCTCTTTTCTCCCTCTCCTCTCGCCCCTTCCATAGCCAGCACTACATCCCTGCATGAGGTTGACTATCCATCATGTCCATATAGAAAAAGGCTTCTCTTGTTCTTTTGGGAATGGCATGCTTGACTTCCAACAACATCTTATTGTTCAGAAAAGCTCCCTGGGAAAAAGGAGGCAGAGATCTACAGGGAGAACCTACTGAAGGGAAATCCCTCGTCTTTACAGGAGATATGAAACACTGGATGCTGAATTCCAGCCTAAACAGACGTGGTATTGTTACATGAAGAGAGGAGGGGGGCACAACATTATTCATGTTAAGCATTTAAGTAGGGCATGCATTAGCAATGCCAGGGGAGGTCTCTGGAACCCGGTGTTGTTCTCTTGTGTCCCATCTTTTTTTTTTTTTTCTTTTTCATTCTTTTTCACCCTTCTTGGTCTTAACTGATGATTGTGATGGTTTAGATTTGGACCAGTTTAACTGGGTCATTCAATTGTGTTGCAGCGTTTCGTCACGCCGGGACTGCTGAAACAGAGAGGGCACAGCAAAAAGGCTGGGTGTCTTTAGAATAATGTCGAAATCTTTAGGGAGAAGTCCCACTGAGAGTACAGCGAGCAGCTTCAACAACTCTCCGGGAAGTGTCGACACCAAACTGGATTACAAAAACAACTTTTTTAGGCATGAATGGGTCTTATTTTAACACGAGCAGGGCAAGTTAAGTTGAAAAGTGAACTGTTTTGTACCGTGAAACAGTTGACAATTAACTTATTTGTGAGATCTCTGTAGCGCTTAAAAGCAAATATAAGATTTCTGAAGGATCTAAGTGCAAATTTGGCTCCGACAGCCTCTGATTTAAAGATGTAACCTCTCTTTAAAAACCCTACCTGCCACAATGGGCTGTGCCATTTCATACTTGAAAGGTTTATAAGTAAAATGTTAGTTTTTTCTATTCCCACATCATTGAGCCACACTGTTGCACTGAGTGACATATTTCCTCTTTATGATGAACCTGGGAGCTGTAGTTTACTTTGATCAATCCCCAATACACTGTCCTGCTGCTATAAATACCAAATGAATATTAATCCGCTGCTGAAAATAGTCCCCAGAAAATGCATTGCTTGCTCTTGTTTGAGAGACATTTAAAACTACTAAAAACTAAAAACTACTGTACCCCAATGTTTTAGGATTTTTCTAAGGCTTTGGTAGGAACCAATGAAGTGGAAGGCAGTGAAAGTGAGGAAGGATTCAGAGATGGACTGACACATTATTGGTGTTGGTCTTTTTGTGAAAAACTAGAGAAGTAACAGCCTTACCTTTTAACCTTCAGTGTAGTACCCTGGTGTCAATGAGGATACTCTCATGGCCATCCAAAAAGACAATTATTCTGAAAACCAGTATAAGTTCATCACCCAAAAGCTCCTCATTTTTTCATTTTTTATTAATTTTGAGTCAGATTCAACACCTCACCAACAGCCCTCCCGTGTTTTGTTTTTAGGACAAGGTTCACCGGGCAACAGCTCTTCTGATTTTAGGCGAAATCAATCGCTAACACTGAGTTTAGCACCTCATCCGTTCATGAACACATTAACCACATCTGCCGGAGCAGATCACTCGTTCGCTCTTACATAAGGACCTGGTCAATTGAGAGCTGCATGGGATGGGCAACTAATGTGGATTCCAGTGCTGCAGGGCCGCCACTTTCCATCAACATCTTCATAATTATCTGTTGACTCTGAGGTTTCCCTTCTGTAGGAGGGGATTGTTAACATCCAGGGTGCAGATAGCAACACGCTGAGTGAACAGAGCTGCACCAAGCGATCAGACTCACAGCTCGATGACCGAGAGCGGGTATATGTGTCCGCATTTGATCAAAGAATGGAAAAATACGAATTGTTAGACAAATTGTAAGAGTCTGAGTTAATGGGGACTCTATCAGGATCTGCAGAAACCTGAGATGTTGGGTTATTGGTATTAATAAAGTAGCCTTGCTCTACCTTCTCCTAGGTTTCTGTAAGATCATGCACTCAATACTATTGTCTGTTTGCAGTAATGGTATACAATCATCTAAAAACCAAAGGCTTTTGTCCTTGACACTTATTCTGGACGTGGATGGAGAAAAAAATGCTTAATAATTAAAACATGAATGCAAATATCAACTCTTCAGACATGAGGGCCGACCGCTTGGCTCGTTCGCGCTAATACATTTTTAATGCTATAAAAACACATGGCGTGATCCCTCAGATCATGGGTGGGGTCCGGTGTAAGATGTCAAAGCAATATGTTTTTATTCCTGGGTGTTGACCTCTGAGGTTTTGGGATTAGGAAGAGCTTTCAAAACTGATCAGAGCTGATTTTTTCCTTTTCAAAATCCATGAAAACTTCTGAAAAGTTCTAGGCTTTTTATATATTCAGCTATTGGTAAAAGAGGGCAATGAAATATTAGTTCCAGGACCTTTGGCAGGACATAAAGCCAGATGGCCTTGCAGAGTCGAGCAGGGCATGCCAAAGCGTTGGGCTGTGCCACACGCATGATCACCGCTCCTGCAGCCACCAGACAAAAGAAGAGCCAGCACTGATCTGCCCTGACATCCTCAAGAGATCTTTTTTTTTTTTCTGTCAGACATGGCTGAATAATCCTTCAGAAGCAGAAATTCCATAGATTTCTCCCTGTTTTGAGAAATAGTTGAGGTTTCTGTCAGAGCCACAGACCCATGATGTTTATACCCTGAAACCTCTACATTTCTGTTATTCTTGGTTATAATTTAAGCTTGTGGATGTCCATGCTTAAAAAACACCAATAGAAAGAGACACATAGCCAGGATGTGTCTCTGTATCTAAGGTCCTGTGTCTGATCGAATGTGGCATGAAGGCCTGGAGACGTCTCAGTCTGGGTGGGGTCGAGGGGTAAAGCAGGACAGAAAGACAAGGGAACATACTGGAGGTTGTTTTGGTGCAAATTTTAGAACCGACGAGACGAAAAGAAGTTATAAAAAGACTTGATCTCTCTCCTTTGTACATTTCCTCTCTGTAACTTTTTCTTTCATGTGTCCAGCAGAGCTCAACCTTTAGCGTAAATCCTTTCTTCTGCAGCTGTCTCATGACTAAAGTTGATTTTATGGGGAATGAAACAGTCTATGACTCTTGTTGACCTCTGTCTGTGACCAATAAGAAGCAAAACAATGGCCTCTGGCACTCCTGTGATAATGTTGGAGCGTAATGAACACAAAACAGCCACGGCTTATTAGCTAACCGATTAAAACAGCCATGAAACAATTATTTCATAGGGTAAAATATCACAATACACATTACTGTAATTACTACAATAACAATTATTTCTGCTTGGATCATTTTCAACTAGAAACAAGTTTAAAACGATTAGCAAAGTGCCAAGAAAATCAGCATGTTGTAATTATGGAGTCATGGGTAACGATCAACAACCCTAAAACATCCCCAAGGACATAACACAGTCATTTTCTTCTACGAGGCAGAGAAACATCCCACTACTTTCCACTAAATTGATCTCGTTAAAATGATGAAACTTCCTGTGTTCTACCTGCGCAGGGGTGAACGCCATGCTGAGGAAGGTGGCTGTGGCGGCGGCCTCCAACCCTCACGTGGAAATCCGTCAAGACGGTGAGCAGTTCTACATCAAAACGTCCACCAGCGTGCGCACCACCGAGATCAACTTCCACATCGGTGAACAGTTTGACGAGGAGACGGTGGACGGACGAAAGTGCAAGGTAAAACTGCAGAAAAGTGAAAACATGGCACAGTCATAGTCAACAGATGATATGAATTCTAGTGAAGCATGGAGGAACATGTCTGTGTGTTTGCAAGTTTAAGCTCTTCCATACATCACATCACATTTTTTAGTTTTTGAAAGCAGACCATATAAAGTTTTAGCTCATCTTATTTATTGTCCTGTAGCAGCAGTGGTCTAAGTTTTTTCTGTACAGTTTTAAAATCTATGAATAGACTATTAAAACTGAGTTCAGCAAATCATCACAGAAAATATCAAAGCTGCATTCATTTTGTTAAAATAATGTACCATTATTGAGGCAGCAGGATGGAGCAGCATGCCAGAGTCCAAAGTCATGCAGGTTACAGTGCATTTACAGTGCAAGCAGGCACTAAATTACCTGCAGTTGTATTGATAGATTGGTGTGAAAGATTGGCGACCTGTCCAGCCGGTTGGTTCCTGCACCCCTGCGAGCCCAAGAGGATAAGCGATATGGTTAATGAATGAATGAATGAATGAATGTAAGAGGTGATTCAGTTGCTCTGTAAATAAATTCTGCTCTGCATTACTACATAGCAACAATGCAAAAAATCTGTTCAAGCTTATTTTTCTTATTGTCTTAATTTGAAAGTGACAGTGGTATGATAGTGAGCAGTAAAAGTCTCCAGCTAGAATCAAACCGGAAATATTGCGGTTTTATGGAATATGTCTTAACCACTGTGCCACCAGGTTGCCCCACAACATGCAACTTTGAATCTTATGTTGAGCAGACTGAATGGAAACCAACGGCTGCTCAGAATCATACAAATTTGTGAAACACGAAAGCTTTGCTTGCTAAATTGCTACTTGTGACTTTAAGTATATGTTAAGTACTTGTTAGGGTGTTACTTATTAAAGTGACAAAAAACTGGTTTCCACTGATTCCAATGCAACATTTTAGGGTTAAGGCTCATTTATGCGCAACAACATACTGTACATATACGGATGGAGCTATCTGTTCGTACTCTGCGTTCATTTCATCCGTGTTTGTGCGTGTTTTCCAAAAGCTTACTGATACAGAAAGAGCCGGGAATCATGGGTGGCAGTGTAGTTAGGGCGACACTTGACCACAGATTACGACAAAGAAATTTTAAAAATGGCGGAACTGTTTTAGGAGAGGTTCTGCAACGTGTTTGTTAATGTGTCTGTTGTAGTCAGAAATGTTCGACTCTGAGCTGCCCTCTAGTGGATGTATTAACATCCATGCAAACGTAACTGAGGCGCTGAAGTACGTGGACAGTCGATTACAGGGTTTGAAATGGATGAATCTATGTCCGGATGTAAAGAGAGCGTAGATTCTACATTCGCAACTGATTTGCAACAGCAAAGTCGCAAAAATGTTGAGACTGAAGATTCATGTGTTTTCTGCCATAATATCAAATCCACCTGTTGTGACTACTGCATTATTAAACTGTCTCATAGTTATGTTGAGGTGCTCACAGCACTTTAAAAAGATTAGGGAAAGATAGTGGTCTGATTTATTAGCACACAATCAACATCAGCAATGATTAACTATATCAATATCAGAACAACTTAATAATATAGGCTGTAAAAGTAATTTCAAGGAGAAGGTGTTGGATATTACACTTATTCTTGAAATGTTTTTCACGTGGAAACATCATGAAATATTCCACAATGGCGTATTCTTTGACATGTTTTGAACAGAGACACACGTTTGTCTCACCTCAGCATGTGGTTGATGAGGGTGATTAACACAGATTTAATCCTAACACCTGCAGATATCTAATTTCATGTATCCTCTAAACTTTTCACATCATTTATATTCTCTCGACATCCTTTGTGTGTTTGTGAGTGTATTCACGGTCTTCAGAGCTCTCTCCGTGCTTTTGTTGTCGAGGCTTCAGTGAAAAATTAACACAGTCTCATCCATTGGTATCAGGCTCACGCCCGTGCAGCTGGATTAAGGGCATCTTGAGTTGGGATGATGAGAGTTTCTCTCTGAACCTGTCGGGGCCCTGGGGGGGGATTTCTCACATCTCCATACAAAGTCAGAGCTGCTACACAGGTTTGGAGAGTAGCCAGAGGCATACATTATATTCTTTTCATTTTTTATTTTTTGGGGAAACGTTAAGGTCTTATAAATTCATTCAACTCATTTCAAATTCTGCTCTGCTCTCTCTGCTAAATCTGAATACATGTAAAAACAAGAGCCAGAGAATATATTATATTAAATTAGGGCATTATCCTAAAAAATTATGCATGGACTTTTACTTTAAAACAGGAAAATGTGTACAAACACTGAAACTGAAAAAAAAAACCATCTGCTTTCTGTTGCATGTGATGAGATGAACTGTTTTCTTGGAGACGTCTCCTAATTTGATCCCACTGCGACATCAACTGTGTAATTAATATGTAGGTTGTTCAGTCAGATAAAGAAAATGAAGCAGCTCGATTATTGATATTAATGATATGAAGACATATTCTGATAATTTTCCCACAGCTGAGCTCCACCTGTTTTTATGTCAAAGCTTAAGAAACTCCCTTTGATTTATTCATTTTAGTCTTCTCTTCTACAATTTTGTTCCTTACTTCATAAAATTAATTTCTTATATTGATGTTGCATATACAGTATATTGTAACATTTTGTAAGTAAAGGTCTTGAGGGAAGAAGTAACATAAATCAATCATTGTTTTTCCCTCAAGACTCTCGGTTTTAAAGCTTTTCCACGTCATGTCTGTGCCGTTGATTCAATTTATTGGAATAAGCTCTTAATTACCTCAACTATTTAATGCGCGGACACAATGCTGAGACACAACACCTAATGCTTAGACAAGATGTCATGGCAAAAACGCACTGCCGCTGACTCACTTCAGGTAATGAGAGTCTTGCATTAACGGTCCAGAGGCTGACATCTGTTTATCGCCCTCTGCTAAGCAACCAGTGTCTGAGCTGGAGAGAAAAAGGCTCCTGTTTGGTGTCAGTGAGGACACAGCGGGTAAACAAGGTTAGGATATAATCCAGATGAGGGAGCAAGAAAACATACAAGGGGCAAAAATAAAAGTAGTGCTTATTAACCAACACATTGTATTATTCTCTACTACCTTCTTGAGAAGGTACACATTATATATAATATACATATTCTCAGAAGGCAGATATTAATTTGAAGTCTGCTTGAGGAGGCTTTAACTTGTGAGATTCGATTTCATATAGTATGCCAAGAAGAGAAAATCATGATGCAGAGACCAGATTTTGGTCTTGGTGCAAAAAAAAAAAAAAAAAAAAAAAAAAAAAAAAATCCCTGGAGAGAATGAAGTTTGAAATGAGTGAGCTCTCTGCTGCAGTACATCCCTCTGTATGTACACACTTTCCATACAGAACATGCAGCAGCAGCTGTTGCAGTGTGGCAGAGGAGCGTTGCATAACAGATCCGCAGGACTGGGAGCTGTTGACAGCCACGATGTAACTTGTCAAGTTTCTCTGACCACTGGATACATTTTGGGTTTTGTGGATTGGATTGTTCGTGTTTTTTGAAAACATCACTTCTTTTTTTTAAAAGAAAATACATCTTGGATCAAAGCTGTTCATAAGATCCTCCTCACGTTTTCAAATTAGCATTAATGTTGATTTGTACAATTGCAGGCTTTTATTAAAAAGTCTTATTTCTTTTGAAACTGAAGGTTTCTGATAAACAGGGTTCCCCATTTTCATTCTGTCTATATTTTTCAATGAATAAACCCTGTCATTAACAAACTTCAACATCCATTTAACATTAGAAGACTGAAGAATTTTTTTTTTTGTAAATCCTTATTTTACAGCACAGTGTGTCTGATCTTTACAGGCCCGCAGGTCTGTAACTGTGTTGACCTTTAAAACTGGAGGTATATTCACATAAATGATCAAGTCATAGATGAAAAAGTAGCATTTTGTGTTTGCAAACTGATCATAATTTTAAAAAAAGTATTGATAATTTACATTTACATTACTTACAGCACAAAGTTACAGGTTGTGATAACTGAAGTGATTGACCAGTTTCACCAGATATTTGTTTATTTTCCTAAATTGCCAGTTAAGGCATATTTTTTATTCTAATTTACATAGCAACAAGCATAATGGTGCAGAGAGACAGCCATCCACCATGCTCTGCTGGAGCATCCTTTTTTCCTCAGCTGCAGGACTGCAGCTCTGTGAAAACAATAAACATTATGCTTTTCCACTGTTTTTTTTTCTTCCAAAGGGGCTGCAGAGTTTCTGGTTCTATCCTCATGTATCACTGAAACGGTGCCGTCCTGAAACATTCCTGGGCAGCACAGAGCAGTGATATTCATGCTTGTGGGAGAGAAATATTGCACATGGAAAGGGAAAATGTGCAATTGAGTGCACGCACTGCATTAAGGCAACAAAATTCTGCCAACCGCTTTTTTGGAGATATGTGTTTTCTGAAAACCACAATGCCTAACTGGGTATGTGCAGTACGGTTTTCATCTGTGTCTGATCTGTGTATTTTGTCTATATCATCTTTTAACATGCAAAATGTTATATATTCACCAGCTATAAAAGCTTATAAAAGCTTATAAATGCTGTTTAGTCTGCAGCTAAAATCTGAGATATTGATTTTTGTCTCTACCTGCTGTTTTATGGTTTGAACTCCATGTTGCAGTCGGGGGGAGCAGACATGACCTATTTCAGATCCTAGGAGACAGTGTGGCTCCTTCTGTCTGTGCCCTGGGGCATGCTGGGTACTGGGCAGGGCTGGATGGCTCTCAGTGTCGCCACATGAAGCCTCTCTGCTACGAGGCCGACAAGTCAAGATGTCATCACAAATTTGCCATGTCCGTTTGTCTGGGTTTGAGCTTCAGCATCACAGCATTCGCCTGCAAAACACGGTTTTGTTTACAACACAATATGATCAGAGAGTGTGTCCTTCATTGCTTTGACCTTATACTCCAACACATTGAATTTGAAACAGGAAAAAGTGGCTATGAGGTTAAAGTGTGTCTTGATTTGAGTTTCAGTTTGCTGTAGGACTACACCCCTTTCTCATTTTGGATTCTGCTGTGTTTCACTGCTGAGGACCAGATGAATACAGTACAACTGGCAGACAGCAGAACAAGCTGCAAACCCTACATTTACATATTGTAATTGTATAAAGTTTTTTTTGTTTTTTTTACATACAAATTACAAATGACAAATTATCATTCATTTGGAGTCATGTTTCTGGCCACCTGATGAATGTAAGTCCAATATTCACTTTGTTTAGATCTGTTTTGGTCTCCACCAAGGTTGATGAGAGCTGTGAGCCTTTAAATCGAACAGTAAAGTTGCTGGCTGGAAAAACCAAAACAATGAGCTGAACGACACTAAAATCCAACCAGTCGTCCGACCTGAACAACCACACAGGTCGCTTTTTTTCAACCCTCTGATACGACCCATCGGAGTGTCTCTTGAAATAGTGTCCCAATGGTGTCATGCATACCGCACCTCCATTGTCGTGGTTACAGTAATAAACATGAAAACTGTCCCGAGAGCGGCGTACCTACGTCTGTCACCATGGTTATTATAATTATGGTCATGGCTTGGTTAGGTTTAGGGAAAAGATCATGATTTCGGTTAACAGCTCAATATTAGATGATTTTTGCTGTCATGGTTACAAAAATAACAACATGGTTAACATGGATAATAGAAACAACATTAACTGCTACTTTCACACGGGAATCAAACACCGCTCTCCGGGTCATATTCCTGTGTTTTGTTGACCCATCCATCCACCCAAACCTCTCCCTGACGTGGACTTAGTCGTTCTTTATACTACGTCATCACACTTTTCCCCACTAGATTTCACCTAACAACGAAATGTAACTATGGGTCATAATAATCATAGAGCTCAGGGGGAACTGCAGAGTCGGGTGATAGTCGTCTGTGTTTTGGCTCAACAAGCTACCATTGTTAAAGTACTCATAGTCACTTGACGAATTGTTTACATACAAAACGCTGTCCAATTCTTTCCCCTCAAACACCCTCATATAAAAGGTGAGAACTAGAACTTTAACGTCAGTCATTGTTTCTTTTCATATCCAATGTGCTGGGGTATAAAACCAACACAATTAGAAATATATCATTTTCTTTTTGTATATTTTGTATTGTCTATTTTGTCTATTTTTTGCAAAGAGGATACTGAGGCTGTGTCTCTCAGCAACAAGCACATTGTGCTCTTGTGTGGTAATCATGCAAGACTGGAGCTAAACCTACAGGAGGCAGCGCCCACTGACACTGGCACATGTGCCACGGGGAGGAGGAGAGGGTGTGGGGTGTTGGCGGATTCTCAGGTGGAGCGTCTGGCAGGAGAGGGCTAAGTGGGTTTTGGCTGAGGCCGGCTGCCCCCATGGTTAAAGGGATTACACGCTGATCTGTGCCTGGCGAAGAGCAGAGGGCTGATTAACGCCGCCACAAGGTTAAAAAGCTCCTGTTAATCTGTGTGAGTGCGGTGAGATTAGACAGCCTCCTCTCACTTCCAGGAGGAGAAAGTGATAAGGTGTTTCCTGTTAGTCACACAGACGACAGAGAGGCAGACACCAGACAGGCTTTGGTGCAGAGTGGGAGTCATAATGAGGCGATTATGTACCTGCTCTGATGGATAGAGCTGTTTATTAAGGTGGAAAAGCCTCCAAGACAAACATTAGCACAAGACTCTGTGCTATCTTGCTCAGCTGAGGTTGAATTATGCTGAAAAAATAACTTTATAAAAATAAAATTGAGGTGATGCTGCAATATTTCACCTGAATGCATACGCCTCATTTGCTTGGATGCAACAAAGCGAGTCACTTCTGGGCAGAAAGACTTATGGAGTCTTTTAACCCAGCTGGTTGCCATAGAGACACACTTGTAGTATCAGTCACCTGCCATGGGGCGACATGGAGAGGCACAGGGAAGCAGACAGGCAGAGTGAATAAGAAAGAGAAACAAAAGACTAATCTGTGACATAAAACACAAATGTAATGCCCACTGAAGAGTCTAACTGTATACTGACAGACACAAGGACAAATATATACAGGTGATCCTATAATGTAAAGATGAAGGTTATTCTTCCCTGTGAATCTCAGCAGATTTGCAGAGATTTGGGGAGAACTGTGAGGACGTATTTCTATTTTTTGACAGAGATTTACTGCCCCATTTGTGTCATGTCACTCAAGGCAAAAAAAAAAACAGTGTCATTCTGTCCGCTCCTTGCATTGATTTATAAGTACCTTTCAAAATAATTTAACAGGTGCAACACATGTTTCGTCACCCACATTTTCAGTTGTGCAGGGAAACTACAGTTTTAAAATTTTCAGCCCTGGCTGATTTTGAGTTCTGTTTGAAATGAATGTGACGTGACATATACTGACCACTGAGGGCAGCAAACTCGAGGCTACTCTGACACAAATGCAAGATAAAACTTCTGTAATTGTTTAAAGCATCTCTGATATTTTCTAAATAATTCTCCAGCAATTTCCTGTGAAAAAAACGTTTGCAATCAATCAATTAAAAGAAATAATTAAACATGTGTAATTTGTCTACAGGCAAGAATACAATTCAGTATATATGAAGACTTTCAGTAATAAATGATGGATATAGTACAATAGAAGTTCCTTCAAGTAAATTCCTCTCAACAAAATCAACAACTCAGAATGATTACCTAATAATAATAACAATAATAATAATAACTGTCTGTGATTTTGTCTCTATTTCCCCCTTCAATGTGTGTACAATGACTTTGCTTTTTCCAGGAAACATCCTGTAGTAGCTCTACAGCAAATAATGGAGGTGTAAAATACAGCATTACTGAAAATATATAAAGAAAATTCATTATAATAATAATTATAATAATACAACATTAATTGACTACCCTAAAAGCAGTGTGTGTCATGTTTTTGGGCTTGTTCTCATTAAAATCTCAAGGATTACAACTCTAAAACGCTCATGTGTAGGACTTGAACGTTTCTGATTTTAGCATCTCCAAATGGCAGCATCAGAAATTAAACTATGACAGACACAGGACCACAAACAGAATCATGTGCCATCTAAATAATTTGAACAAATTACCACATGAAAAATTTAGGGGCTTTAAGCCTCAGTTTGACAGTCAGAAAATCAAAGTATGGATAAAAAAGAGCAGTCTGGCTAAAGCCGACATGAAACAAATGTTTCATGTCGGCTTTAGCATTAACCTCACGTCACATTAACCATGTGATGAGAGGAAACATTTCACATCTCACACAATCCTTATCTTTAATGGAGAAATTAGAAAATGACTGGAATGATCAACTAAGACCATAGTTTCTTATGGAAACCCATCATTCAAGAAGTTTTGTACTGTCAGATTTTTTTGTTGCAGTTCATGTTTAGTGGTTATTAGAGAGTGCGCTGCCTAAGGCATTTCTTCACTGTCTTCACCACTTAGATTTGTTGTATGGTAAAAAAAAAATCTGATCTGATAAATAGCTACTGTGCTTCAGATTTTGTGCCTTTAGGGTAAGGCATAAGCTTCTGAGAGAGGGATACAAGAAATAAATTATGTGATCAAACTGTGGGAAGAGATGAGCGCAAAGGTGGAAATGAGTGTGTTATTTTAGGCTGTGAAAGAAACGTTGCAAATCCAACATAAAAACTTTAAACAAAGCAGGAAATGAAATGTTCTCCCACTTTTCGGCACACTATTTGTGTCTGATAAGCAATGAAAATGCTTAAGTCTGTGAAAGACCAAACCAAAGCCAAAGACAGCAGATGCTCCGATAAGTAAAACACTACAGAAAAAAAACAGGACACGGTAAAGCCTTGGAGTCGCAGGGTAAATTTGTCTTGGTCTCAAATGTGTGTGCACAAGCTCTGGTGTGTTATTTGGGAGAAAGACTATGTGTGAGAATTTGTCTGTGAGTTAATGTGCAGTAGAGAGAATGAGAGAAAATCCATCCAAGTCAGAGGCTGACCGATGCTAACGCTGAAATGGAGCCGTAGCTAATTGACCCTCTGGGTTCTGGCTTTATTAAAAAAAATCAGAAGGAGAGCTGTGGAAAGCTGCAGAAAAGCCCTGCTGTTCTTCTTGGCAAAGTCTGCGGACGGCAGCCTGCAGGGATCCATGATGGCTTTCCTTACCTTTGATATGGTGATTAACATTTGCCAAACTAAGGCTGCTGCTTCATCCAAAATCTGGGTAGTGGCGCTTTTTAAAATACAAAATTGTGCAAAAGATCAAACTAATTGTCTATGAAATGTGCAACCGTGCAAGAAAATACTGGGAAAACATTATGGGTTTTTATAGTGGGTCTGTCCAGAGTTTTATTTTGATGGATGTAAATGTCGTGCTTGAGTCGGATGAAACAATGGCAGCATTGATCAGCCCCCTGGCTTTGGAGCAGGGGTCATGAGCTTAAGATGATGCGTTGAAAAGGAAAATGCATTTGGCTTTATTGACAGGAAAAAGACTTTTCAGCTGTGTGGGGGAATCAGAGCAGCAACATGAAGCCAACACTGAAGAGAAAATGTTAGGAGCAAGCTAATAATTGGATTAAAGACTCAATAAGAAAACCTGTAGCTCTAAAACAGCCATTAAAACAATAGTCTGACATTATGGAAAATACAACTTTCTTGAGTTAATTATGACAAAACTCTGTTAGCTACATGAAGCTACAGCCAGGCGATGGTTAGCTTAAGTTAATTAGTGAGCTTTACCTTTAACAGATAGACATGAGCGTGGTATCAATCTTCTCATCTTACGCTTAGCAACAAAGTGAATAAGCATATTACCCAAACTGTACTGTAGCAGAGCAGCCTGTGTGACAGTGGACAGTTGAGGTAATGAAACATGAGGGCAGTTAATGGACCCCAAGCTGACCAAAATGACAAATCCTCTCCACTAGCAAGAATTAGCGCCACAGGGTCACCTTGGTCCTGATCTTTTATGAACCCTTAACTCTGATAGGCAATTTGAGTCACTTACTTCAGGAGAAATTAGTGCTGAAGTCAGAGTCTGACTAATCCTGTTGAAGTCATTTGAACTATTATTGAAGCGAATTAGCAGACGGGGACCCTGACCGACCAAACTGCCAAGAGGATTTTATGTGGGTTTTTTTTCAGTCAGGCCACTGATTTATAATATCATATTTCTTTGTTCATTGATGTCTGGCCATAACTGAATTAGAATGAATTATGTTAAGTAGGCTGCACAATATATGGCCTAGGGTGTGTGGACACCTGAACATTACACTACTTTTTTTTATACAGTGGAGTCCAAAAGTCTCAGACCACTTTCACATTCTAATGAATATTATATTTTATTATAATATTTTTTAATTGTTGACCAGTAAACCCATGAGCATTAATGTGCTGCTGTAACAGCCTTCACTCATCTGGAGAGACTTTCCACCACATTTTACAAACCTGGCTGCAGGGATTTTCTCCCATTCATCCACAATGGCATTAGTGAGGGCAGCCACTGATGCTGGGTGATCAGGTCCGACACAGACTCTTCCACTTCACCCCAAAGGTGTTGGGTGGGGTTGAATCAGGGCTCCGCGTGGACCAGTCGAGTTCAACAGCAAACTGTGAAAAACGTTTTTTTCATTAAGATTTAAGAATACTACTAATAATATAATAACTAAATAACTAAAAAATCCAAACCATGAAACCAAGTGAGAATAACAATACATAAAAGTGTGTGAACAGTTAACATGGGTTTATCTTTTACTGAGATATAAACATGAACTCTTAACACACTTGACTGGATCAACATACTTTTTGCTGAGCTGTAAGTGTTTGCGACCAAAAAGTGTCAAATTTCTTTGTAACTATCCACTAAATTCAGTTTGTTTGTTTTTTAATTTCTGGTTAGATGTCAGCCACACAGTTGCAAAATCAGGTTAAAGAGGTTACTAGAGCCATAACAACAGAACATTGTAAACTTTGTGATGATGTATAGATGCAATTTGTGAAAAACAACTGCTTAACAAGTGCTGAAAAAAAAATCCATATAAATAGAGATAAATAGATCAAGAAGCCTGTCCTTAAATACAAGACACAAAACAGCTGTATTTTGTGTTGAAATGAAAAATTCCTCCTAAAACAGTGTCTCTTAAAGGTAACCTGTGTAAGTTTTCTAGTAACCAAATAAAAGTTCTGTTTACATCGAGTATTTCTCATCAAAACATATTGTGTCAAGTGTTGTAATCCACCATAGTCTTCTTCTTGTCTGCCTTTGTTGGTCCTTACTGCCATCAGCTGATAAGTGGAGAAGTGTGAAACCACGTGTGTTGTATCACCTACGCACGAGACAAACACAATGGCGACCCTCTTATAATAAAAATAGTAGGGACTTCAGCTGTGACATCACTGCTGGGTGTGGGTACAGGTGCAACAGAGCACACCTCTGACCTTACCCAAACACACAGAGCCCTGTAAAGATCCGCCTTGACAATGTGTTTTACCATCACTCACAGCCGCATGTTGACCTCCCCACCTTGTTGTGCCTCCCCCCTGCAGAGCCTCGCCACCTGGGAGTCAGAGAACAAGATCCACTGCCAGCAGACTCTGGTGGACGGCCAAGGCCCCAAAACATTCTGGACCAGAGAGCTGAACGGAGATGAGCTCACACTGGTGAGTGCACACACACTAATGACTCATTATCTTACTGGAAGCCCCTTAATGGATTGCTGCATAGAAAAGAAAAGAAAACGCTTTACAAGCTCAGGAGATTAATGACTCTCAAATATTTCTGGCTGAGGTCTTTGCTCAAATAAAAGAAAAAAGATTAAAATATTCAATCCAAAACATTATTCTAATCACAGAGAAGGTTTGATCTGATGGGGAACTAATCAGTATGATTTGTCTGTTGTGTGGCTCATGGAGGCTCAGAAGTCATCAGGTGCATCAAAATGGGATTTTCAATCAGCTAGTGTGCTCTGTTTGAGAAATGGTTAATGAAACGAGGCAGGGAGTGAATGAAGTCACCCTGGAGATTCATCCGTAAAGGAAATGAGAGAGGCCGTTTCCCAAGGAGCCGAGCTTTCATCCACCCCGCAGAGAGATGTGAAAGGAGAACAAGAGGAGCTGCTACGCTGACATCGCAGTAATACCCCCTGTATTTAGCCAGATTAATATGGGCAGAAGTCAATGGGTCTAAAGCCCCTCGAACGATGTGCAGGGGAGCGGTCCAAGACCAACGGACCAGACGAAAGGTTCTCAGGGACTCGACAGTTTTCCTCGCTCAACCGTTCAACGCTCCCACGCTCTGCTTTGTTGTTCCTTGAGTACTTGTAAGATGAATGTCCAACCGGCAAAAGCTTGAAACAACAATGTAGAAGTTTTAGATGCTGGAAAAATTCATCGCCGGATGTTTGCAGAGCTTTGTATCTTAAGCCAGAAGCGAGCACTGGGAAGAGGAGCAGAGGCAGCTTTAATCATATCGTCAATGCTCAGAAGGAGGCAGAACATATGAAATCTTTCCCAGCGTTTGGGTGAAATAAGGAGGGTGTGTGTTACAGCGCCTGACTCTCTGGTGACACTTTGGCCCGGCTGCCCTGGAGGAGCTGAGGCATTCACGCACTAATGGAGATTGATCCGGCCGAGCTGTGACAGCAGCCGAGCCTCTGTGTGTTTCTCTGCTCTTCCCACCTCAGCCCTCCCTGCTGTCACGCCATCACCCGACCCTCCGACAGACCACGGTCAAACTGCGGCTGGTAGAAACCCAACTCTGGATTTCTTTAATCCGCAAAAAGCTGCACAGTCTCACTCATCCATTGTGCGGTAGAGATTACAGGCACTGGAGGTATATGGTATGAAATTGGGTATGAGTACATGCAACTTGTACTTGTTGCCATGACAACAATAACAAGTGAATGTGCTCATCATCCACCTGAGACAACTGCCCTAGTTTTGGCGCCACAAGCAGCTTTGACAGTGTCAGTGAAGGACAGTGAGAACTCCCAGGCACCGTGAGTGAAACATCTTTAAACCAAGTGGGAGAGATGTGGATTGGGAGATGGCTGTGACAGACTGTTAGAGTATTTTTCATTTTTTCCTGTCTTAACACAAAACTTAAATGTGCGTTTAAACATTCATTGGCTGCTGAAATCCCTTCCTCCTTTCCATATTGGCTGTGAAGCAATCCAGTCCTAATGTGACTACACTGTAAGAGATGGGAGACCAAATCTGCAGTCCTGACTCTGTGTATGAATGTCTTGAAGTTCAGTCGAAGCTGACGAAAGGATTGAGCAGTCTGAGGCATCTAATGGTCACAGTTTTTTCAGTGAGAAATCCCCCGTGTGTGTCACTGTTCCTTCACTGCAGCGCAGCGAAACACTGTCTGTGAAAACACAGAATAGATGTGACCATCCAGAATTAGAAAACAGAAACGATAGAAGCTGCTCTTTAAAAAGGAACATGAAGCTCTGTGTTGACAATGCAGCTACTGACCAGTGTTGTAATACTCGAGGACTCGAGGCCAACTTCAGCCCTGATTTCCAGGATTCGTGACTGACTAGGACTTGAGCACTGATGACTCAGACTTGGACTCAGACTCGAGCTTTGACTGTATTTGGACTCGGATGTTGAAGATGAGGACTCAGACTTGTTAGTAGTGTGTTTCTTTGGCTACCCGTGTAACAAACTAAATAAACTCCCTTTGAAATGGTGACAGCTCTTTGACTGTGTCAGAGCAGTGGAGTTGATCCTGAAGCTCCACTCAGACTCAGCCATAATGACATTCCTTTAATGACTCAGACTTGGACAATGGGGACTTGATTTAGACTCTTCTTTCGTGACTCGGACTTGGACACGGACTTGACAACTGGGGACTTGAGACTTGAATTGAGATTTGCAATGATTTAAGAAATACATACGGTATTTCTAAAATCTGGCTCAAAACATCAACTACTTGCAGTAGTTTTTATTTCAAAATTGATGCCTGCTGAAGTTTTTACTTTTAGGCAGTCCTTAAGAAGACACTCAGCGCCTCTGTGGCTCACCTGGTAGAGCGCGTCCCGTTAAGGCTTAGTCCTAACCGCAGCAGCCATGGGTGCGAGGCTGACCCGTAGCCCTTTGCTACATGTCATCCCCTCTCTCTCTCTCCCCAACTTTCCTGTCTCTCTCTCAGTGCGGCTATCATAAAGGCATAAAAAGCCACAAAAAATAGCCACAAGACACACACCCTTATATAATATGTACCTGAACATACAGTATGTATATGTGACTAAAACAAGATAAATCTACTGTTCCAATCAGTTTCACCCCGTCTTGCCAAACTACACGTTTATCAAAAGGAACAAATTTCAAAATTATTTTTCAAAATCAATTTTCAGCTACAGTATATTTGAACCATTCCAATATCAGCAGAAAAAAAATATTTGGAGAATAAAACATGTCACAGTGGAGAGGAGCTGTGCAACTTATTTTTCACTTTGATCTATTTGTTCTGACGCCCAAAATAGTCTGCACCTTGCTATGAGTGCTCTCTCAGAATTACAGCATGACTGACTGTTTAACAGAAAATGTAATTTAACAGTATTTAGCCTTTTTGTTCCCACAGCAGCAGAGCTGTCTCCTAAACTATAACACAGGTGAAATTATGTGTCAATATGTGACTGTGAACTATTACTATACTTTACTATAACTACTGTGCCATATGTTCAAATTAAATCAGCCTAATATCTTGACATCACTTGCTCATAAACTTGCACAGTTATTAAAATACAGAACTTAATGCTGATTAAATAATATATCATTAAAGTCCTGGAAAACTTAAAGCTTCTCTGGAGAAAAAAGACATGAGTCATCTTTGCACCCAGACGACCTCTTTCTTCTGGGACAGGCAACTGGAAAAACCAAAACAACCACCGTCTCAACTCGAATCATATCTACATCAGTCTCCAAAAAAGCCCCCAGACACAGACACAGACACAACCCCACAATTTCAGAGCTTCAGCTCGAGACTCAGAAGAGGAGCGCCGATCATAAAGCAATGGTCTGATTGTCTGTGGCAGTTCATACTGTAAGTGGGGCACATTTCCATACGATTTGCATGATCCGTTTAATTGGCTTAGTCTGAAAACACTATAAGGGCAGAGTCGTGTGGATTTTCTTCAACTACATCAGCCCGAAATAAAATCAGAAAACGATGGCACATCAGAAGATTGGACTTCAAGCCTGTGCATTCAAGTGCTGCATAAATCACTTATTAAGCAGTTTCTTTTGGTTTCATCATCAACAGTTGGCAGCGTGTCTAGACTCGCTGACTGATTTGCCTGTGATGCTGTGACACATATATCACATATATCACTGCTTTATACATTTTGAAATTTAGTTGGACAGTTTTCTTCACTGTGAACTCAAATCCAAATTTTAAATGAAGTAAGTCCACCAACTTTGCCTCACTCATAATGCAAACAATATGGTAACAGTATCATAACCAACCATCGTGAAACAAGTTGGACTCAGGAGAGACTCATAAGGGTTTCAGTATGCTTGAAACGAACTGGTTCGTACGATGTGATGTCCAGCCACATTTAAAGACTAAAGTGTTTATACCTGATGCAAATGGCCACACACACTGACTCCCTCTACAAAAATGATTTGCCTTGTGTCTTTGTAGTCCTTTCCCTTTCAGTCCTTAGTTAGTAGGAATGGGGATACGGCTGTATGACAGTCTCTAATTGAAGGCATTCATTGTTTGCACACACAAAAAGCTATAGTTGAAAAAAAAAAAAAACACAGGAGAGAAAAGTTCAAATCAAAAATGCCACAACTCCACACACCTGGCAGATCACTGTGTGAGGCGGGCATGGTGGTTGGATTATTGGTTTTGCAGAGTTACAGAGTCTGGATGTATGTTGTTTCAGTCACTGGTGAGACATGAAATAAAGTCCACGTCCAGGCTTTTCAGATGATCAAACGCTGCACAGCGGTTTATAATACTCTGACACAGGATTTTATATCACAGCGACAGTTACTTTATATTCCGCTACGGCGACTGTGAGGTAAACAGTAGAAATAATACATCCACATTAAAAAGTAATCCGCCAGGAACGTTTGATTGGTAAATGCAGCTCCTTGGACGACGCTGTGCTCCTGCTTCATCAGCGGACTGGCTCTGTTGAAACGAATGAGAAAGCTGCGTTGTTTCACACTGAGATAAAACTGGCCTGAATGCAACTTTTAGACCATCTGACGAGTTCTTCAGTTGAAGCATGCCGAGGTGTTTGTTGCAGCTGAATAAGAAACAGCTTTAAAATGTGAAGTCTAATCACTATCAGGTGTCTAAAGCACAGACATGTCTGTTTGTTTCCTCCAGATTTTTGGGGCAGATGACGTAGTGTGCACACGGATTTACGTCCGGGAATGAAGCTCTGCGACCTTCATCAAGACAAGGAAGGAACCCAGTTGGACCACAACTCGTTTAAAGCCAACAACACTCTATCATGCTAACATGCTAACACATTTGCGAAGTGTCCTGTGTAATCTGTAAGCATCAACCTGCATAGTCTCTGTAATCTGGTTATTTGTAGTGAGTATTGTGTCTGCAGTACATTAGCTGGATATCTCAGTGTCAATACCTGCAACCCTGGTATCAGCTGTTTACGTAGGATTTAGTCATCAGTTGCATCGATAAGTATTCATGACAAGAAACAATAAAAAATGGAACAAACAGTATCAGAGTCTCTTTCCTTTGCATTTATATTAAAGGTATACTGTTGATTTTCCTTGTAAACAAACATGAACTGTGTCCCAGTCCAGGGCCCATATCTTTAGGAGGCTGCATATGAAGAGCGATTGCATCACAGTGACGTGACTAATAAAGGTTCCAACGGGTGGCCCATCCTATCCCAAGATTCATTGCGTGCAGGTAACAAAAAAAATATGGCAGCAAATAAACACAGACAGAGAGCCCAGGGATCACACTTTTACATGTAAGTATTGGCGTTCAGCTCAGTTCAACACCTAACGGTACAACTGTTAAAACCCAGGGCAACTTAAAGGCAAAAAAGTTGACTGTTGTCAGGGTTGCTCGGTAACAGGAGCCGTGCTTTGTGGCTCAACGGTAAGAGCTAGCACAGCTGGTGACCAAAATTCTCCATGGGTCAAACTGTCTCATTTTGGTTCAGCCTTTATGGTCTGTGGCGGCTTTAAAGCGCACCTACGGAGTGCACTGTATTATCCCGCTGTCTGATTCACTCAGCTGACCTGCGACTGCAGCGTAATACAGTGCACTCCTTAGGTGCACTTGTGCGTAGGAATACAGTAGCTCAGCGGTTGAAAAAATGTAGTGACAAAAAAAAAACAATGCTGTTTTCTCGGGAAGATAAACTGCTGGGTATATTCTAGATGAAACATCGTTCTGCTAGTCTGCCGGCGCTCCCGGCCGGCTTTCATAACTGGGAGTGTGTTGAACAGAATCTACTGTGGGTAATGTAACCAATATTCATAAGTACCTCACACAACCCCACGTCAAATAACCTGAATGATCCCTTTAAATTTACATCCAGTGATCCAGTGATCCAGTAGCTCGCTACAACAAAGGTGGGCGTGGTCACAAGTACAACAGTTCACACCTAACCACACTAAGCTGTGATGTTTCCTCTTATGTGGAGAGTACCTGTGTGACACAGCTGGGTGGGTGGTGGTGGGTGAGGTGGAAGGTCAACATCTGCTTGGGAGCAAAACGGTCTTGTGCTGGCCCGGCTACACAGGCTCAGGTCTCCACAGGTTTCTGGCTTTGGGAACAAAAGAGTTTATGCTCTCAGTGACAGACTGGGCAGTGAGCAGCTGGAATAGTGGGAACATATCTAGTTAAAAACAATTATTCTGAAAACGTATGTGATAGAAACCTTTTATATTTGTATTCTATTTGTCTTGCTATACTGTAATAAACCCCATGAACTTACGCTCCTGAAATCCCAAAGGCAAAACAATGGGTGCAGGAATGTTTGGAGTATTCTGCAATAACTCCCAATTTATGATGAAATCACACTAATACGCTTCTTAAAAACCCCGAACTTCCCCTTTAAAAGAGCCTTAGGTTCAAAACCCCACATCCCCTCGTTCTGCAACATCCCACTCCCTGCTGCTATTTGCCACTTGCTCTGCTTCTTCCCAGACACTCCCGAGAGACACGTCTTTGTGTCTGATACAGTTCTGAGGCAGCAAGATTAAAAGACGGAGTGGGGCAGCAAGATAAGACCAGACAGACTGTAGCAAATACAGTCGAAAGCTTCCAAGCAGGGCCCTGTGGCTCCAGCGTGACTAATGCCACAGTTGAACATTTACATGAATCAACCATTGACACATAAGAGCTTTTATTCTTAGCGAAAGAGTTTTAAATTCACAGAAACACATTGGGACATTTGTTATTTTTTGCACAATGTATTGGGGAATTGAACGAGATGTAGAAATGAGGAGAGCTGTCCTCGTGTGACTCGCCCTCGGGGTCTGGGATTTGGAGGCAACGTTACTGGAACGAACAGACATAGTGGCGTTGTGGTCAGTTTGTCTATCTGACCTCTTTTGCTTCACTAACCTTTCTGACCTGATTGCCCAGCGATCTATGTCGCTCCTTACCAGCAAGGTGGTCGGTAGAAGGACAAGAACAACAACGTTAGAGGGACAACCCAGTGAATGAGAATACAGACATCATTTCTTCAATAAACAATGAAAAGAGTAGCGACTGAGGCGGTGTTGAAACATATGACACACGTGGCATTGCTGTTATTATACATGCATTGTTATTAGGAATGTGGGATTACATACTGTAGAGTGGCCCTGAAGTATAAATTAAAGGTTAGATGGGAAAAAAATGAAAACATATGTGAAAAACCTTTTAAAGCCAGTTCCCTCCATCTGCAATCTGTTTGCATCATTTTTGAGTAATAGCTCATTATTTCAGTCTAATATAGTTGAATGGAAAGTTCGGATACCACGGTGAAGATATAATTGATGGTAAACCCTAACCAATACTCTCCTTTATTTTCTTTTGCATAACATTTTTGACAATCGACAGTAAAAAGTGAAATTATTTGTGGTACTGGAAAATCCCTGGACCATTTTCCCTAATATTATCTTGTGGGAAGAGTTGCGGTAGTGCTTAAGGAGTGAAAACATTAAAGTGCAGTTCAAGGTATGAAAAGCATTCAGGTCTAAGAAGGAACTCCACTGTTATTTGGGCTTCATTGGTCAGCGATTTATCATGTGCACCACAGCAGATTGCAGCTAGTTGTGACACAATCTGGGTAACATCAGCCCTAAAAGGGGGCGTTCAGGTACCTTGGGGGCTTTGGGAGTTCTTTAAGTCTCTGACAGACAGTGTATGGCATGCTGAGGTTCTTTTACATGGTGAAGCTCTTCCCTTTCTACAACAGATTGAGGATTTCAGCCAACTAAGAGGACTTCAAGGTCAAGCTGCTGCTGCTTCCTCACATTGTTGAAGCAAGCTGAAGTAATTCAGGCACCTGCTACACAACATGTGCCTTCTTCAGAAGATGTTCTGGCCAGAACTGATGTACAGACCATTGGCACATGCACCCTGCTGGCCTGGCCGCGTGAGGGATTCCCTCAGGAGGAGCGGGATGAAAGGTTGTGGTCTGACCCAGATACCTATGGGGAGGGAAGGACGGATGGACAGACAGATGTTAAGAAAAGTTAGAAGAAATGAGTGAGTGATGGAAACTTGCCCTCTAAACTACAGAGCAAACATTACTATAAATGTCACAAAATGATTCAATCAGTATCATTGGCCATTTTGGATGTTACATCAAGTATTTCACCCAAACTTGCCCATGTAATGTTAATTGAGACTTGTAGTAATGTTGATTTACAGTACAAGTAACTAACAAAGGTCTGAGGCTCACTTCTCTTTCTTATTAAACAAATGTCTATATGTTTTTTCATCACCAACAGGTATTTAAACTTTGCTTTTTATTTGCTTGTAGGAGGACTAACCTCTCTCTTTCCTCCTCTGACGAGCTGAACTGTTGGTTTTTCTGCCAGAAAGGTCTTTTAATGCCAAAAGCTTGAGGCAAAACGAACCCATTCACACAGGTTGGAGACCATGATCCAACAGTTTCAATTGGATGGCAGAGTCCATTCATTTTGAAGTATGAAAAAGGTAAAGTTTGGTTTCAAACTCTTCTGTCCTGACAAATAATTTAGCCTTTGTTTTATTTAAACAGTGTTTCAGTGCTGCTCAGGAGCTAATTTACTGTCTGTGTGCATGAGCCAGGCAGTGCACTGCTACCATACAAATCCCTCTATTGGGAAACCCTTGGGGAACTTATTCAAGACATTTCCCCGGAGCAGGTGCACAACAGATGAGTCTGTGGTCTGAATACAGGCCTCAGCCTAACTGAATGTGCTGCAGCCTCACCAGTGGTCACAGGCCTTGGCACTGACTGCAGTCCTGTCCAGGGGGTGGATATGGCGAGAAAGTGGCACAACATCAAAAACAAAAAGCAAATCTGTCTCTGCCCGTCACGGCTGCCAGGGATTAAAAGGTTGTCCTTTCAACACTACGCCTCGCGAAGACTTACACAGTGGCTCGGCGAGTGTTTCCATTCCTAAACACCAAGGCTGCTGGGACAAGTCTATACCACCCCTGCTTTTTGACCTGGTATCCCCTGAAAGAATGAGTTTCCTCCTGAGTGCACCACAATGCACCGGGAAGCAAGGGCCAGGGCGCGCGCCTGCTGTGATGTTAATTTAATGACGAGCTGCTGTTCAGATGGCAGGTCCAAACAGCTGAATAAAGGGATTGTTGTGTTTTCGCTCTATTTTGTGGGGAAGGGGCCCCTCCGCCTGTCTTACTGCTCTCTTCAGGGCACCAAACAGTGGAGCCTCTGTGAGTACAGTGGAGTACAATGCTGCTTCCTAAAGAAAAAAAAATGCCGCTTCTTTCCACTTGATGTCCTAGTTTAACTCTTCCCTGGGTCTGAGTAGGTTTTGGAGTTTGGGACGCTGCTGAGAAAGGCCCTCTGGTTTTTCTGCACAAAAAGACCTTACACTAATTTGTACATCCTTAAAGGAAAATTCAAGTTTCAAGCAACCAAGGTCTTATTGTTTCAGTTTGGCCACTGTTCCTTTTGTTAAAGACAAGACTGCACTCACCAAGTTAATTGCTGAGATCTGGTAATGCGCCAACACCATCTGAAAGAAATCTTCAAGTTAGCAAAACCAGCACCACCATCCCTCACAGTTAACAGAAAAACTTCTTGATTCAACTTTGACCTATTGTACTTACTGTAGTTGTGAGCTCACACGGTCTCCCTGTGCAATAACAGAATATTAGCGACAATACTGCTGTGCTTACTTTGAGTTGGACCTCCAAATGAAGTAGCTTAAGTAGCTGTTGGCTTGTGTAGTGAACAAGGAACATAAGAAGCTGTCATAAAACTGTGATTTTCCTGTAACTGCAAATAAGCATTGGAAGAAAGAGAAAATCTTCTTTACAGTGACATGGGCCTGCATTTAAAAGGATGCTCAGATTAGCACAATATTTGGTACCACTTTCTAATAAGGCACCCTTTTAAAAAGGGTTTAAATGTTGTAACCAAGCAGCAACCTCCAGGAGTTAGTCAGGCAGTGCCAAGATGGCAACGGCAGAGCAGCTCACTCTGAGCTTCCAAACCGCTCTTCAGAAACCTAGGGTTGCCGTCATGGAAGCTATGTCCATCTTTATTTACAGTCCATGGTTGTAACTAATGGCTTAATGACAAACAAATCTAACAAATGACTAACAAATCATAATCATAATACTTTATATATATAGACCTGTCATGGGATTTTTCACAACCTGGAAACCCAAAGTTTGTTCTTATTAATGGCTTATAACTGATCAATGAAGTCTTTTTATTAACCATAAATAAGCCATTGGTTACAAGGAAGTGGCTCCCTAATGTACTAACTGCTACAGTTACAGTGCAGGCCTCAAAAATGACAGATAATACAAATGATTGTTCTTTGTTGAAGTCAGATGGTCCTGACTGACACTCCACACCGCTGAAGAATGTGTTACATGCAGCACATACATGTACTGGATATGAACACCAAGGGAGGATGGAAAAGGTCAAGTATGTGTGTGTATGTTGGTGGGAGTGGGGGAGGCTTGCTGTCACATTAAATTACCCAACGTACTTTGTGCCTCTGACGTCCCCAATGACTTGCATCTTGTGATATATTTAGTCACGCTTAAGTCTCAATAAATGGCTTTCTCAGGAGGCAACACACATATTGAGAGGAGTCACAACTTTGCATGAACGTCTGCTGAGAGAAGAAGAAGACAGGAACCAACATGATCAGGACGATGGTGATGATAGATTTCTGGCATCTGAAATAACATTCTGAGGGTAACACAAGAATACACCAGTGGTTTTGCATGTCTTAGCCCGATAACTATTATATACCAATACTTGTCATTCACAATTATGGGGTAAATGCAGGGGCCACATTTCCTGTGATTTCTGGTCTGATATCATGGCTTCCTCTCTGGTTCTTATTTTTTTTCCAGCAGGAAATGAACCAGCCTGCAGAAACTTGCTTGAAATAGCTGAATTTTCACATATCGCTGCTTTTACTTTTTGCACTTTTGAAGTCATTTTGCATGCTGGCAGTGAGCGCTTTGACAATTCTTCTACTTCTACACTGCTGTATGCTATATTTCAGAAGTGCAACCAGACCGTGTCCTATTTTAGGTCAAGACAATTTATTTCATTTTATCTTGCTTGTAATAACACCAGTGTTTGCTTGTTGACTTCTTGCTCTGTATTCCAACAGCCATGTAATGCTTTAAGTAGCAGGTTTTCCAATCATGGATTTTGAGCATTCTTTTCATTCTCCTAAGGACCAAACTTCAGTTACAAGCTGTTTTTTTTGTTGTTGACAGTTTTGGTTTCATCTGCTCAGTCTTTGTCTGTAATATTTATGTAGCCACAACAATACAACGGAGGGGAATTCAATTTTTTTTGTGGTGCTACATGGATTGAAAAATTACATTTGAAAAACTAAACTGAATTCATCTTCACTGAAACCGTGTCCTTGTTACAGTTACTACGACCTGAGGAAACAGTGCCTTTGGCTACCTCCACTGTATCAGATGGAAGCAGAGGTCTCAGAGATGGTGGTCTGAAAACCTGGACAAATAAAAGCAAAAATATTCAATTCTCAGTTGTGATGGTTTGGTACAGGCGGTGAGAACAAATGAGATCACCAACACAACAGGTAGGTTAATGCTAAAAGTGTTAATATTGACACCACACTCCACATAATAAGCCAATGCTTGATGACAGAATAAAAGATGTTGCAAGTCAAAAGTTTTCTCCTTGACGTTCTGAAAAGGATCAACACGGTGGATTCTTCTACTGGTCTTCGATTGATTTAATTATCTGCTGCTTTGAGAAACTGAGAAACATACGATTTCCACTAAACCTGATACAGTGGGTCATCAGAGGGTCACACTCTTTACAGTGACACTGTTGTTTGTTAATGACGTGAATTTGATCAGTAATTTGCTCTGCATGGAATTACTGCTTATGATAGACTTCACTCAGTTTTGGGCAGAGCCTCAGTGAAACAGCTATGTCAATAAAACCCAACATGAGTCACTAGATTTAATATTTTCATGTGATTCAAAACACATGTCCCATTGGTAATGTTTATGAGACAATAATTTCATCATGTGGGAAGAAAACAAAGTCGACACTAATTTAAAAATGACACCATCACCATCGTATTTGAATCATACATCATTAACAATAAAGTTCTCAAACTTTGGATGCGAGTGCAGACTTCCAGACCGCTGCTAGTGTCCATTAGTCCACTGTGATGGACATAAATGCTGTGTGGTACTAAATGGAACATTTCTAATGAACTCAAATGACAAGCAGGCATCGCTGTTGACCGAATAGTACGAGGATAAGACAAAGAGCCCAGCAGGCTGGCGTTTCCTCCGGTGCTCCTGCTTCCTCCCACAATCCAAAGAATGGCAGGTGAAGTGACTCTAAATTACCCGCAGGTGTGAATGTGAGTGTGAATGGTTGTTTTACTCTATATGTCACCCTGTGATAGACAGGACCTGTCTAGGGTGTAACCTGCCTTCGCCAAATGTCAGCTGGGATTGACTCCAGCTTCCCTTCGACCCTAAAAGGATAAGTGGTAAGGATAATGAATGAAAGACAAATAGTCAGCAGTGATGCTAGCTGCTCTGTGGTGCTGTATTTGGGGCTGCCTTTACAAAGGGGTTTTAAGTTTTAATAAATGGCTAATAAATTATTTACTAATGCTTACATTAGATTATAAGCTATTAATAAGAACAATTTGCATCATTAGTTTTGCATACCTCATGTGCTGCTATTTTGTAATTTTTTGTAAATATTGAATTGTACATATTATATTATCATCTATTATTTATCTTTCTAAGTATTTGTTGTTGTCATTTTTAAATTTTTCCTTCTCGTACTGTCCTATTTGCTGCTGTGACACAGAAAATGTCACCAGTGTGTGACTAATAAAGGATAAATATCTTATCTTAGGTATTTCGTCATTGATCATGGTGCCAGATGAAAAGTTAAGGGATCAAAGTTGATACAGTTATGCTTGAGGAAGGATGTAGAGATATTTTTATGGATAAGTGAAACACTTGACCTACTAGTGACACTAGAAGAAAGGTCAGGGGATCATCAAAGTCATTAGGATTCACCCTCATGGGACCATGGAAGTCTGAAAAAAATTTCATGACAATCCATCCAACAGTTGTTGAGATATTTCAGTCTTGACCAGAGTGGTGAACTGAATGACTGACACTTGCCATCTCCAGAGCCTCGTTGCTAGCATGGCTACAGCCTCTAGAAACTACCAGTGTGTGAGCTGTTGTTGGGAGTTTTTCTATTTATCCAACGCTGCAGCATGTGTTCTGTAGCTCAGCAAAGATGCAAGAACTCAAGATGAAGAGTGGATCTATCCATCCAGAGCGCGACAGGTTAGTATGAGTGACCTTCTTGTATTCCAACACCTCTGCTGTAAAGTGGCCGGTAAAAGGTTAAAAGGGTTGGCGGAGGGACTTTCTTCTTGGTGGTTGAAGTTGCTGGAGCTGAGCAAGTAAAATTGACTGTTCAGCACAGGAGCTTGCAGTGGTTATGTAAGAGTGCCAGACTTCACTAATCCTTTTATAGAGGAGAGAGGAGCCTGCAGGGTAGTGCTTTCTCATCATCAAGACAAATCAGCCTGTAAAGCAGACATCGCAGCCGGGCTGTGCATCCTCCACCATATACACAAACATCCTCTCATATAGAAAGAACCTCTGGATGGGGGGGGTAGAAATCACCCACGACGTTGAGAGACAGATATTTGTTTGAGAAGAACGATGAGTGCTTTGAGGTATTAATAGCTGCTCTGACTCAGGCTTCTTATTCTTTTAATCCGCCGGTCTTCAAACCTTATAACCTTTTTTTTTTAAAAATACTTCCCAAATCACAAAAAGCTCTGGATGATCTGCCCTTATTCAGCAATGCTATTGATGTCTTCCGCACACAGAGTGAAAACCTGCTGTCATCCAAATGCTGTAAAGTCGTGGTTGCCAAGATTGTCTACTCCACCAAGAAGTATTCAGATACTTTGTTCTACTTAAAAGCACTGAAGCCTGTGAAAGAGTGAAAGTGCCAGTAGAATTTTGAAATACAGCAAACACTGTAAAAACCCTGCACCTCCTCACACACAAGAATAAGACCAGAAATCTACGTGGTCACTCTCAGTGAGTCAATTGCTCTGCATGGTGAGTGCCAAGGCCTCCAAGCTTGAGGGACAATACCAGCTCTGTAGTTGTGACAATAGCTCTGCTCTCTGAGTCAGAAGTTGCGGAAGTGCCGACATTGGGGAGTTGAAAGCTGTTGAAAGTTCAGGAGTGTGCACTCCAAGGAAGTAATCACGCAGAAGAGCTTTGGGGGGGGGGGAGAAAGCCCTCCACTCCCCCTCGGCCGGTGCTGCCTTTGAGGAACTCATTGTTAGCGCTGCCAGTGGGAGGCATGGAGGGCTCTGCTGGCATGTGTCGGCCTCACTCCTCATCAGGGCCTCAGCGCCGCGCAGCCAAGTGGGTAAAGGGTGTGTGTCTGTGAGTGGATGTGTTTTGTTAAGGGTCTGAAAGGTGCAGGTACAGTAAGTGGGGTGAAGTTTGGGTTTGGGACATGTTCTGTCTCTCTTCTCTTCACCCTCCCACTACAGTAATGTGGGACCAGGCACAGAGGCCTGGTGGAGTCTGGCTGGCTGCCCAGTCAAATTCACTTTCTGCATCACCAAGCGTCCCCCCATCAGATCTGAATCTCACACAGAGCTGCCAAGAAATGTCTCATGATGGACTTTCTTCAAGACATCATTTGAGCTCTCCAAACGTCAGATTCTTTCATTTTCAGAGCCTTTTTAACTCATGTATTAACAACTGACTTCTAGAAGAAATAAGTATGATAAAAGTACAGGATGTTGAGGTAATATCCACATTGCTTGACAACAATTTGGCTCCAAATTTGCATCTCACAGTATTGCCCAAAGTGGCAGCTTCTGAATGACTGAAATATGCATCACTATTCACTATTTTGCATTACTGGATCATGGAGTAAAAGAAATTAAAATAAGGGAATATTTTAGTCATTTTTAAATCTCATACAAGAGCTATATAGGAGTTTGTTGATCAGTCATCCAGTTTGTAGACTTGATAATGCACTTGTTAATTCTGCCTGTTGACAAGATAAAATCTAAGCAGGAAATGTTAACGATCAATTTGTGCTGAAATTAAAGTCAATTAAATGATTTGTTGATAAGCAAGCAGAAATGCCAAACAATTGCTGGTTTGTGCTTTTTAAATGTGTGTTTTGGACTGTAAATAGATGAACAAATAAACCAGTGTAAACTTACTAATTAAAATACAACTATTTTCTGGAGTTTACTGCTCCTGGACGTCTTTTGTAGGTGAAGGTGGTGAAAACAGGTCCGACAATCACAGTGGGAAAAGACCTGACAATCTTCAGGCATGATGACAATGTCAGGATTACACATACGCCTAATCAGCTAATAAATAGCCTGTAAAAAAAAAAAAGACCATAGAGCTGTGACAAACTTGAGTCCTTTTGTGTCTCGAGAGCAAATCACTGATGTAAAAACAACACTGCATGTGCAAGACGTAGGGAGCTCTTTCTGTTGGTGGATGGTGCGAGGGCTCCCTCTGCAGGATTCAAAAGGAAAACATACGGCCTCTGTGCCTCTGACTTCTGAAGACCTTTTTATTTTCATGTATAAAACTACCTAAAACCTCTTTCATGATCTTTGCCGGCCAAAGTATGAGGATATGACAGAAAAGCAGTAGTGACAATTTGCCCGACAATTATACGATACATTTTTTCAGTACTACCCAGCAGCAAATGACAGTAACTCCTAATGATACAGTATAATTAAATTAATTCTGCCGAATGAGTAGCAGAAATGGAAGGATGAATTTACCAATTAAAAGTGATTCATTCATTTAAATTCATTTAGGTTTTTGCTAAAATCGGCATTTATGAGTTAATGCATAAAAACGGACTGAACAGCCTCCTGTGCTCACAATCCACTGCTGCAGGAATCCCACTTTCAGTTTGTGTGTAAATAAGACTTTTTAATGGCCCCTTTTAAAGAAACTGACTCGTGCTTTTTAAGACTTTCCAAGAAGTGCGTTTTGTATTTTGTGTTGTGGGATAAGAACTTATCCCTATGGAAATCATTCTGTGTGCTACTACTTCTCAGTCTGCATGGACAGGTTATTATTAAACTAGTCGTCTAGTTGTTTGGATGTGAATGAGGCCTGTTTGCTTCTTGTGGTGTGAACTGAGAGGAAGTACCATTTAAAACTGTAGCTGACAAGAAAATCAAGCCTAATATGTGTTTATTTATTGATATATAGAATAAAAGGAGCTGAGTATTTGATAAGAGGTTTTCCTGCCAGTTCAGTGCAACACAAACAATGGAAGGTAACAGATGAAATAAATCAGTCAACAACTCCACACAAGGCTCCGTAGGCTACAAATGTCGTTTTTATTATTACTTTAAATAATGTCTAAATAAAGGGACTAAAGACATGCTCGTGTGACTTTTTCCATTATCAAAAATATGGTGTGGGGTGATGTCTGCAGCAGAAATCTATCCAGGGAGGGAAGCGTGCAACACACGGTGAGACCGTTGTGGAGTCCATCAATCTGAAGGCTGAACTTTGAAATGAGTCCCACCATCACCACGGACGGTGTCGGTTGTCAAAAAGGGGGGGGCAGTGATTTTTACCAACCAAATGTCACATTCAGAAGAAAAAAATTGTTATTTTTCATATATAAAAACCAAAAGACCTGGATACATTTCTACTTTTCCACGTTTTTACTACAGAAATTAAAAAGAAAAAGACATAAAGGAACACACAAAGGGGGGAAACAGCTATTTTATAATCAACTCCCTTTGGTAAAAACTGTAATAAATGGTCTTGCATTTGTCTTTTTCATATACATACTAACTTTAGCCATTTATCACTAAAGTCCACAGTAACCTTGGAAAGTATTACTAGCACAACAACACAGATTTGTCATAAAAAGTCTGGGACTATATACAGTGTATTTACAATGTAAGCGGCGTGTGGACAGACCTCCCAGAATGAGACGTGTGTGTGTGTGTGTGTATGTGTGTGTGTGTGTGTGTTTGTTTGTTTGTGTGTACAAGCTGGTGTATTGGCGGAGGGCATTTTAAAAAGGTCGACTTCCAGGGCGGCGAGGATCATTTGTGTTAATAGAACTATATATAATATATATACACAACACATACACTGGAATACATGTCAGTATCTGACATTCACAAGCTATACAATTTTACAGTCTGAGACCAAACAGTGTTGTGAGGCTATTTGTTTTCCTTTCTTTTTATTTTTTACATTAGATGCAACAGTGCTTTTCGATGTTAACCTGACAATACTGTTTGGGGCTCAGGCACAGTTTCTAATAATGCTGCCATGTGTTCTGGAAAAGGAAATGTAACCCTCTTTCCGTCTAGTGATAGGTACATAATTGTGATTTGGCCTCAACGCAGGAATGTCTGAACCAGATCTCTCAGACTTTATTGAGCTCCCTTCAAACCTTCAATCTGGGAAACAAAACTATTCAACATTTTCCTCTACTCAAATAAGTGCACTTGTCCACCATATTGTTTTCCATGGATACTGTAGAATAACACTATCATAAAGAAATCCCTGTATGATTGATTTCAATGGAGCTCTTACTCTGTCGGTCAAAAGCTAAACCGAAGCTCAGTTTGTGATAAAGTACAAAAAGCACCACTCGGTCTCTCTCAGGCTCACTGTTTGTGTTACTAAGCCCTGGCCAAAAGGCTCAGGGAAGTTTGTTTGAGACGTGGGCTCTGAGTGCTGGTAAGAGCTCAGGTCTGTGACTGGAGCGTGACGATTCCTAAGTTTTGGCACCAAAGGCCCTGCGAAAAAATGGGCCCAGCTAAAAACGCTGGTAAAATCAGTAATCCTGCCGCCCCGGGTGCAACATACACGGGCGCTAGCTTAATTGTGCTCCCATGTCTGCCTTAAAAACACATTAATAAGCCCTCGTCCCTACCTCTACTTCTGACCTGTTTGACTTCAGACCAAACACCCCCAGAAATCAGTCTCTCTCTCTCTCTCTCTCTCCCCGTTTCTCCTCTGCTACGGCGCCTTGCCCGGTGGGCCGTATTTGACGCGGTACTTGTTGATGTTCATGAAGTGTAGGACCTCGGGCTGGCGGGAGGTGGTGCAAGGTAAAAAGCCGTCACGCCCTTCACCCATCAACCACTTGTTGGTCTCGGCGCTCATGTCGCGGGTGACGTGCTCCTTGACCCACGCCTCCACCCAGGCATGGAAGCGTTTGTGCAGCCGTGTGCTCACCCGCTCATGTGACTGAGGACAAACAGAGATTTTGTTATAAAGCTTAGTGGGCAGAGATTACATTAACACTGCCACGGTTAGAGACTTGACTCTGTAGTCACTACAGATTAACATGAAGGAATAAATCAGGCACCAAATCTTCAAGCTGAACTGAGAACACTGAATCATACGTATCACTGACTGAATCAGCAGCCTTTTTGCACTGGTCACTGGTGACTCAGCATGGATATACAGCACAGCGTTTCCCAAATCTGTCTCAAACACAGTACCTGATATCCATCTCCCCTGGGCAGCCAACATTTGTGTGTAAATCAGTCAAGACAAGCAGCTTTCATTGTGCGGCCTGATTTCAGTTCTTTCAGCCGGCCTTGGTTCGGCTGCCTCAGTCTGTGTTGACGGCTGAGATGTATCAGCGTTTCTCTGAGCTCTGTTTGCAGTGACAAATCTTTTCATCACTTACTCTGACAGTCGCTATTTCTGACTGCTGAACACCCAAGAAACTAAAGAGCCAAGGAGCGGGTGGTTTGCTGTGAGCTGTCAAGTCATTAGCAGAACTGCATATTAAAAAGGTTTTTAATTTGGCGAGTCTGATATTTATTGCTTAAAAATGTCACATCCTGTTTTAATGTGGTGAAATGTTATTAAAGCACATAGTAAATGAAAAATATAAAGACCATACATTGCTGCATCCTTGGCCTCATGGGCCTAATTTTCTACTGAATGGAACAAAACCGTTCAAATCAGAAACAGACTGAAGTCACTAAGAGTCAGAAGCAGCACTGTTACATCACAGTGTTGTTATGATCGCTTACTGCTGTGTTTACCGTTTTAACTTTGATGTACTCTATCAAAACTCACTATAAAAGCAATTAAATACAGGTCTGACCTGAAAGAAATTACTTCACTCCGCAAACTGATGATTGGAAAAAAGGAATTCACAGCCCAAGGCAAAGTGTTAAACTGTTAACTGTTGGATTACAATATGAGATTTAACATTTGATCAAGTGGCAAGTGGGACTGGGGTTTATGCGTGAAATAAAGATGTTAAATGATCAGCGCGTGAGTTTGCAGTTTGTAGTAGAGCTGTGTGATGTGCCGTTTGTTTTTATTATCACAATCTACTCTGGATTGCGGATTTATAAAAAGGTAAATACATTTTAATACAGAGTGAGCAGCAGCCACAAATCTCAGTGAACAAACAGAGAAGCAGCAGCCACAGATTCACACCTTTAAACCAATTAGTGAATAAGAAAGAAACACATTGAGCACAGTTAATGATTAGATTATATGAAGGCAGAGGGAGCAGTAAATACCTGGTGAGCTCGCAGCAGGGCAGTGCGTCGGTACATGTAATCCTCAGACTTGAAGACGTAGACCATCTTGTAAGAGTTGAGCTTGAACATGCACTCCATTTTCTCCTTTTCCAGGGATTTCTTGCCGCCCTCGCAGGCCTCCTTGTCCAGCTGCTCTCGGCCCTTCTGGTACTTCCTGATCCGTCTCAGATTCCTGGTTGTGAGGGTTAGACAAATGTAATGAGAGATCCAGCAGGAATGCGTCAGAACAAATCGATTGGAGCTAATTTAATCAATGGACGTGTGTTGGACTTCTGTATGTGACTGTTGTAGGAAGAGATGCGTCAGATAGCTTACTGTGATGTGATGCATTAGGAAAAACATAAATCCTGGCTAAGAACAACGCAAATACGATGACCAAATCAAACGACCTGATGCGACGACTTACCTGGGAAGAAAAACAGGCTTCTGAGCGAGGTGCTCCCTCAACTCAGGTGTGGTGGAATCTGGGTTTAAGTAGCGTCCAACATAATCAGACCAACGCTGCACATACAAAACAAGAACATGAAACAGATTAGGTATATAAATAAAACTATTACTAACGCCAGTATTACCAAAAGGTCGGCAACAGGTCCTTACTAGTATTTTCACTCCAGCTGGAAAAGTGGAGCCTCTTACTAGACAAAATGTAAAAACAATGACAACAAATTTTATGCATTTATTTGCTGTGTATTAAATATATCATGTTATGAAGTTTAACTTCTCCTCGGAACTGAACATCATTCCCTGCCAGTAAACACCAGTGAAGGAGAATATGTCCAGCCAAATACTGGTACTGGGAGTTTGCATAACTCCTCGCCATTTTGGCAGGTTACTGACCATCACAAAGGCCCTTCTTTACTGACTTGTAAAATAGTAAAAAGGGCCGAGTGTATTTTGGAATTACGGCGTGTGGATAAAAAAGCTACTTTGCTGAGTTTATCCAACCTCTTTGCTCATGGGCCAAACCTCACAACCCAGAGCCTTCGGGGGGGTGGGGGGGGATTAAGACTTTTTCTTACCTCAGCCTCCATGGGCTCGTCTGAGTTCTCCTCCTCCGTGTCGAGTAGCTCCACTGTGAGCTGCACATGCCCTCTGTTTCTCAAAAACATCACCTGAGAAAGAGACAGAGACAGAGCAAGTGTGAGACTGAAATTAATTCAGAGTGTGAAACACAAATAAGCCGGGATGTCTTGAGGGGTTTGAAGGGCTGGAGCACGAACCAGACAGCTGCAGTATATTAGGCTGGAATCCAGGACCCTTGTTGTAAATCATGTAGTCACTATCAGTTCTACTTCCTCTACACATACTACTTTATTTTTTTTTTTACTTAAATGCACATAAATGCAAAGGTAAAAATAAAACAAAAACTGTAAACTAAGAACAGATAAAAATGCAGACAGATTAATCTCAGCGTTTGTGGACCGGCCCTGCCTTCGTTTTTCTGTCCAACTAGAGTGAGCACAGTAGCCTGGAGTTAAATTTTAATATAACTGTCACTCCAGGGCGATCTAGTTTTGAGTCATCTTTTTCAAAATTGAATCTGTGACTTCTTTTTTTTTTTTGACAAATGTGGATGAACCTGTCTGAACCGAGCGGGTTATCAACCGTAAAATGAAGCTTTCAAAATAGGTCAGCGGGGAACTTTGCTCGCAGGTGGCAGGTGGCCTTAAGCTGCTTTAAACGTGCCAGTGCTAAATGAGAACAAATATGACTTCACTTAAAAATGATGTCATAGCATTACCATAGAAACTGGTAAGCTGGAGACGGCACATCTATGTTTTTTTACCTCTTCTGACCTTATTTTTAGACTCTTTACATGCAAAGGCACATGGGAAAATTTCTGACACAGATGAGTAAAGCTTTTCATAACAGACCCTCAGCACAGCACTGCTTGTATTTCACTCTTAACTTCTAATAATGTGGAGACGTGTGCAGATTTATTGGTGGCGAACACACCTGAGAACACAGTTTAAATCACCAGGATTTATGTTCTCTGCAGCCACGTGGAAAACTTATCATTTCTAAGTACTTCTCCTTAAGTGAACTAATTTCCATATTTTTTAAAAACTTCTTCACAAGGTTTAATCCCTCATAATCTTATGGCACAATCTCCTCGGTTTTCCAGTGACAGTAGGGAACCCTTGTGTATTCACCTTGAAGCAGTTCTCATCAGACATAAGCTGCTCGGCTTTCCGTTGGTAGGTGGCCTCTGCGGAGCTCCTCGAGGACTGGGTGGACATGGTTCCTCCGCTGGCCCCGTTGGTGCTCTCTGCCAGGTAGAGGTCTGTCACTTGGACGCAGATTTCGTCGCTCACGATGTGCTGGAGCTGGATGGAGAGAAGCAGTTGGGCGTTTGTTTTGGAAAACAACGAGCACGACAACTCTCAGGAAACCTGTAGCCGAGAGGACAAACTAATTCTCACCTGCCGGACGATGCTTTGGATGAGCTTGTCCATTGTGAAGGCGATGTAAGCGTGGATGGTGAACATTTCCCTCAGCGAGTCCTCATACTGAGAGGCCTCCATGTTTCCATCCAGCAGATTCCTAACCATCTCCAAGAAGGCTGAGTAGTAATCTTCCACCTCAATGTCCACTAGAGAGAAGAAATATCAAAAATCAGATGACTAAGTGCATCAACATATGACAGAAAAAGTGACGCCGTTTCTAACAGACCGCCTTTGGCAGCAGTTTAATTTTCCATGTCGAGAGTGATTTTTGTTTTTCAATATCCAGAGTTAAGTTCTGTTTCACTTTAATTCATCAGTTCTTGTTTATTTGCTTAATTACTGGTTTCAATAAAACCATTGATCTCCTTCTCTTGCCTAAAAAAAAAAAAAAAAACTTACTTTTCAGATTTTCTCTATGAAAACGAAAAGAACCTGAATTATGAGTTAGAGAAGGAGTGCTGCCCAAAAGTCAAAGGACACAGTTACAAGATTTATTTAACTTTTGCTTTGCAGTTTCACTGAAAGAAAAATATAAAAATCTCTGTAGCACCACAATGTTTCATTTATAATAGTTTACTGTAACAAATTCTGCCTTTATCCAAAAACTGCAGCTCCTGCAGATTTGGATATTGCACTTGGCCATATTGCAATTTCAATAATATTTTGATTAATTGTTAAGCCCTAATTTATTCTCTGTCCCTAAAAGGAAAACCAAACAAACAAAATAAACTAGGGGTTGAATAGCAACATGGAAAATGAATAAAAATACATGTCGTGTCTGTGTGTTGTTACTCACTGGGCTCCTTCAGTCTCAGCTGGATGGCTGGATTGTCGTTCTTTTCCTTCTTGAGTCCCAGGACTTCCCTCTCCCAGTCTCGTTCTCTGACCTCCTCTTCGATCTGTCGCTCCGCTTGCCCGTACAGCCTCAGTAGGCGCGAGCACAGCGTCTGGTGCAGCCGCAGGAAGATATACCAGTTGTTGTTGACGTAGAAGAGGTTGTAGGCGTCGTCGCAGCCGCGCAGCTTCTGCGCCGCCGTGTTGCTGAAAAGCAGCTTGGACTTGGAGGGGCTCCCGCTGCTGGGGACACCGTTGTGCTTTTTGGAGGCTCCTTCCTCTAGATCCATCTCCTCTTCCTCCTCTTCCTCCTCCACGTCGGAGAGCTCGCCCCGCTGGGAGAACAGCATGTCGGGGATGAAGTGGTAGATGATCTGTTTGATCTTGTACTTGTCCTCCTTCTGAATGCTTGTCTGTCGCTTCACGTGGTGGATGATGAGCGCTGCTGCGTCCTCCAGGATCTGACTGTCCTCGTAGGCCAGTGTCAGGTGGGGGCCTGTGGGTGGGGTGGCGTTTTCCTCAGAGGCCTGCTCCTGGCGCTGCAGAGTAAAAATAATTCAATGTCAGCATTTTGGAAGCAGAGAATGCATGATTTTGTATCGATGTCATTTCTGTTTATTTCCATTCAATTAATACTTTTCTTAAGCTGTTTATGTTCTATAAAAACCTGACATTATAACACTGACAAAATGCAAACAATACAACTTGGGAGAATTTAGGTTTTAGTCTGTATTTTGTGTTGGTGCTGGTACTGTCTTTGTTTAGTCTGTTACCTCATCGTAGATGCTTTCGATTTCATTTAGCAGGGACTTGGATCGAAGCACTTTGGTGTCGTTCTGTTTGAAGTTGATGCCTTGATGGTCGAGAGACTTGAGGTAATACTTCTCATTCTGCTCCCTCCAGATCTTGTTGAAGCCCCGTTGGGCTTCCCGCCACTCTTCCTCCTTCGTCTTTAACCTGGTAAGAACAGACGCCAAAGTCAAGTAACGTACACGCTCTAGTCTCTGAACGACTTCGCATCATCACAAAAAGATGCAAACATCTGCAGGAGCATGATGTGTTTCTGGCAGGAGTACTAAACTAAAATACTGTGAAAGGAGCAACTTCTTTTCAAACCTTTTTTTTGCAGCAGTGGAGATTTTTAGTCTATAAAAGCTCACGTTAATTCTCAGGAGCAGTTTTTAAATCCACAGCTAAAACATCATATTGCCTTTTCCTCTCCTGTGTGGATTAGTGAGTTTATAAGCTGCAGTTCATAACCTCAGTCTGGGCTCAACAGAAGATTGTGTACACACATTTACCATACCGTGTAAAAAGGGAGCTGGTGAGTCCCACATCTTCAAGTAACAGAGAAATCTCTCATCAGAAAAATACAGCTTTATGGTGATTTGCAGTTTTTTCACAAACATAAATCAACTTATTAAAGTTCTTCTCCAGGCATGTTTTTAAACTCAAGCACACCATCGCATTTTTCCCCTCATTGCGGCCCCACCCACCACCACTGCTTACACTAGGTTGACTGGTGAAAGTGCAGAGAGCATCAAGATGACTATCGGAGGAAACTCCACCACAGACTCAGGAGTTTGTTGAGCACCAAAACTTGCGACTAGAAGACGGATCAGAGCGGTTGAGGTAGTTTTTTGTTTATTGTTGTTTGTTAGCTTGCAACTGGCCGTGGCTGACCATTGTTAGTGGTTGCGCTAATGCAAACTCTCGCTCTCTGCCCTGACAAGGTTGCAGGTTTATTTAGCCCCGCCCCCGTCCCTGCAAGTCGACAGGATTGGTTCCTTAGGTTTGTGACGTATGAAATCCGGGCTGTCTGAATCCATTTTTATGAGACTGTCATTGGTTCACTGCAGTTCAAGGTGGAAATACTCAGTCAAGGCGGTGACTGATTATTTTCTCATGATTAGTCTTGTATTATATAAAAAACATCATGTAGACATATTAACAAAATTAAAAACTTTGTTTAATTGGAGGGGTCCTTTAAAGGGAAATTTTGTTTCAGTCAGGGTGGAAGGTAACAGCTAACATCATTAAGGCCTTGGTTTGACACCCACCTCTTTAACACAATGGGGACAGAGACTGCAGGGTTTTTCTTCAGGCCGTCGATGATGTCGGGGGCTTTGTCTCCGTATATCCTCTGGATGGCCTTGCGGTGCACGACCTCGGAGGAGCCGCCCAGTGTGTTGTCCAAGCGAAACTTAGCTTGCTCCTCGGCAGACATGCGTGACAACTTCCGCTGTACCGTCTCCAGGACTCTGATGGTGGCCAGGTTCGTCTCCAGTACTACATCCAACTGTCAGGAGGAAAACACGGAGGTTTGATGATTCTTTGTTGTGCATGGATGGCCATTTATTTTTCATTAAAAAGCTCAAAGATTCTTGATTTTCAAATATTTATGTCTTCTACATTCTGCTGCTGAGCAATTTCTCTCTAGTAAATCAAAAGTCTTTGCTTTGGGATGTTTTTAGGACAAAGATAAGAAAGAAAGAAATCCTGCAAAAAAAGGGAAATTAAATTGAAATAAAATCATTTTTTATCATGGGATATCGTCCCTGTGGTGACATCAAGATACGAGCTGTACATGTTTAATAACCCTGCTCACCTCGAAGCGTTCATCCTCACATCTGTAGATATGCTCCTCATACTGAGTCTTCTTGGAACTGACAAATGTGGAGTCCTCAGACCAGGAGGGGAAGGAGACCCAGGTGTCATTTAAGACCTGGACACAGCAGAAACAAACAGTCAACTTTAAGATCCACGTTCTTAAATATGGACAGACATAAGATTTATAACAGAAACTCAACTAAGAGGAAAACTAACTACTTATTACAATGAAGCAGTTCATGAATTTTTCTAAAACCCTGAGCAGGTCAAAACTTTTGGTTTTTCTCAAAATGTTCCCCCCTCACCTCTTTACAAAGTGGAGTTCTGCCAGTGCATTTGGGCTGCTGGTAGCTTTTGGGCAGGGCTCTGTAACTGGAGCCTAGTCTCTTACAGGAAGCATAATCAATCTCCATGGCGATGCCCTCGGTGGCCCGTTCCTTAGGGTAGGTTTCGATGTGGGACATTTCCCGATATCCCAGGAAATTTTTAAACCAGTTGAACAGCTCAGGGAATTTTCTGTAAGACAGAATTAAGTTTAAAAAAAAAACATGTATGAGATAGACATGCTGTATATTGTGGGAAGACTCTTGCCTCATACACCAAGTGAGACAACTCACCCTAAAAAGGGAAGCACCAACTGCACCAGTTCAGCCCTGGAGATCACCTCCTGATTAAAGATGACCAGACACCGCAGGAAGTTGTCATAGGCCTCGGCACTTCGCAAGGCTTTTCGCACCTGAGAAACAAATTTAAAAAGTGCCTCATGGAGGTTCACAACATCTAACAAAATGATTTGGTATATCTCAATTTCTGAGAAAACAAGCTAAATAAATGAGTATGTTTTTTTTGTTTCGACAGCAGGATATTACTTGAAGTTTGGGCTTGACCCGCTGGATTCAATAAACTTAAACTCCTTTACATTGAGTTTTATCAATCAATATTAAAAGCAACATTACTGTGTGAAGTTGAGGAGGAGTACTGATAAAATACCATTACATTTACTACTTTCTACTGTATTTTTCCTGTCATTTCATGAGTTGTATTTTCAACTAAATGAAAAATGTATTCAAGCTCAAAACACAGCATCAACTCACCTTCTCAAAGAACAGAGATTCAGTGCCGACTCCATGCTTGCTGGCTTCTGCCACTGAGGAATCTTTCAAATTCAGTAACTTGGGCTTCTTCTGTAGCATTACCAAAATAACAACGAGAGGACATAGGTACAATAATTACAAAACAATTCAACAAAGGCAGACGTGAAGCATGAACATAAAAAGTTGACTATAGCTTCAGCAGTATGCGAGAGTCCTCGTACGTACCTTGACGGGCGGCGTGGTCCCTGGGGCTGGATGTCGACGGATCTGGCAGCCGTTCTGATTGGGCCTCTGTTTGTTGTTGAGCTGCAGCTTTTTGGCAGTGCCACCGTGGTCGTTCCGTACAGACTCTGCCTTCTCGGCTGTGGTCTTATTTAACAGCTGCAGAGAATATACAACGCCGGTGAGACAGGGGCACATGAACACGATCTCTGGACACACACACACCAGGACTACAACTGCTACCTCTGCTGGAACATAATATATGAACACAGTATTTAAATAAAGACCCAGTAAAACAACATTTGCTACTAAATCATAGAGCACTAAGTTGGACATATCTGACCTATCATAAGAAGCTGATTTTCTCCATATTTATTAGTTACTTCTAGTGCAGCTGCACTGAAACAAGGAGAAAGACTCAGCTTACCACTGAACTGTTGGCGTCAGGTAGGAATTGCCCAAATTCTGAGAGCAGGTCCTCTTGATTCTTGAAGAGCCTGGCCACCTGAGCGTAAACCTCCTGCTCCGTCAGAGCCGGCGTGTAGTTCCCTCCGGCCTCCTTCGCATTACGCTGCTCCTTCTGTAGTGGCCGAGCACAAGCGACATGAGAGTTTACGGTGACCTCACCCTGACTTTAAAATTGCAATTCCAGATTGTGTTTTAACAGAAACTGCAGCATTTTATTTCAGATATGAAAAAAAATACAATTTGAAGTCACAATAGTTTCAGCTTGAGCCACTGACCTGGTACGTGTGGAGGATCTCCAGGAAGGCTTTGTAAATGTCGGGCTGGCCCTGGAAGCGGTTCTTGATTTTGTTGACGTAGTTGATGGCGTGGTTGAACTCCACGGGCTGGTTGTTCTGCATGGGTGGACCGGTGGGGGTCCCGCTGAGGGGTGGGTGGAGCTGCATGGGCGGGGAACGGGGAGATGTGTACGCAGGGATGGACGGATTGCTCTGGCTGCTCGGTGTCAAGGCCTGAGGCTGGAGAGGCTAGAACACGGAAGATTTTATGGATATTTAACAGAACACAATTTCTTGAAGCAGACTCTGTGGAGAGGGGAATAACAATATTTATTTGCTTTTACAACTTGGCTGGTGTCCATAAGTCACTTCCTATTGGTACTCACCTTGCTCATCTTGGCAGGGGTAGGCTGTGTTAGAAGAGGTGGAGCGGTGGTGGTTGCTGCAGGTGGGAGCTGGGGTTGGTGTTGGGTAGCTGCTCCTGTTATGGGGATGTTCTGGACTGAAATGCCGTGTGGGGTGATGTGGTGGATCTGACCGGGTGTTGTCACATTGACCAGGTCATTGGTCTGGACCTCAATCTTGTAGCCCGGTGGCAGGAAGGTGTTGAAACCCATGATGAGGTCAGGATGACCTTTGAAAAGCTGTGACACTCTGCTGATGACCCCTGGAGTGTCAATACTGGAAACAGGAAAGCAGGCAGAATGAATTTAAATCCACTTAAGCTGTCATACCAGTGATGTGACTCTGAGGCAGTTCAGAAGCTCTCAACAATAAGAGTTTTACCAAACCGAAAGCGGCTTGTACACCTTTGAACTTTAGATTATTTTAACAAATGTGAACAAATGCCTTTGTTTAGCTGCCAGCTGTTGGCAGAGATAACAGACTGGTCATTCTGGGACTGTGAAAAAATGCTTGTTATTTCTATGGATGCAAAAAATTTTATTCTAGAAGTGGAAGAAAAATTCACAATCTAGTTAGTAAACACTTTATCTTGTATGCTTCAGCTTCTATATAATTATATTGATACCGCATTGTTCAAATGAGTGGCACCATGACGATGAGAGTAAGAACAGAACAGAGAGAGAACTCATGTAGTGAAATATCTGAACAAGAGCCTTTGAATGTGCAACCAAATGACTCACAGTATCTTTCTGTAAAATTCAACAGTGTCCTCACCTTTGGGACTTGAACTCTTTCATTATATCCAAAAAGTCGTTGTAGACCTGAGGCTGGTTGCCAAACTGCAGTTTCACTTGGTCCAGATAAGACAAAGCATCTTCCACCTTAGGGAGAAAGAGAAAAGGGAAGAGTCAACTTCTTCTGTTTTTCTGTTCATTTTCAACAGCAGAGTCCCAGTTCTGGTATCAAACAGCAAATATTCTTGCAGTAAAAAACCTTGTGTTGGGCTGGATTGTGGATGGCTAAAGATTGAGGACGTAGTTGAAAACTGTTTTGGAACCTCTGTAAACAACTGACATCATCGTGTAGTATTTGCATTCTGTCTGTTGTCAGTTCGTTTCAGCTTTCTATCTGCTTGCTTCCCTCCCACTCTCTGTGTTCACATGTACAGTATTTTGTTACAGCCGAATTCCCAATAAAGCTGCTCTCATTTACTTGTTTTTCTGTTTATGTTGCCAGACAGGGGAACAAATATGAAATAGTGACTAAAACTCCACCAATTACCACTCCACGTTAACCAGCAGTCACTTCCAAACTGCTGCTAAAATCCTGATTTCATAACCTGACATCTTCTGACAAAATCACCAAACACATAGGTTTAGACAAAGACCGTGCTGTGTTTTCAGCTGCATTTACTTGTAAAATGATCACTCAGAGAGAAAGTTATAAGTGACAGAATATCTTTCTTATTTTGTCTCCCACACAGTGTGCAGCCTACGTCTAGATAACAAACTGCTGCTCCGCCTCTCTGCCATGGCGACTCTCTTCTATGGAAGGTAGCTATGGTTTGTCCAAAACGTCATTTGGTTTGTCCCTAGGTGCTTATTTGAAAAGATGTCACTAAAGGGGTCTGAAAGGTCGGTAAATCTAGCAATGAATGTGCTATGTTGGCACCACTGCTTTTTTGCCCAATTTGGAAACTCACTCGGCCGGATGAACAGTTGTGTAACTGAGTTTGACTGCATTTAGCTGACAAATTGTGCAACTTGTCCAGTCAGTCGGTCAGTCAGTCGGTCAGTCAGTCAGTCCCTACTGTTGCGGTGCAGCAAAAAAAATAGCAGCTAGTCTTTTTGCTTGGCTAATTAACATTCACCAATTACTCCACCATCACATTTTGAAACCTTGACAGACACTGGGGAAAAAAGCAGCACACAAACTGGAATTTAACCCAGATCTGAAGGGTTAATCACAAGTTCTCTGCTCCAATATACTAAATGGTTCTCTGTGAACCACAATGAACTATATGCATGGCTAGATACAACTATGGGTAAATGGGGAATTAGATTTTTTTGTGATTGGAGTGAACTGAGTATTTCACGTAACAGAAAATGTGCTCAAACTACAACCAACCAATCCACTAAACATTTAACAGGCTAAAAAAAATCACAAATTTCCGTAAACACCTATTAATGTCTCTAAATCTATTTTCACTAACTTCTTTGGCCTGAAACATCCTTGACATTTTCGGGTTTTTCATGGGATGTGACAACTGTCAGAGCCGGTCAAAATAAAAGTGGCAGACGAACCTTGAGCCTCTGAAACTGCTGCTGGCCCTGTGCTGAGGCTTGAGGAACAGCCGTATGGCTGTGTCCTGACATCACTGGGGGCCCGTGGGATTGGACTGCCGGGCTATGGTGGTGGGACCCCCCATGGACGGCTGGGCTTGGGGTGTGCCCATGCCCGCCACTGTTCTGGGCCACGGTGGGGACCTGGGAAAGCAGACTAACTTTTAAAAATGATGACGAATAATTAACAGTGGGTGAATTAATCATTTGAATTACCACATCCAATAAATGAAGAGCAAATTATAAAAACTGAGACATGCTGACATCTTTCAGAAAGAAAAAGACCATGCACCACAGACTGACAGTTTAAATGACATCCTGAGCTATGGATGACAAGTGAATTAGAACTTCTACAAAACTTAAAAACAGCATGAGCTTAAAACAAATCAACACTGGACAAGTAGAGTATACCTGGTATCCCTGGGGGACGGAGTACTGGACGCCTGCTGTGGGCTGCATGTTGTCAGACACGGCCTCATACACAGCTGGAGCTGGAGCAGGGGCCAGGACACGATGCTGGAAAGCCTCCGCACTGCCAGCGAGGCGCCGCTGCGGGGACGCAAAAACCGCTTCCTGATCCTCCAGTCGCCGCTTCATTATGAACTCATACTCGTGAGAGCTGAGAGACCTGGGAAGAAAGAGCAGCATATGGACCCTGTTTCACACTTGCAGACCTCTGTCAAGTTATCAGAATCCATTAAATCAGCATCTTGAATTCATTCAACAATTTGTTGAAGAACATGAAGCTATTTTTTTTTTTTGCTTTTACTGTGAATTTATGGATACATACAGTGCCACCCACTTCTGTTGCTCAGCTAAGGGAGAGCATTACCGTTGCATACCAGTTTTAGTTTGTGATACTTTTGGGATGCCTTTTTTTCAGGAACTGCGTCAAAGTTGCCCTGACACAAGATTTAGTCTGTGCGTGTCGTTGCATACTGAGTTCAGGTGTCTGATTACACTTTTGTTTGAACTTACCGATGTCTTATGCCTCTCTGAACCCCCCAAGCCTTGAACTATATACACAAGAGATGTGCTGATCAGCCTTAAACCTGAAGCTCCATCCTGCTGCATTTATAACACCAGATAAGCTACATCACCACAGGACTGTTGCACAGGGGATGCAGTAACCATATTAAAACAAAACAACTTTGTGTGTGTGCAAACTGTTTAATCCAGTGGTCATTTGCCAGAAAATCAATTAATTAAGTCATATTCTTAACCACAAATACCAAAAATGTACAGTTTGTAGCTTCTAAATTGTGAGGATATACTGCTTTTATTTATCTTATGTGACAGTAAATTAAATATCTTGGAGTTTTGGACTGCTGATAGCAAAAATTTACAGGGAATTGTAGGATTATCATCTCTCATACATTTCACTCCCCTTGTTATAAACAGTACTACAGTTTTACTCCGACGATTGTCTTTTTCTAATACCACTTTCTGATATTGCACCACACAGTCCATCAGTTATACGCCATTAACAAGAGCAACTTTTGGGCTGCCAGATTGTGGAAAACCTGTGTGACACTTTCGTCTAATAGATGTGGAAGAGGCTTTTAAGTGATAATCATAAGCATGCTATGAAAATGAAATATATTCAAAATTTCTTAAAAAGTGACATAAAACCGTTTTAGCAGAGTGAGTTCTGCAGTTAATAATTTAAATACTGAAATGACAAATCCCAACATTAATTTGACATTAATATTAGGATTTGTCGTTTCAATATTTAAAATGAATTAAATGATTAGTATATATATTGTTGCTATATATTGGGTATCCTCCCACTTTGGTCTTTTAACAGTCAGAATCTTTTTACTACCTTGTGATAATTATATCAACAATAACCTGAAATCATAAATATAATAAACCTTATTTCATTGTATCTCCAAGAGAGGGAACCATTTTTATGTGAGAATGAGTTCACATATGAGATTCACCCTGAAACTCTTGGTCATGATCCAACTAACTGTCAGAAAGCCTGCACTTTTTAAGGTTTGGCCTTAAGGACTTGTTGCTCTGACAGCAGCCACGGATGAGTTTTAAACCAGCTTTGAAGAACCAAAAAAAATCCAGACTCATGTCAAATCATCAACAATCTGATCTGGATAAGCCAGTTATTAACGTATGAAGAACAGGGCCCCGATCAAAACACAGTGAAAAGGTAAGCAAAATTTCAGAGGTTGTTATTTGGGAAGCTTTAATGGGGTTTTTGGTGTAAGGAAGCTAACAGCAATAGTCTACTTGTAACCCTAATAACAAACATTTTCACAAACTTTTACTTTCCAGTCTTACAGGGGCAGGGGCGTTACTTAATCTACACCCCTGTCTTCTTCTCATGTAATATCGTACAAGACTGTATCATACCACTTTTAACACAACTTTTGGTTGATAGATAAAAAAGAATAGTATAATGCACAAAGCACCTATACACCCCCCACCCATTTCTTTCTTATGCTGTCACCTAAGTGAGGAGCTAAACTATACTTAGAAGCACATCTTAAATGCATCTAAATGTTAATATGTACTGAATGTAAAACTTGCTGCCTCCGTAGCCAATGAAATACAGACAGCGGACGTCAGCGATGCAACAAACAGGTGCTGCGAGAACGTGGGAGCCAGTCTGCCATTCACAACTTCCTCAAGACAGCAACAACTCCTCATCACATGAATGAATCGCTTTTTCGAAAACATAAAGCTAGAGAGACAACGAAGGGACGAACACATCACGTTTCAAACCCTGAATATCGGGCAAGTGACACAATGACTGTGAAACTGAAGTGCCCGTGTAACACTTGGTCTTCAACACTGAGGCGGTTCATCGACAAATCCTCGCTCTTCACGGCCACGTCCAAAGAAAGCGAGGCTGCAGTATTTATAGATATATTAGCTCGCTCGGTGTAGTAACGTTACAGTCACGTAGAGGCAAAACAGCTATGTGTGCTACATGCTAACAGCCGTTAGCCGACCATCCCCTTTACGGCCTAGCGACACCAAGCACCGACCTAGAGTTACAGCACGACGCTTCCCCCACGCCCGCCATTTAGAGCGTGGCGCAGGAGTGCAGCAATTTATGTTCCCTTTCAAGCGAATACGCGCTAAAAGTCGCTGACTTGGTAGCCACCTGACTGGCTACCCAGCCTGGGACGCCTTTAAGTGTTTATTTCAAAAACTCCGCCTGGAACTTGTTTTGTCGGCAAGGGCTGTGAGCTGCCAGTTAGCTGCTAGCTAATGTAAACAACATGGGCAGCCCGACACTGAGCACCATCCGGAGCTAGCAGAGAAGCACATGCAAGTAAGCATTAGCGATCTGGCTCGCTGTTGCTGAAACATCTGGAGTAAGAATTAACTATCGATATGTTAGACTGTTCATGTCGGGTCTTGCTAGGAGTGAGCGACAGGCAAAGAGACGTCGATCTCCCCTATAGTTTACTTAAAACGTCTGCTAACGGTAGATAAGTAGCTAGCTGTGTTAGCTTGCTGAATGAATTCAACTGAACTCACCCCCTCTCCTAAAACAGCGAGCTGAAGTTCGTGGATGATGCTTTGATAATCCGTTTTATGTGGGTTAACCGCTACGCCTCAGGCTGCAGAAGATACCAAAGCTGACGTATAGGTGAGAAGAAAACTTATCGTGGCGTGTGATTTAAAATAAACAATTCAGGCTGTTGGCTGCAAAGTGAAAATCTCCCCGAGAGGAAAACAATCTCCGTTCGGTTAGCAATGTATGGGGCGTGGTTTACGAAATAGAGCCGCCCCTTGACGAGTGCTATTGGTCAGTTCTTTCAAAGGATCCGCAGAAGGGCGGGGCAAGGACCCGGGTTGTGGATTTGAGCTGTCAATCAAGGACTTGTTGTACAGTCTCCACGCACGCCCATTTTGACTTGAAGCGCGACAATGCCAACAGTGAGTACAGTCCTGGTTCTATTATATATGTATAGGATCAGGGGCGTAGTGCCGGATTAATTTCGGAGGGGTCCCCCACGGACCCCCATTATACTCTACATTCCACTTTCATTACTTCCCCATTTTTCACCAGACACCTAGAGCAGGACCAGTACTATAACTGAACTGATTTAGTTGAGCAAAAATGCAAAATGTTCTCGAATTTGCTGATTGTCTTGGTCTTACAGTAAATTGATCATGTCTAGGTTTGGACAGTTTTTCAGACAAAAGATATTTAATAACATCACAGTGTATTGTAGAATATGTGAGGGGCATTTGTCACTGTTTTTGGCTGTTTTATAGGCCAAACGATTAGTCAATTAACCAACAATATGATTGAAAATGATAAAAATCAGTAGTTTCACCATAATATTTGTGTACATACACTTTCAGCACCATCAGAAAAGTTTATTAACTTAGACTATTTACTAAAACTTACTTTAATTCTGCGAATAAAACGTGATCAAGTATTTTGTCTTTCTCATTGTCTTTTATAAAATACAGTAATGGAATATTCCTTTCTAACTGTAGGTAGGGCCATAGTAAGATGGCTTTCCACTTTTGTCTAATGAAGACCTCACAAACTGTGACAGAAATAATGTTCTATACTGTTGTAAAATCTCATGGTGAAATTGTCACACAGTGATAACTGTATGTTGAGAAAAAAGGTCTGAAATATGGTCAGATTTCAAATTGTTCATTCTTTCTTAAATACTGGACAAGAAAATATATTGTGCATGCAAGAAACCCTAAAAATATCTCAGAACTTGAAGTGATCTACAGGAAAAGTGAATGGAAATTTTGAAATAAAGAAGAGAGGGACTATTGGCTAGATAGAAAAATTAATTAAATAAAAAGTAACATTAACATTTGAGGAAAAGCTATTTTTTAATGTCTGTCCACTGTAGGTGTTTTTGTTTTGTTTTTTACTTTTCATTTAAGACAGATACTGTCCAAATGAACTTTCAAAACCATAACTACAACTGTGATTTTTGTAGAACACTTGTAGTCTTACTAGTTGTAGTCTTTTGTTCATTTTCTTGTATAAGTAACTTGTTCATTTGTAATTTGTCATTTTTAACAATTTTATATCTTATTTCGGAAATATCCTTGTTTGTTTTCGTGACATCCATCAATGAGATGCATTAAGAACGATCTACATAACTAGCCACTTCCTGGAGTTAGGTAACACGTGACTTTGTAGGAGGGAGTCTGCCTTTGCACTTGTGTCCCTCCTCTTTGTGGACACTGCAGCCAATCATTGCACAGAATCGTTCTTACAAATCCCCAAAAGGTGGAACTTCCAAAATAAACCATCGCCCACGACAGGCGGAGCTGCAACACCAGCCCGGGATTCCTCCTTCCACCACAGGCAGAGGCTTCAGCAGCCACCGTGGGCTGCAGCACACTCACACACTGCCCCGCTGTCCCGACTGGTTTCCCCCCACACAATTGCGTGCATGTTTGCAAAAGACAAACTCCAGACTGAAAACCAGCATTTGATCGAAAAATACGGCTGTTTTTAATGCTGTAAGCGCGCATTATAAGAGCCTGCTTTACAAGTCTTTTTTTTTTTCAAGTTTTGTGTAAAAGCATGCAAGACAACGCACTGCGGGCTGTGGAGATCCCCACACACCGAACTACACGGTTAGGAGGATCACCCAGCCCCTTGCACTCAGCGTCAGTCGACGTGGGTATTTGCAGGCTGCACTCTCCAAACAAAAGGGTTCATGGGACAAAAACGCATCATCTGGTAATTGACGCTTCGCCGTAGCCACCGGCGGACACGGTGAAGTAGGGCCTGGGAGGCTAACACTGCATATTTTCTTGGCGGCAAGAGCCGATTCAGTTGCCCTTACTAAACAATGCCAAAGTCAAACGAAACGGGAACTACGGCGTCGCTATATGGAAACATCGGCACAGCGGAGCCACGCCATTCTCCGCGATCCCAAACAACGCAGCCGAAGCAGCCCCATTTTCCTGCAGAGAGGGCGACCGCGCTTTGAACAAATCATATTCTTTGTTTACTTCAGTAGTCTGGAGTAAAATGTCTAACCTGTCTTCACACAACAACTCCCTCTCGCTCTCCCCCTCCCTCTCTCCACCCCAACACACACATACACACACACACACACACACGATCCATTCGCAAACAAGCGTTTCATGCTCACACAACGCTGCAGACAAAATGTTTCGACTTCCAGACAGCGGGATGCCTCAGATCACCACCACGCAGCCCCGGGGAGACTGTTTACCAGCCGACAAAACGACGACCTGCACATTTTGCCATCAACCACGTTATGTTTTTTCCCCCTGCTATTCTGTTGCCGTTTACGAGGATAAAAACCCCCCTTCAATTCATTTCAGAACACAAAAGGCGCCACTGAACGCAACACACTTCCCCCCTCGAAATAAACATCGTTCACTACTTATAGCAGCAATGCTTAAAATATAATTTAGTTTAACCAGCTGTTACATACCCAGGAAAAAGACTCCTTACTCCGGATTCGTGTTTGTAACAAAATAGTTGGAGACGCCCCCCTCCGTCGGCATTGGCGCACACTACAATCCGCGTCATTTTATTTTGAATATCACCCGCTAAAACCGAGGAAGCACCACTGAAGCAGCCCAGTCTCCATCAGATAGAACAGTGCAGGCAGGACTGTCCTCTGAAGTCAACATCTTCACAGTGAAGGGGAGTTATCTGGAGCAGTGATGAAGTGTGTTTAAACAAGTATTTGTATTTTATTTTACTGTAGGCCTACTCCTGCCCACTACATTTCAGAGGGAAATATTCCTATACCATTACCATTCATAACCATTATTAGACAGTTATACTTTACAGATTCAGATTTTACAGATCATATTTTATAAAGCATATGACCCACAAATAAAAGACAATCAGGAAATCTTTCAATCCGAGAAGCTGGACTTTAAAAATTGTTTTTTGGCATTTTTCCTTGAAAAATTAGTTATTTTTTACAGGGGATTTTGCTGTTGTTTGACTAATCAAATTGACCAACCATTTCAGCTCTAACTTCCACGTATTTTTTTCCTAATTTACTTTTATTTAAGTAAAAGATTTGAACCCAGGACTTGTTACAAATAGCCTAGTAACTCTGGTATTACTAGTTTTACTTAAAAGGACCTGATCTCAAATCAGAAACTATGACAAATGACTAATGTCTGTATATTGATCACACTTTGCAATAAAAGTCACTTTTACTCCCAACAGTGTCTTTGTTCTGTATTTTCTCTAGTTATTACCAACAGGGTCACAGGGAGAAAGACGGGGACCTCTGGGAATGATGCTCCTCATCCCTTCTCATCCTTCATTCCCTGTAAATACAAAAATACAAATAATGGTGTCACATTATTTTTTGTAACAGGATCATATATTCTCTGCTAGTTATAAATAGGAAGTCGTTTGATTTTGGTCTAACTCAAATGTTGTTGCATCTGCTTTAGTCAAACCAATAACGTATTTATTTTTTACATAACATGTAAATTTTAACCTCTTTATTTCACCCAGTACAACAGAAGATTGCGTGTTTTAACAGACAGGGTTAGGGTTGAATTTAATATTTCTTGAGATAGTCTCAACTTGTGACCCTGTTAAAACAGGCTTTCCTAAAAGGACCTTTATAGGCACGCAAGGCAGTGGGGTGTCCTCGATAGCTGTACCCTGTAATACTTGAAATGGAAAATAGTCTGGAAAAATAATTGCTATTCATCTATTTTACAGTTTTACTTAAAGTGTTCACTCTGATTACAGCTTTGTACCTGAAGGCCTCTTCGGTGAACGTGTCTATTGAAGCTATGTCTGATGAAATTAAATTTAGATGATCACTAAAAACTTTGCTTTAAATCTTTTATTTCTGAGGAATTTCCTAAGGCAACGAAATGATGAAATGTTCATGAAAAGCTGATAAATGTCAATTTGTATTAACTTTTTTTTTTTCTAAGGGATTAAATTCTGATAAATACACACATAATGAAACTATTTAACCAAGTAGGTTAGACAATCCAGCCCCAGGACTCTAATTTCATACTTGATGGAGCCGCTGCACTTTCTCATCTCTGAATACCTTACTTTTACCTCTTGAGCATTTATACATATGAGTTTTTCATTCTGAGCCCCTGTAAACCCTCCTGTAGATCCTAGAAGTGCTGCTTTGTTGAATCACATGCGATGCAACCCCCTCAGATTTCCTCTTCATCCTGTAAGGTTTGGGTGTAATCGTCTTTCCATTTTCTCTCACAGTTGAAATGTTTCATATCAAAGATTTTCAGGCTTTTTTCTATGTGCTTGCTCCTGCATTGATGTAGTCGGTTGATGGGCTGAGCAGGAGCAGCGAAAGACACTGGATTCTTGTTTCAAAGTTTGGTTCTTTGGTTTCAGCATCTTTGTTTAATGTGGTAAAGAGGATGATTAAAGGTCTTGCGTCTCAAGTGAATCATTCTTGTCATAGCTTCCTCTGTGACCACGTCATCAGGTGTAGGATTTAGAGCCTGAGATTTAGTGACACGTGTCATACAGGCATATAAACAGAGTAATTCAATGAGAAATAAAAACACGTTTGAAATTGCCACAGTGATGGTTTAAGGCTGCTCCACTGAGACCAACGGGACACTGTGTAATAAAGCTGACGATGAATGAAAGCATTTGGAGGAATAGGCATAAACTGAATCTTGCTCTCAGTGAGCTTTACTGCTGCTATATGCAGAGCGATAATGTGCCCTCAGGACATCATACCACACCCAAAAATAAGCATTGTTGAGAGAGAAATACCCACATGCTGCAGAATTCAGCTCCCGGCGTACCTCACGCTTGCAGTGTTACGGCACACTGGGAGCACACATCATTTTGTGGGTATTCCCTTTTCAAGTGTTGTTGCTCACCCTGCTCACTTTGGTGTGGTGGTAAACCCCAGTGTCTCGCTAAATTCACTGTATTTGTGGAGTGAATGCAGCAGTGTAGGAGTGCTCTGTATTTAAAGAGAAACCAGTGATGCTTTGGACCCTCAGTCGTCAGCTGAAATGACTGGGAATCGTTACTTAGCTTTGTGATGAGAAGTTAGACACAGTGTAGGGTCGGTCAATATTTTGTTTGAACATCAGTGTTAATATGAATGAATGATACAGATGGGAGGCTGTACTGAACTTACTCATTTGGGTTAAGATTTGTTTGACTGCTAACTTTATAACAAACAGCAAACACTGACCAACATCAGTATTTGTACATGGAGTTTTGCTTCGAGACACTCGACAACTTTAAATCCAACATTCACACTACTCTTCGCTCTGTTTTCATCTCCATTAACTCATTAAAGGCTCTGAAGAGCGGAGGGGAGCTGCAGAGGTCGGTCACACAGTGATGCTTTTCACCTTACAGTCATTTGACCCAATTTTAATCTAAAAAGATCTATTAGAGCAGCTTTAAAGTTACTTATTAAAATCAAATGAAACCCGATTCATGCATCGTTTATCTTGCCCACTTTTGTTTGCTTCACTGTGAGAAACTCTGTAAACTCTACTTTAAGCAAAGTCTTAATAAATGTATAAGAGTATACCAAACTATGACACTGATTATTGAACTGAAAATACCATAAATAACAAGCTCTCAATTGGTAAATAATTATTGGAAAATAGTATGCCAAAAAAACCACAACCTTCACAAACGTACACGTTGACATGGTTTGTATTTAATACAGTATAGCTTGATTCAATAGTCATATGAATGATAAAGTAATAGGTTATAACAGAACAAATATAAAATTAATGTAGATAACTGTATAATCCTGGGTAATTGTATGAAAACAGTTGTTGAATACAATAGAAAAATAAAATACGGCACATTTTGCGTCCATCATTGAAAGGAAAAATAATTCTAAAATCAGAGTGCATGAGGATGGCAGACTTAAAAAATGCTTCACTACAAGCAAATTCAATATGAATTCTGTAGTAAAGAACACATTTTTTTTTCACCCAGCAACAACATAATGCAACATATGACACAAAGACACTCAGTATTTGTACATGTACTCTATAATAATGGCAAGACATTGGGACCAGATGAAAGCACTGATTACAACCACAGTCTGTAGAACTTAAAGTAACACAATAATAATGAAAATATACTTCAGACAAAATTTCTGACTCTCAAGTGCCCAAGAAGGACTTTATAGGGTGTAGGCACAGACCTGTGCACGCTTATTCAGCTATTCTATCATTAATTTCTGGTTTTCCCTGTAAAATCCTCCTGATTTGTCCCAATAAAGCTCTATGCAGACGTTTACAGTAATTCCAAAATGTCACTAAATGTTTTATATTTAAGCATTACTAAATTTAACAATAACAATCAAGTTATCCCAGCATCACGTGTAGACCTACAGAATTACTATTAAGTTTTATCTGTCATCCCATCCTATCGCTGTAACGACTAATCTCAGAGCACAGTGGGAATAGTTATTTAAAAGTGCTAACACATGATTTGTGTAAAAAAAAAAAAAAAAAAAAGAAAAAAAAAGTATTGCACTACTCATGAGGTCTTAACTGATGACTTACACAGATGTATGCTTCAATGGCTTAGTCACCGCAGCATGGACTGCTCTAAACAAGTGTGTATGTGTGTATGCAAGTGTGGGCGAGGTTGAGCAATACATTCCCACAATCACTAAAGCATGATGGCACTGCTCGTGAGCAAAGGCGGTCATAGACACAGGTCACTGTACTGCAGGTCAGGAAATCTCAATGTTTAGGTGAGACGGAAGGCATCTGGGCTTCAGTGGATACATTGGAAAAACAAAACAAAACAAAACGAAAAACTAAAGAGGAATTCACATGGACAGCAGTTTAATGAGTGATCACAGACGTGATGTAACAGCCATTTGGGAGATTACAGCCTGATAATTTTGGATGTGCTCTTCCCCTCGTTAGCGCCATATTTACTGAGGCAGAGGAGAATGCATCATGCAAGAAATACGACAACTGAAGTTTCTTTTTGGGTAGTCTCACCTCCTTGTGTTCAGTGCGACACTCCTGAGACGATGCAGAGCTAGCTCGTACCATCTACGTAACCATGTGCTAAGAATCCACTGCGGTGAACGCAGCATTGACTGGACACAGGAGGTGAAAAAACTACGCTATTATTGTTGCTTGAGAGTGGTGATTAAACTCTCTGTTTGGAATAAAAATGGTGTGCTTGGTTAAAGGATCATTTCACCCCAAAATTAAAATTGTGTCCATAACTTCTCGTTCATCACTTGAAACTCCAATGAATAAAATTTGTTTTAAAAAAAAAAAACCATAACGTTACCCACTGTACTCCCATCATCATCCCAGCTTAGTGCTTACACCGCATGCATCCGACCAAAATATTGTTTGTGTACAAGAAGTACTTATGTCTATTGGGAATTCATTTGGCCACAAAAAACTGGGACTTTTCTACAGCAGTTGTTAGGAGAAGAGTGACATGGCCATGTTGAGAATTTGACTGAAATTGCAAGTAAAAGTCAAATTCATTGTTTTGTAGCCATAGAAAACTTCAGTGGAATTTTAACTGATACTTGATAAGGGGACAATGATTGACTTTTTATTTTGGGGTGAATTACTCCTTTAAAAAGGTCCCGAAACCATTTGTTTGAAGTGGCATATAAATTAACAAAAGGTCAATGAGCATTACCTCGATCATTTCACCCAATGTCCCTGACCACAGACCACGAAACTGCACAACACTAGAGCAGTGTGTTCACTCTGCCACGTATTTTCTGAGATATGTTCAGCAAAAAACAAAATGTCACATTGTTGGCAGCCAGAATGTTATCAGACTGAAACATCATAATGTCAACACTCAAGCCTTTCACTGTCGCTGTCTTGTCTTGGTCTGCCAATGAAGAATGGCCTAGTTTCAAATGACAGCGTCTGTGAGGAAGTTACTCTCCTGAATTCACTAATTGGTCGCACAACACGGCTGGGGGTTAACAGATCGACTGCGGAAATCGCAGGGCTCACAGATTGGTTCGGGAAGTCGGGGCTGAAGCTCACTGATTGGCTGGGAGCAGGCCCTGTCTTTGGGCGTGCTCCAAAATGGCATTGTAGCAGAAGTAGTACTGGTCCGGGGTTTGAATGCTGAAGGCTCTCTGTGTTCTCATGCGTCGCACCGTCTGGCACACATTTAGTGAGCCCACGTCCTGTAGCTGGGACAGACAGATGTCCAGGGCACAGAAGGTACCTGCCAACAACAGGTAGTTTTTTTTTTCTTTTTTTTTTGAAGTGACACATTTTAAAAAGAGATTACTGACAATGGAGCACAACTGTTCTTACCATCATGAAAAAAAAAATGAGGCTTTGGTGAAACACTCTGTGTTATCCAGATTATATGACTCCTGAAGTTCATAGTATAATTTCATAACTGGGTGTCCAACATTTTTCAGTCCTTGAAATACACTTACTTACCAGTGTATTAGGTACGCCGAGCTGAAGCTAATGCAGTTCAACACAAAAGTCCTAAAATAAATCCTTCCTTCGTGAAGGTTATAGTATTCAGTTTTCATTGTACCTGTTTTAGCGAGGTGTTTATTCAACTTTATGATCATTTTAGAAGACGTATCTAAACTGTGTTGCATTACACTGAGGTGTTTCTGTAATTTAACCTACTCTAATTAATATGACAGGGGTGGACAAAAATAATCAGTATAACGTGACCTTCATGAAGGAGTTATTGCAGGACTGAAGATATGATGGTAAATGCCAATAATCAGACATCAGGCTTTCAGAGAGATGCAATCTCAGGGTCTCACCTGTTCTCCCAATCCCTGCACTGCAATGGACAACCATCGGTGGTCCCAGCGGGTGGCCCGTCCACTTAAGTCCCAAAACCTTCACCATTTTCCTCTGTTGTCTCTTCACAGCTCCCAGGAAGTCAATGAGAGTCACAGCGGAGGTGGGAACGCCGTAATCGGGCCAGCTGAGGTACTGGAAATGACTCACTTGTCTCTGTTCACATGTCTGAACGGATAAAAACATATTTTGACAGTCATCAAGCTTGATGTACATTCAAAAATGCATTGTGCTCTTTAAATATGGCCCCACTGCAACATTGACAGGAATAAGTGAGATGAGAACTGAAACCACTCATGTCGGTAAATATGTATTTAGCTTAGCTGAGCATCAAAACTGGAGGCGAGGGGAAACAGCCAGCCTGACTCAAAGCAAAGTTAAAAAATCTGCCTACCAACACCTCTAAATCTTTACTGCAGAACACCGCTTATCTCATTTGTCTAATCTGTACATAGACAGAAACGTGAAACTGACAATTTGTGGCTTTGATTACTTGGCCCGGAGCAGTGGCTTTACTCGGCCAAGAAGTGGTTCTAGCAGAGTTAGTGTGGGAGAAGGATGTCTGGGTTACACTGCTTACCCTGCTTCCATCTGACCCAGATAAAGAGAGGGAAATGGATCTCACTATAGCAATTTATTGACCAGAATTTCCACTGCAAAAATATTTTTGACCCTGCTATCAGAGTGCGAATTATACTATGACAACTGGGAGGGTCAACTTTTTCACCGGGTGAAAGGGAACCCAGTATAGTGCAGGCGTCAAGGTTAAGAAAAGGTACGGTCCACTTTAGGGGTGTCTGAAATTGTATCAGAAGATTGTTCCAGGCATGAATGTCCAGGTAAGAAGGGTATATATTTCAATCCCCGAACTGTTGTTTTTACCTATTTTGGGGGGGGGGGGGTCCAAGTCTTAATCAGAGGGGTCAGACCCCCCCTCTCTCTCTCAAACCCCACCTGTAATTCGAACCCTGCCTGTTATGCTGTGTCATTTGCCTTGTATGCCATTTATTTTCCCCTAAGTTGTTCGGTGACAAATTGCGTATTGTTGCTAGAAGAAAAACATCATACAGTGGTTCATGGTTCTCTTTACCTCAGTGTTGTGCAGTTCGAGGGTTGTGTGGTTGTAGTGGGTGTGGTGGTCCACTCTTTGGTTCACCACTGCCATATGGCCATAGACCTCTTGTCCCCCTTCCTCCAGTGGCCAGTACTGTCCGCATTTCCTCCGACTGCCCTCGTCTGTCCTGCAGCACAGAGACAGGACTTACTTGATGAAATAAATGTAAGTCATGGTTCTAACCCGACAAATTGTTTATGACTCAACAATAAAGTATGAACTTTTATTGGTGTTTAAAAAAAAAAAAAAAAAAAAATCAACTCAAATTACCTGGTTGTCATGACGATAACAAGCATGTTTTGTTCCCAGACCATTCTCCAGAAATCACTGTAGGTCCTTTCCAATGGTCCTACACAGAGCAACAGGAGATTTAAAGCAAATTAAATATGATGCAGCAGTTTTGACTGCTAGGCCTAAATGGGCAGATACATTTGAGTACGCCAAGCATGTGGTGAAGTGGACCAGACCAAACAAGATTTACATGTCTAAATGCCACTGAATATTAATATCAGGAACTTTGTGATCAATAGCTAAACACAGTAAACTGGAAATTTGTTTGTTATAACTTTAGATTAAAATAGAATTAATCAAAAAATATGAGTCAGTTGTCTTTGTGCATTTGGACAAATTATTAGACAAAAAAAAACATCTTTTCGTATATAATGCGGTCGAAGACAATATTACCAGTAAATATAGCCTCAAAAATTATTACATAGTTGAATCAACACCAACAACATTGTGTCTATCAGAGAATAATATTTAATTATAACAAATTATATTGAATCTGCTCTGATTTTCAAAATTCAGATTTTCTGGACAAAAATAATGAAGTTTCCTTACATATCTTTAGTGATGACACATTTAGTATATAAACACAAATTAGTATTCAAGTCTGCTGTAAAATTTAAACATATTATCTAAGGGCAATGTAAGCATCATTTAAAACAAAATTAAAATGAATTTACAAAGAAGCAAACTTGTTTTTTGCTAACAAAGCAGTATAAGCTCTTAATATTTCAGAGTAATCCAGAGAACATTAACCAAAATTCTGTGATAGCTGTCATACCTTGAGTACCAATGTATGCATTCTTCTGTTTATACCCATCCATGAAGCTGGCATTGATGTAGTCGGATCTCTGTAAGAGCAACAAAGATTTATCCCAAAGATGGAAGGAACCATTGCAACAACTGGAGTATATTATGTAATTTCACTAAATAAGTGAATTGTGCTGTGATCGCAATGAGACTGTAGAGCTCAGTTGTCTACATGAGGCCGCAGGACTATCAAATCATTTTAGAGGATTAAAAGCAGCACAATCGAAGTACTTTGGTTATACTTTTTCTCAGACTGCCAGTATTCTGCTTTACAAAGGAGCTGATATCAGTCCAGTGTGGCAGCCTGTCAAACGTTTGAAGCCTGACACATTTTCTTTTTGGCCGCTGAGTAACCATGAAAGCAACTGGTCTTTTTATTTTGCTATGGCTGACACCTGTAACATGCAGATTCTGAAGAGCACCAACCTCGTTCCTTCTGGGTTTCAAACGAACTCTTGTTTGATCAAGGCACAGCACGTCTCCGTAGCGATTCCTCTCCTGATTATAGACTGCTCTGTAGACAACACAAAGAAATTATGAGTGGCACCTCTGACCTTTTTCAGCAAACAATGATGATCTACAAATTGTAAACCCGATTTCCCAAGTATGTGTTATTTCTGTTTAGATAGCTACATTGAAAACAAGTTACTTTGAAGACAGTAACCATCTCAACCACCCGGGATAAATACATGTTAAAGTAATATAGCTTGTGACAGGGACATGTACAGTGTGTGAGATGAAGGAGCGCAGTGTACATTATCAGAAGCTTAGATTTATCATGTTTTTCTGATGGCATTTTTTGTATAGTCAACTCAAGTCAACTTTATTAACACAGCTTGAGCTGACAAAAGGACAGTTAAAATAAATAAAAGCAAGTAAAACAAATAAGTAAAACACAAGGAAAGTATAGTAAATATACTGTACACAGACACACATAAACATACTAACAAAAACGAGAAAACATGAATTATGAAAGTGACAGACTAAAAGGTTACAGAGCTAAGAAGGCCAGTGAATAAAAATGTGTCTTTAGCTTAGATTTAAAAATATTAGAACAGAATAATAATCGTGATCGTGGAACAGACAGGAGGGATGAGCTTTCAGACCTGAGATTGAGGAGCTGAGTGCCAATGGATAAGATCTGTGATGTACGGTGGGGCCTGACCATTAACAGCCTTAAAACTAATCAGCAAGGTCTTAAACTGAATTCTGAAGTGAGTACATAGACAGGGTATATGTGCTATGGGTTGCATCTTATTTATTTAAAATCTTCAACAAAACATTTGATAACTGCAAATTTTGTCTGTTTCTGCTAGTAGTGTGGGTTTAGATTAACAATCTTAATCATTGTTATTGATTACTTGTAATAATAGTAAAGCACTTTTACAATTTCATGCACCAGATAAACACAAGTAGCAAAAGCCAGGACAGTAGTCTGATGGTGCACTGTGCAATGGTGTCTGAGATTATTATCCATATATGAGAGTGTTTGTTTCATGGGAAATTAAATAAACTAACTGCTTTTCAATAAAGGTATGCATTGAGTATGCATTATGTGTAATTACTCATTTTTCTGAGTAATAATCCCATCTCTGTGACGAAAATGCAGAGCACCAAATCTTAACCCTACGCCTTCAGCGTGTGTGCGCTGCTGTAAACTCACTGTGCACAGTGGAAGGTTCCAGGCGGAGGTTCTTTGCGGAGTTCCTCATACTCCTGATGGATGCCTGAGCGCTGAAGCCTGCCGAGGTGCGTCAGCAGCTCCTGCGGGCGCATGGCCTCGGGTCCGGGAGCGTGAATGGAAGTTTCTTCCAGTGGGATGCCCACCAGCTCGTCCACGGGGTCCACTCTGCCATTCTGGCCGGCCAGTAGCTGCTGGTTCCAGCTGTACGCGTCCAGAGGCAGCAGGCCACCGAGGTGCTGGGGGAGACAGTCTCGGGGGAGGTGTTGGCGCAGCTCGGCCATTTTTACCATCTGAACCTGGAGTTAGATGAGACAGAAACCCAGTGGAGACAGATTTGAGGCTTTAGCTTCATGTTTGAAATGAAACTGTTAAATTAGCCCCAGAATCCTTTGAAGCTTTGAAGTTTTTTTCTATTCTCATGTCAAAAAGTAATTATTAATTGTTCTTATTCATGATTTCATACATAATCCTGAAACAATATTTACAGTTGACCACCGGGTTACACAGAAATCTATACCAATCCCATTCTTCAGAAACAGTAACGTGGCAGGGTGATCGATTCCAGTGATTCAGGCGTTAACATCACGGCGATGTCCGAGGGGCGGAGGGTGGTTAGTGAGAACCGATCACAACAATAACTGACACTGAACTACCTGCTCACTTATTGTTTGTCATTCCAGAAAAACTACAGTGAATCTTTTTAGTAAAGTTTTTAGTAAAGTATCATGATAAACATGCAGCTGAAGAGGTGTATGAAACGTGTGAAATCCCAGCAAGGAGCTCCTCCACTTACTCTCTCCCGAAGTTTCTCCTTGAGAAGCAGGCTGAGCAGATTGTAGGGCACGCGGAACCAAACAGGGGCCCCGACAATCAACACCTTCTTCAGCCTGGCAGGGAACGCCCCCTGGTGGAGACAGACATTAACAGTTTATAATCGAGATTCAACAGGGTTTATTTCATCCTTCCTTCCTATGCCAATTCTTTGTGTCGGAAATAAAGTAGAAAGAAAAGGTGCTCCACCAAGGGTACAGAAGCTCACCCTTTCAGTTAATTACTTCTTGAGGACAAGCATATATTGGAGAGGATCCAAACATAATTTCTTGATACTTTCTCTACTTTATATTGTGGTGCTGTACTCCTGCATATAAAATAAATTCTCCTGAGGACATATCAACTACTCCAGTCAATTTTTCGATCAATATGTGGGCACAAAATAGAGGCCGCTGCTGCTGATGCGGCCACATAAGTGTCTGTGTTATTGACTTCAGATGACATACTACATGACCATTGAAGCATAAATCACTTAGATGCAGGGAGACGTGCAGGTAACTGCCAAAATAAGCACCACTCTGAGTATTACACATCCATGGCGTATGGATTAAATACTTCTTATGCTTGTCACCTCGTTCAGTGAGCCATTCATTCTGCCCTTTGGACGGGCATAAAACTCCTATAAGACACCAGCCTGCTCCTTCCCAGGATGAAGGTTATAGTGCCGCAGTTATGTATTACCCTTGTCCTGGCAGGGAGTGAATCACTTTGAACAACAGCAGAAAATTCAACCGACCTCCTTTCAATATATGTAGTTATGTTTATATCTAATCCTGTTAATATTATATTGTGTATTTCCCAGGGTCATGCATCTCATTCTCTCAGATATTTGTCCTTGTCCGGTACATACATTTAGTCTTACGTGCATATGTGATTCTAACCTTCAGTAAATTGAGGATCTTCTTGCTCAGGTCCAGCTCAAAGTTTGTGTAGTTGGATCCTGCCATGTCGTAAATGAACACCAAGCCATTCCTCTGGGTCTCAAAGCTGCGGAAAAACCAGAAAGGTGTGTGTTTATGTTTATGATATATATTACACAGGTAACCTTTAACTTATGCAGGCAAGTGCAACCCCCTCCCCCTCCTCCCCAACACAGCGGACAGACCAGTTCAGTGAATGAATATGCAATGAATAGTGTGTACAGATGAACAATACACAAAGTGAACAGTTCAACAGTGATTAATAGAGGGGACTTCCTGTGATCATTATAAATGAATAATAACTACAGTGTGGATAGACTAAACAGTAGAATGAGCCACATAAGCAGAAAGAAAAATATGTTCAGGTGAAAATATTCCATAAAGATTAAAGACGGACGATATTCAGGCTGTAAAAGTCAGACCACAGCCCTCACCTCTCCACAGCTCGATCCAGGAGATAGAAGAGGGCCTGCAGCACCACGTGGTTGCCTGTCTTGTTGGGGTGGTGGAGTTTAGCCGTGTACAAGGCGATGGAGGCCCCCGAGGGGTCCCGTACACTCTGAAAGTACACAATACTAACAGGTTACATCAGCCGTCAGCCTCGTGGGACAAGTTATTCACCATTTCACTGCCAACTCTCAAATATCTTGTGCCGAACTGCGCAACGTATACGAGCACCAGGTTACACATATGCAGATAAAAACACTGAAATGTGTGTTGTCCCTTTTATTCGGAAAATGTTGTTTTCTGATCACTTTTTCATGTGGGTGTTGTGTTTTTCAAGTGGATTGACTCAGATGTGTTTTTCATAGAAATCATGTGGCCACTGGAAGGAGATTGCTGGGGTTGGTTTGCAGTGTGACAACAAGGCAGCCAAATGGAAGCTATTCAGAAATGAAGGATGAACAATGACCACAGGGGGGCACTTAAGTTCATATGCTGGTTACTGGCACACTGCCAAAAGGGGCTGTCAACAATTCAGCAGGAGGAACAATTCTTGTCAGTAATGATGCTGCAGATCTCACAGCTCTGCCGTTCTTTCTGAGAAGGACACAGATCATATTTTCATGTCAGAGCTGATCAGATTGAAGGCTGCTGCCGGTGTCGTAAGAACCTGAGGGTCTTTATTTGAATGAAGCCGCCGATACTCCAGAACCGGCCTTTGTAAGCAAATAAGCTCGTGCTCTCGGGCATGGGGGCTAAAAATACCTCAGACAGGATATGAAACCCGCTGCTGAGGCTGGAGAACTCAGACGTCAGACAAGAGGATGTACAGCATCAATGCCACTGTGGCACGTCAATGGGGAAGGAAGAGGGGAAATGCAGGGAGAGTGTGAGTGTGTGTGTGTGTGTGTGTGTGTGTTTGTGCTGGGGAGGGGGGGGGCATCTTTTATGGTTGTGATTTGGTTGACAAAAGGCTAAGTTTATCTGGCACAGGAACACCGGGTTCGACCCCTCAATTCCTGATTATGGGAGTTTGCACTCAGATTTATTCTGCAAACCTTCTTGTTAATGAAACGTGAGCTCATTACAGTTGAAGTTTAAGTTATTGATTGATTGATCCTCGAGCCAAGCCATTTCCTCTACAAGTCCAAAATAGCCTACATTTCTGAAAGGGAACAACTTGTCTGTGGCACTCAGACCCAAGCTCACTGGTTCCTACTGAAAAAAAAAAACAGGTCACAAATAAATAATTTAATTTCTAAAAAGGGGTCAGTAAATCCCAAAACATCAGGGCATTGTGGTTTTTTATTTACTCAAAGAAAAGCATTTATTGGGGACTATTTTCAGATTAATGCGGATTAATACAGATTTAGTGTTCTAAAAGGCATATATGACACCAACATGGTTAATGTGGGCTCTACTCAAAAAAAAAAACTACAGTACACATGTTCATCATAATGAAGGGACATGTGTCTCCAGCGTGTCTCACTGATGTTTCTTACTCATTTTAGAACAACAATGAAGCTGCACGTCACAGAGGAACAAGATCATAAAAGCTTTGGATACACAGACTTGTTTAATTTGTCGTGTTTATAATAAGTATAGAACATCGCCTGTCTTACACTTGTTCTGTTACATGACAAAACACTGGAATATTCCATTTAAGGGATGCCAAATGGTCAAGATTTAGAGGGCCCACTTACCAACACAGTAAACTTTCCACTGAGCAGCTCCGAGCGCAGAGGCTCCTCCTGAGGCTGGAGTCTGACGATTCCTTCTTTAAGACGCGTTTCCTGAAGAAAACAGATCACAGCATGTGAAATGACGCTCTGCTGTTACTATAACAGGCCATCACTTTGAGTTGAATTCTTCCCCTGTGAACAATAGGGAATTGCATGCCTGACTTTCCTGCCAGGACGATCCCTCTCTGCATGGTTTACACTCCCTTTTTTTTTTTCCCTCCCCCACGGAGGTTGTGTGGGAGTTTCTTGAACTTACTGTGAGCCCCAGCTTGGAAGGTGTCATTTCCATTCACAGTTTTATCTCCCGATTTTCTTATTTTTAATAATACGGAATTACGAGGACTGATGAGGTAGGGATCAGCCTCACCTATTGAATTTACACTGATTTTAATGCAGCATTTACTGAGGCTTCTACGCTTGATATGTAGATGTAAACTGCCTTCATTTCAGTTACTGCAGCTCTTTTATTCCTTGTTTCTTTTTTTTTTAAATTACTTTTTTTTTTTTTTACAAATCACATTATTATTGCTATTGAGAGAGACAGGGCAGCCATATTCCAAGTCTTGTAATCAGTGATGCAAATAGGCCTAATGCCTGACAGTAAGATATGTATATGACAACTGACACTGATCTGTCATATCCTGAGAATGATTGATGACACTGAACCAAAAGACAAATCTTGAATGTACTGTGAAATGTCAAACTGTCAAATTGTTCTAGCGTTTGGAGAACAAGCCCACTGAGAGATTACTGTGACACGTTTTCATGGAGATCGTGACAATGCATTTTGGTTTTACAAAACAATCTAGAGTATACTGAACATGAGCAAGAATATACAACATAAATGAATAAGAACAACATAATACAATAGAACTAAAATGATATGATTAAATCTGCAACTTGGAGACCATAAAAGCAAAACAAGGATTTGAAAGATGCAAAGACTCTCTGTAGAGCTGAGGGGAACTGTTCAGGGTTGGGTGTGGGTTTGTCACAACGAGGAACTTCTGTCACATACAAGTATATATAGATTATAGTCGCTTTAAATAACGTCTGTGTATAGGCTCACAGAAAGGTGTGAATTATTAAGAAAATCAATCATAAAAAAACATCCATTCACCTATTCAACATCTACTTTTCCCCCCTCTTTACTTTTCTAGTTAATCTTGTCATGATACATTTTTCATGTTGTCTATATCTGAACTCAATATGCAATAAATTAAAGCTTTGCAAACTAGTACAAACCTCTGCATACTTAGAAAGAAAAAACTGCTGCACCAAAGAAAAGAAAAATTAGTAAAAGGGAAAGTTATTATATGTCCATGTTTTCCTCATGTTTGTTAATTCACCTGTTAAAAATTTTTAAATTTGATTATATTGTTTTATTTTTGTTTTCATATTTTTTTTTATGTTTTCTTTGTGTCTGCAGCTGGAATACTTTTTCCTATTTTCAACTGTCTGTTCAATGTTGACAACCCCAGTAAAAATAGTTGTTAAAAAAAAACCTGTGTGTGTGATAGTAAGTAGGACACGTGAAGCTCTTTTGTTCAGTGTTTACATGATCTTAGATTATGTTCTTGGCACTAAACATGGATTTCAGTTACTCAGTTACTAAGGAACAGCTTGTTGGCATTCAACCAGTCCCGCTCAGTTCTTAAACCTGTGCTGAAGTCGGGAGTGCTGAGTTTTAATAATATGTGATATTGTAAGAATTAGTATAAATAATTCATACAAATACATTTCAGAAACTTTGTTTGTGATGCTTAATTGTTTATCAAGGTGTGAAGATTAATAGATAAACAGCAAGTCACAGTAGATGATACAATATAGATGATTTATGCCAAGTCTTACACCATCGACCACCTCTTTTTGAATGCCAGCTCGAGCCTGTTTGTACCCCCCCCCCCCTTAACAAACCAAACAAGGATTGCACTGCAAACTTTCCCTCAAGTTTGTTCTAACAAATTACTTGTCCCCAGCCTCTGTCCCGGTGCTGACACAGCATTAAACTGAGTTAAATGAACTGTGGTGTGGCAAGGGGGAGTCTAATCCTTCTCAAAGTCACACTCAAGGCTTTCAGAAATGTGTTGTGTTCATGCAGGCCAACCATTCATCGCGAATAATCAAATAAGAACCCACCTTGGTGACTGAAACAACTTCACTAAAAAAAAAAAAAAAAAAAAAAAGGTAGGTGGTAAGATCCCGCCACGTCTTGAAGCTATTCAGGTCATTAGAGCCTGTGCGAGACGTCTGGGAACTTTCCGTTTGCTGCGGTGGATAAACCGGTGCAGATCTGAGCAGATAAATCCCATTTTCTATGTTCAAATGTGGCCAGGATGAAATTTACAGCAGTATAGACCATTCAGGGACAAATATGAGACTCCCTGGTAGTTACTACGTGGCTCGGAGGAGAAGGTCTTGATTATATTATTATTATTATCTAGATGTTATTTTCAGATCATAAGGTAAATGAGACCTGCAGTCTGATCCACTGGCTCTGCCCTGAAGGTTTCATCTTGATCATCATTTTCCGGTTTGGTGGTAATAATATCACCAAGGTCACCAGCTGCTATTTCAGTGATATAAGTGAACAGACATCTTTTTCTCTAACACATTCAATTATGCTCTGCTCTCAGTGAGTCCTGACACTCCACTCGTCTTGTTCTCAGCTGTGGCACACAGTCGGGTGGCCTCTCGACCTCTCTATAGGTAAGACAGCTAGTTGCTATAGATATACTCCAATGCATGTTTTGAACTTGGGCCTGTTTCACTCTATGGTTCTCCCCAGGGAGGTGTTTAAAAGCACAGCAAACAAACAGGAACGAAAAGGAGAACACAAACAATGTTCATCAGGCTATTGCGCGCCTCGCATTTAAACTGTGTTATTCGACTTATGTTGAAAGCACCCTAATCTATCATTGTGTTTAATATTGTTCTACATGCAGATCCATCGTGCCCTGTGAAACTTTCCTTATTTATGCTAACCTCATAACCTCAGCATTTACCAATGAATTTTTCTGACGACAACACTTACTTCGTGATAAGCTTCAAGCTCTCTGGAAAGCCGAATAGGACTGCAGGCTGCTTCTTGAAATATCCTGGCAGTGTTTAATTCAGTGTGTGTGTGTGTGTGTGTGTGTGTGTGTGTGTGTGTGTGTGTGTGTGTGTGTGTGTGTGTGTGTTCTGATGCATCTGTTTAGATGATCTCTTGCTTGGCCGGGGCTCTTCTGAAGAAATTTGTTAAATAAAAAAGGGCCTTGTGTTGCTGTGGCTGTGGGTGTGGTGAAGACGCTCCACATTACCTCGTCCGTTCTACCCTGGGATCGACCTGCAGTTTTAACGACGGCTACACTGAAATGTTCTGTTGCTTATTCTTTGTAATTTGTAACATGTCGTCAGTTATTTCTGCCCATCTGAAATAATCACAAAGGTACCAAACTGCAGAGGCAATTAGTTACATTCTTGTGTCATAATTGTCCAAACAACAGGCTGAAATAATACAATTTCCTCTGTGAAAATAATGGCTGCTATACTGTATAATAAGCAAGAAAATGTTAGGTACACAAGAAAGATTGTTCCAATGTGGTTGTAGATTCTTGATAATGTTTGAAATAGAAAGTCTTTAAACTGATGAGGCACTTACATTTCTAAATTTAGATTACTGAAAACTGGAAACTATGTTTTCACCAAAGCAACCGGGGTAATAGCTTGAGATGAGTCAGCTCATCTAAAACAATTTCTTCACCTAATGACATTTGCCTTTTCTGGCTCTGTGCTGTGCAACAAGCCGACAATGCTGAAGCCAGGAGCTTTGGGTTTTTGTTGGCTTTGCGAGAACCTGTTGACAGAGGATGCGGTGTATGCCCGCGAGGTTTCCCTTCACCCGCTCATGACCTTGAATCAAGCTAATGAAGAGAAAGAGGTGGCGGTCTTTCCAAAAGACACCTGTTTGCACAGTGGAGAGTGATGAGACGAGCTAATGTCTCTCTGCTTGTGGCTGTGTAACATTCATTACTTTAGAGCGACAGGGTATCAAACCACAAAGCTAGAGAGTAAATAAAACTGTCGGTAGAGTCGAGTATTGAGAAGTGTTGAGTATTTAAAGTTAGTGTCAAATGCTTAGGCCTGTTTACGATACTATACTATAGTATCGTAAAGTTTTTTTGATATCGGTACCAAAATTCTGGTATTGTAAGACTTTGCTCACAGACATATCTACAGACATAGCTACTGTTTTCAAAAGGTGTGGACTTGCAATATGGGGAGCAGAAGTTGCTACGTCGCCTAAAAGTCCTCTAGTGCTCTGTGTACATAGGCAGCTGCAAATTTGTTTAAATCTACACGATTCTGTCTGTCTGTCCTTACCCTGTAGCTGTGGAAGAGCTCGATGGCACGGAGGACGTCAAACTTGCGAGCCATGAGGAACTTGACGGCCAATTCCCTCGACAGCGGTGACACACCATGCTGACTGGTCCACTTGTTGATTTCCTCCAGAAACTGCCTGGTAGCCTGAAACAGACACAGATGTGGTCACAAACTCCCATAATCGAAGGGTCGAACAGGAAGGAAGTGAAACCGGGCTTTAAACTTGATACATCCTCAGAGGAAGTGTCATATACCGCCTCACAGAATATCCAACACAATTTGATGGCCTGGTTAGACATCTACGGTCGTGTTTCATGTGCTGTTGTATAGTCTGGAGAACAGTGNGCTTTAAACTTGATACATCCTCAGAGGAAGTGTCATATACATACACAGGAGCCCTGTGAGGGTGTATGCAGGCTGCACATAGACAGGGACGTACAAAATAAAATGTGTGCAGCCAAGCACGGAAGTTATTCCTCAGTTTTGCTGGTTCATCTCGTGTGTTAACCACAGCTATCTTGGGGAGAGACCTGGCACTTTGTAGAAGTCATGAAGGGACAAAGAAAATTCCAGTGCATGGTTGAGCTAAAAAAAAACAAAAAAAAAAACAACAAACTAACAAACAAACAAAAAAAGGAACAATTAAAACTGAAGAGTGGGAATGTAAACAGGAGCATGTAAGTGAATTCTGTTCAGTAAAATGTTGACATAGTTTTTATGAAGTGAGTGCAGGAGCATGAGAGGGGAGGAAGATGGAATCCTGCTGAACTGGTGTTTATGAGTTGAAGCTGCAATAATGACAGGGTAACACACTCAGAGTTTGCATAGCACTTGGTAATAAAGCCAGTCATATGTGTATTTTTCCGACTGCTGAGATATCAGTTAATGAAGCAGTTCTACATGATGTTTGGTGAAAGGATATCATTGATGGCAATGACAATTAAAAAGAGTTTTAGGTTTTATCTTTTTTAAATTTTTTTTTTTCCTAGTTTTCTGTTCCTCTTAGAATATGATGAACTGGTCATCAAACTCTTACACATGTGCATGTTTCAGGGTAAAGATGCCAATTAGTTTCCTGCGAAATCTGGCTGCAACCACAGGAGACAAGAGCAAAGCAGAGAGGAAAAGAGCCAAAAACAAGGACTCATATTATGTCGGATTACTGGTGGTAACGTTTAACTCTCCATGGCATTAACTGCCATTCAAAATTCAAAGACTGCTTCGATAGTTTAAAAAAAACTTGCTACAGGTTTTCACAAAATCAAGTGCAACATATACTAACTCTGCAGTAACTGATTTTTTTTTTGGCCAGCAGAAGAAAAAAAAAAAATCTATGACCACAAAACTCATATTATCACCATGTGCATTGATAAAAAGGTCAGAGTTAGCAAACAGCTGCTTATTTACACACTGATACACCCTATCACTGTCGCGTACAGTGGGCTTTTACTGCTTTTTGCTGAAAACAGCTGCTGAAAAAGGAACACAGAGCGGTTAGACTGAACCAAAACAGCAAATTTGTGGGATGGAAAACCAAAAACAACCAACTGAAGGTGCTGAGTCGGGTGATAATATTTAACATAGCCACTTTAAAACAAAGGAACTTAATTAGAGAAAGTTGGCTTGCTTCAGAATGTGTTTTTTGGAGTGTTCAGCAGACTGATTCAAATCTAAAAACATCCAGTTGAATTCATATCATACACTGCACTTGGAAAATGTGTTTACCATAAAAAGACTCTCCAGCCATCTTGCAAAGAACTTATGCATTTAGCCGGCAGTCTTTCAGGAGCTTCCTGTCCTCCCCTCTGGTCTTATTATACACTCCCTCGGGCCCAACCCCAACCCCCCCACCCCCCCCACCCCCCACCGCCCTCAGCACCCGCAGAGTTAGCGAGTCAGCACCCAGTGAATCGTCAAAAGGCGACAGAGGAGGCAATGAAAGCTTACACTTTAAACACAGGGTTCCGCTTCTCTGGTCAGGCACAGCAGCGGTGGGGCATGCATGGGAGACAGGAAGTCAAGTTCTGGGAGTCCACGGCTCTTTAGGAATACAAAACGATCACTGACGAGCGCTGAGCCTCAAAGACAGGATGCCACTGTCTCTTCTCAGGAAAGCCAGTGCTTTCACAGACACGAGGGCCTGCAGCTTCTGCTCTGTTCAGATGCCTTAGCATGCAAGGGATGAGGGATGATTGCACCTGACAGGGCCGGGTTCATATCCGATTCTCATGGGGGGAAATGTGGAGGGCTGTTCCTCTGAATTCTTTTCAGCACATTAGAGACTAGATCTCTAAGATTTTTAAACATGAATTGACAAGCAAATGTTTCAGACCCAACAGTGAGCTATGAACAACACATTACAATCTTACGATGACCTATTTTACTGTGAAAAATGGGGGCATTACTATGACAGAATAGCTCCAACTAGAAACTTAACCAATACTTTATTGTGTCTGATAGTATTTCCTAACTTTGAGAAAGGAAGTTCACGTTTTACTTTTGGGAATAGTATGTGTAAAAAAAACTCACTTAATAGCTTTTTTTTTTTTTTATAGCTTTCAATTACATCTCATGGCCTTCTTCAGCAAATGGAGCTGGCCCCTGTGTCACCACATGACCCAGTTGTGGAACTAATGTGGCACCAGTTGTCTGTGAGCACCAGACCAAAGCTGGTCATAGCATCAATTGAGAGAGGGTCAATGTTACTGACCAGGAGCCCATAGATGGCCAGAGACAGACAGAGTCTTTTAGAAAGTCTTCACATAGGTTAGCATCTCCCATTTACAACCACCTCCTGTCACATGACTGACGCTCAACACTTGGGTCACATGTTGACAGCTTAGCCAGCTTCGTCCACTGATGAAGACAAAACAGTCAAAGTAACTACCACCTAATCTACAGACAGAGGATTGTTTCCCCATATCTAGGGAGTATAATCAGTACGTAAATAGCGGGTGCCATTTCTCTAGTGTAAATCACAAGGAAGATGATGACTCAAGGCCACAGACAGTTGAGTGTTCAAATTCTCTCAACTTACTAAACAAGAAAAATAGAAAAAGACAGAAGTGGGAATCTACTGCGTGACGTAGAGCTATGATTTGTCTCACTTGAAAATGAATTGCAGAGAAAACTGCAGTAAAACTAACAGGTGATATCAACAAGGTTTATAAAATCCAAAAGTAAAACAAAAAGTTTGTGATGAAAGGAGGAAAACCGGTCTCTATGAGTAATTCTAAGTTGTTTATACTCATGAAATGTTTTAGAATTCACTTGGCTTCAAGAAAAACATATTTGACTTATATGGTGAGGTACTTTCTTGTAACAAAAACTCCACAAGTTCCATCTAATGAGGGATGTCTACTCTTTGTTGTTGCACTGTGAAGTGTTAATCCTTCAGTGTTGGCCAAAGACAACTTCCTGTCAGATTGCTGTCAGGTACACTCGGGTTTCCAAGATTTCAATGGTCTGACAGCTGCTCTTTCTCTCTTGGCCTTTTAAGGGGAGCCTGCCAACTCCAGGCAGTGACCCTCTGTTCCTGGAGAAGCCAGTCTTGTTTGGTTTTTCTGCACTAGAGGCCATATCCGCCTGAGTGGAATTTGAGGATGAACCAGTTTGTTTTCATGAAAGCACACCGGACTAGAGTGGAAGACTCACTGCGGAGGAGTGACTTCAGTTCTGTCCAGTTCCTGGAGGATGAATAAATATTTGCTTGACTTGCTCCACTTCTGATACAGCAGGAGATTTTTTTCCTCAAAGTTCTTGATTATTCATTTAAAAACACTTAAATCTGTCTTAAACCACCATGACATGAATCTAAATACACTGAGAGGTCCATGCACGTACAGAATTTGTCAGATCAAAAGTCTATTTTTTCCATCCTCACTGGTTCAGCTGTCTTCATTTCCTCCGTTTGTTGTTCTGAAATTCCATGTGAGGCATTTTAAGCAAGTGGCTTCTGGCCTTCCAATACACAGCTGAGATTACATAATCCTGTTTGTTGTCAGGATTGTTCATTGATGGTTGGGGATGTTCATTGGCGGTGTTGACAATGACAGTCAATAACTAATTGATTAGGTTCACTGTGGTAGGAACCTGCTGTGCTTGGGAGCTAGTGGATAAATTTGGGGTCAGTTCTCAGCCGAACGGCCCTAAAACCAAGCCCACATGTCCACAAAGGTCGGAGACCCGGTCCCACACAACTCACTGCTGCAGCAAACAACTTTGACAAAACAGATAAGTGTTCCTGCAGGGAGATGAGGACTGTCTTCAAAAATCACTCCATTGTTCTCTCGTTTACTACTCCCTAAATAACAGACGCTCAGTACTTTACTCTGTAGTGAGCAGTGAATTGAGAATTCAAACACTCATTATTCACAATTATTTCATCACATCACTTTACACGACTGTAATTTTCTCACCAACACAATGTGATACATTGCACTGTGGAACTGTTAACTGACAGTCGTGATATACCAAATACCATGGGACGTGACATGAGCAGTAATGAATGTATTAAATATTGATTCATCCATCATGATTTTGTGCTGTCCGTCTCTCCTGTACTGAAAGTCTCTCTCTTGCATCTTGCTGCTCTCTGCCTGGACATGTTCACCTTCCGGCACTCCTTCCTGTCTGAAGAGGTATTAGGATTATTCCTTGGACCTGACACTAAACATATCATACGTGCGGTACAGACGTATAATCTTATATTTACTATTAACTGACAATGACACACTCCAGTGACAATGCAGAAGCCTGCATTTTCCTGCCTCAGTGTTGTTAACCTTTCCTGGCTCATCATCTAGACTGTAGCTGGGAAGCACATGGGAGACAATGGAACTTGGGTCTTAAGGAGTTGTAGCATTTATTTACTGACAAATATCCTTGAGTGCACATACATTACACTGCTAATTTCTAACTCTCTGCACCGGTCGCCAGCCTCACTCTCTCTCTCTCTCTCTCACCTGCCATGCTACTGCGACCTCTTAACGCTTAAGAAGAAAAGACTGTTCAAGTAATTTCCTAATGTACAAGTTTAGTTTTCATACACACTGCTATTGTCAACAGGTTAGACCCACAGCCACACTCACAAAAATGACTATATATAAACTATAGATACAAGCGGCTGTTAGTCAAGCTAGCTTTCAGATACAATAGCCTGCTGACCCCTACAAGAAGGCAGTTAATTACATGATGAATGTAAACAGGCCAGTCCTTTATGGGACCGAACGCTGTTCTGAGATCAGTAGTAAGGAGATATATCACTTCCATTTCAGTATCCTTCTAAATTTATGTCTAGTTTTAGCTTAAACTGGGAAACACGGTTTGCCTTGCTTAAACAACATTAATGCTTATATTATCATAGACAATATCTTCAGGTTCAAGTGTGTTCATCTTCACCAATCTTAACCCTGTCTAATAAAAGGGTCCCCTGAACGTGTAATACTCTAAACTCCTATATTTCATGTTCTACAGTTATTATTCTGTACACCTCTATTTTCTGCGGCTCAATATGCATCATCCATGTACAGTTTATGAACTTTTGCCGCCTACAACCTTGACACTGTGCTTCATCCAACCATGTTCGATTTAGGCTTTTTCTGCCACAACTACCCACAGTATTGGTTCACTGGATCCTTGCAACAAACCAGATCTATTTGTTGTTGCTCTGTGCTGCTAAATATGACTACACATGTTGACTACATTGTTTATTATGCTGTTCACCGTATTATGTTGTACAATGCATTATCCACCACTAATATAATTCTTCACACCTTCTTCGTGGTATAAGATTTAACTTGTCAAACACAGATAATTTTGATTAGTGGCTGCATTTCAATTAGATGCGTCATTGCAAGGGTGACGGTATTGTGCATGCTGACTTACTGGGATACATAAGGTGGATTTGTGTTTTGTTTTACTCACAATCATCATAGTCCTTAGTTACAGGAATTGGTCACTGATGTCTCAGTATTCACATGAAGCCTATTGAAATCACATTCCAGCCAGGAGGAGTCATGCTGTAGATGGTGGCTGTATTCATGTCTCAGCTAGGAGAAGGGTTATGGAAAGTATTGGAGGGTCACTGCAGCGTCATGATTACATCTTGATCCTACAGACAGGGCTAATGCATTCCTTCATTGTTATTATTATACTAACGAGGATTCGTGGCTGTCCTTGACATTGTCTTTCCAGAATCTATTTGATGATTACAGATGCCATGCTAATCTATTTACAAATGTAGGACTGCAGTTGCCAAGCGGCTTCTCCTCACTTCAGTGAGTCCCATTTGGCACGAGTCAATACCAAAACAGGAAGTCAATAACGTCACTCTCTCCCTATTCCCCACTTTCTCTCACTCCACTGCTTCCTGGGAGTAGACACAACACACACACACACACACACACACACATTTTCTCTAGAGCACATGATAGACACACACAGGCACTCTGTAACTCATAAACTCCCCCTTCCCCCGAGTCTGGTGGAAATGCTTTTAACAGCTGCCGTTAGAGTGAAGTTCCACTACACCCGTGTACACTCCCGAGAGAGCCACCCTACCACACACACACACACACACACACACACACACACACACACACAGAAACACACAGAAACACACACACACACACACACACACAATATACCCAGCACAAGGCTGTGGATGTAATGAGGGCGTCCGGTACCCTAGCGGGGGCCCTGGCTCACACAGGAAATGGAGTTGCCAGATAAGGCTTTCTGCTGACCAGATCATGAGAGGAGTCAGTGGGGAGAGAAGACATGAGCATGACCAGCACCAAAGAAGAAGAAGACTTGAAAAATCAAACATAGATTGAAAATGTGTGCAAACTGATTATTATTCCACCACAGAAACTGAAATGAACAATGTTCAAAAAACTACCAACCACAGCACGTTTACTCTGCTCACGTTGAACTTCTGATAGGTTGGGTGCTGTATGCCACTGTTGGTTTGACTGATTATATTTGAACTACAAACTAAGATAAATGTTATAATTCACACTAAGTTGCCAGTTTATAAGAAACTAAAAAGCGAATGTAGTCCAATACATCGGCCCTGCAATAAATCTCAACTCCCTAAAGGTTAATATTCAGTTTTTGTTGTTGTAGAGAGGTGTTGATTCAACTTAATGACCTACACTCATTGATATAAATGTGGTGGACAAAATATTGGAAACACTTCTCAGTGCAACCCAACAGCACCACAAACTACAGCAAAAGTAGACAACAAGAAGTGAACATCATAACCTTCATAAAAGGTATGATTTATTACAGATTGCTGGTGTTGTATTCGACTGCATTAGTTTTGTCAGGGTGTACAAAATAATTAGGGATGCAATAAACAGTTCTTTATCAATAATATTCTTGATTTATCTATTGATCATTTGCTCCTTAGAATTTCAGGAAACAGTGACAAAATGTCCAATGGCCGTTTCCTTTAGTTAGTTTAGTTTAGCTTAGATTAGTCTGACCAGCTCGGCAAAGCTTCAAGATACTAAGTTTACGAAGACAAAGAAAACAGCAACAAAAACTAGGAAATGTGTCAAATTTGATTATCAAAAAGTTTCCAGTTACTATTTTGTTGATCAACTAATCGCTTTATCTTTCCAACTCTACCAATGATAAAGTGTCAACTGGATTATTTTGAGTGAGCTCAGCAATTCAGATTTACCTTACTCAGATTTACTTACTTAGATTTGTTTTTTCAGATCCAAAATTAAGTCTCATTCACTTCAAGAGCAAATAATATCTAAAACACACAGAGCTCAGTGCTGAGATGACTTGGCTATTTTTGAAACAATATGAAATCTCTAAAGAATGAGTTTCATTTTGGTGTCCATCAGTTTTTAAACCAAAATATTCATGTTAGTAAAAGGAAAAGCGCATCAAAACTAAGTTTATAGCTCTTTGGGTTTACAGAAACTTATTTAGGCCTTGATAAAACAAACAAATGAAGGGAAAATTCGTTTCCGATTCTCCATATTGGTTTAAATTTGTGAATATGTCTACATTATAAGATGCTTAGATGTTACAGTTTAACCCAGTTTCACATTCCCACATTACTAACATGACACTATTATCCAAGTTTCTCCTGTACACATTTTTTTTTTTTTTTTTTGAATGAGCCAAATGTGGAACCAGGCAGCGTTTCCAGCTCTCCCCCAAAACCTTCCCCGGTGTAATATCACGGTCTGCACCCACGAATGAGCAACTCTGAGCCACGCATTGAATTATTTCACATCTGTGGAGGCTGGTGAAGGCGAGCTCGGCCTCTTTCGCAACAGTTCAGCTCGGCCGCTGGAGAGGAACTGACAGTGATGCAACGAGAGCAATAATGCGCCAGAAATCGATACAATATTTCCGCTCCGCACACAGGATCATTTCGCAACAAATCCACCATTGCGCACCGCCATCGCCACTCGCTGCGGTGCGCACACGCAATGGACAGGGCCAAAAATACCTCCAGGTAGGGCCGAGACTGGAACAATTCAGGGCGATTTAACACAGAAAGGAAGAAGTGAAAGCATAAAGACTCTTAAGGCCTACCTGTTCTTCATCCGCCGATAAAGTAGCTGCCATGGTTCCCGTCAGTTCTCCGATCACCTTTCACCGAGACGCGTCCTTTTCATAAAGTGGAAGATAACGGAGATGTCTGTGTGTCTTTCCCTCGTGTAAAAACGGGGTTTTAGGGGTTGTCCCTCTCGCTCAAAGTTGAAGGCATCTGAATCGCTGCAGTATGAGCTGAATGTTTCTTTTCTCTTGATACTGTTTGACTGCAAAACACGCAGGCCAATTAGCCTGAATCTGCCATCCAAACTAGAGCGAAAAGCCTCTGATGTTGTGTCAGATTTCACCGAGGAGAAGAGAAAGAAGACAGGGAAGAAAAAAAAAAAAAAACAGAGGACTACACTCGAGCAGCTAGACGAGGCTTTGCTTCGGCTCGATGATCACTGGGTTCAGACCATGATCTGCTGCTCATCCACCTAACCTTATACAGATCAGAGGGCGGCAGCTGCCCGCTGACTCCTCCATGCCATGAATTGCAAGTTTTTAGCTCTGAACGTTGCCTTTATGTTGTGTGAGAGACAGCCCTGAACAGCGAGAGAGAGAGAGACTGGAGGCTATTCTTTCTGCATGCCGCTCCACCCCCTGGTGGTTAAGACCAGAAAATGACAAAAGCTCACTGACCTCCGCCTTCATTCATAAAAATAGGAAACCAAACAGGAAAATCACCATTTTGAGTGTCAGCTTGCTTCTTGCGGCACTAGGGAGACTCTGAAATACACGAGTGGTTTTGAAAGAAAGAAAATAACTTACACGTACTTTACTACATAAAGTCAGCTTCCACTCAAAATGGGTTTTGCTGACATTGTTAGTTAACAATAACTTGGATGTTTGACTCACTGTGAAGAATAATGCAGCTGTGTGCAGACCTGAACAGAAGAGAGCTAATTTCTAATTCATCTGCTGGTGTTTCTTCACTTGCCTTTAAGCAAAAGTTTGAAATTTTTGGGAAACATGCATATTTGTTTTCTTGCTAGGAGTTAAACAAGAATACAGATACTACTCATATTTGTCCAAAGCTACAGCTACAGGTTAGCTTAATGCTAGTTTACTTTAGCATAAAGACAGGAAACAGCTAGCCTGACTTTCAATTGGAAAAAAAAAAAATCTGCATACAAGTATCTCTAAAGTGTACTAATTAACATGGTATGTCTTATTTGTTTAACATGTACAAAAACCTAAATCCAAAAACAACAATTTGCCGTTTTACAGGGGTTACATCTTGGACTACTTAGTTCAAGCAGTTTCCATGGCAACCAGCAGTGACAGTTACTGCTCCCAGCCAATAAATAGTCAAATTTGTAATTTAAATGAAAGGAATAGTTTAGTTTGGGATGTCTTTTTTTTTCCATCTTGAACATGTCTTTATGGGATTGTTAACATATTACTTATCTGCCACTGTGGTGTATATTTAAAATATACTGTTTTTTGTGCATTAGTATTAGCTATAGGTCTACATCATAACAGCACTCTCCAAACGATTACTAACATTACTAATGCATGAAATAAAGTGAGAGGAAATTACTAATAATAGGAGCAGGCCCTTCCGTAATAGTTGGTTTCAAGAATAGCAATTTAATTAGTGAAACTCTCAACTCATGCATTCCCCAGGCTACATAATAACCCAGTACACTTTACAGGAATTGCATGACATCATAGGAAACAGAAAATACCCAACAGAATGATAAAGTTGCTGTAATATGACCCACAGACACACACGCAGGTCTCCCTAGGAATATTATCAGCTGCTGATATATATTCAGAGGGAAGGTTGGTTCGAGTGCAGTCGAGAGACTGCATTTCCTGCAAGATTATTGATGAGCTACCTTGATGTGTTCCAATAAGACTATAAAAGTAACGTGATGCAAAACAGGGCTAGAGAGTGGGAAAGAAAGCTTGGAAAGATTTCTCAATGCTGTGTTAATGTCCTCGTCATAGATATCTTGTTATACTTGTGAAGAAGTAAAAGCCATTTGAACAGGCCAGCCATTAGGAGTTATAGACAGGGGCACACTCAGTCCAGCACCACCACCATCACCCACCCTTAGCTCTAATACCAACACAGTCAATTTCAGTCAGCTCTTGGCCATAAGCCTTGCAGTGAAAACAGATGGAGTCTCTAACAACTATGCAAGAATTAGTAATACCAGCAGATTGCAATTTAATGGCTTTATAAAGGCATTCAGCAGTGTTTTTTTAATCTAGTTAAGTGAGCATGCTAACGTTTCATAATGACTAAGCTAGCTAAAGATTTATGCCCATGTGTGCTGTGAACATCTGACTGGCCAGTGTTTCTACTGCAATATTTACACAATAACAATGAGGGATGGGGACAGGTTGAAATGTGTTTTCAACACATTATTGTCAGTGATATAGGTCAGTACATAAATTGTTGTACTTAATCTAATTCAAAGGTTAACCTTTGACCCTGTCTGATAGTGGGGCTGATTTTGAGACAGGTAGGCTATTTTTTAAGGGGGTGGTTTTTAAGGAAAGGTTGGAAATTATACACAACACTAAGTTTTAGAACACTTCCATTCTTCCAGCAGTTCAAGCCCAGTGAATAGCCTTAAATAGCACAAAGGTCAGTGGTAAACTGTAACAAGTTTGAGCCATCAAAAAATGAAAAATCATGAAAATTTCATAGACAACAGGACTTTTATAAACATGCGTTGTACAAAGACAGTGTTGGAATAAAGTGTTTTACTACACCCTTGGATGCATTATCACAACAACACTGTACTGCAGGAATTGTTACTGTATATTGCTATCTGAATGGAGAGAAAAATGCAAGTAACAAATGAAGACTGACTGGTTGGTCAGCGGTTCATCCAATAGCAAGATAATGAGCCAAAACATTAGAAGAAAAGAAATAGACAGTTGCTTCTCATAATGGGAGACCAACACAGTCTCCAGACTTAAACCCTATCGAGCTGGTTCAGGATGAACTGGACAGAAGGATAAAGCAAAGCAAACTATAAGCGCAAGATATTTGTGGGAACTGTAGTAAGTAACAACTGGAAAAAATGAAGGTCTTCTGAAACCTTTTACCAGTACTGTAGGTACATTCATTGTGCTGTTTGTTTTTTTACACAAATAACAAGATCCCACAATAGGCCAACTGTAAATAATGAGGCGTGAGAAAGTCTGGCTTGAAAACCAAAGGGAAAAGGGGGTGGACAACAATAGACTTCCTGTGAAACCAGCTGACATCATGTCATTTGGGGAAATGGGATTGGTAAACTCTTAGTCCTGCCCACGTAATATCCAGCCTGACAAAAAAAGTTTGAGTGCATCAAATACTTATGAGATGATGGCCTGATTTAACTCACTGTACCAGTCAGTAAAAGCTAGAGAGGGAGGTTAAGGTATTTAGTTTCCAAAAAGATCAGTTTACTCCAAGATGTTGTCTAATGCACAGAATGTGGAGGCCTCTGGTTCAGCACGATCCACTCCAGACCCCATATATTAAGGCTAAAGTGATCAAAGGTATGCTATGGCTATGGTTGTATGGAAATCACATTTAACTGAATTTTCTAGGAATCGCAAATGTACTGAGGTCATGCCCTCACTATTATGTCTGGGAATTTGGAGAGTTTAATGACCTGTGCAACAACTGACATTCTACAGCTACAAACATATTACACATGATGGGCTTTGAACCCTGATTTTGTTGTTTTTTTTTTTTTTTTTTAGAATAAAGATCTTTAAATGTGATTATACTTTTCTGCAAAAAAACAAAAATAAACAAACAAAAACAATGAAGTATAGTTGGGGTAGTAGCCTTTTTGTTTATTCGCTTTCTTGCTGAGAGTTAGATGAGAAGATTGCTACCACTCTCATGTCTGTATGTTAAATATAGGCCTTCACCCAACAGCTGCAGGTTAGCTTAGCATAAAGACTGCAAAGGGCAAAACAACTAGCTGCTCTGGTAGCTCTGAAGCTCAGCTATTAAATGCAATCCCTAAAACCATGTGTTCTTACAAATGTTGATTAAACAAACAAGATATAACATCTTATTTTATAGCTTTAGAGATGCTGGGAGTTGGAGTTTATATTAAGCTTAGGCTAACCAGCTGCTTACCTTATCTACAGTACAGACATAAAATCTCTTTTGGGACAAAGAGAATAAACATTCCTTTAAATTAATTCTTTAAAATAGTATTAAAAAATGTTTTGTTTGCTCAAGTTCCATATGTCTAAGGGGTGTAGGAGTGGAGCTTCTGGGGATTTGTATTTGACCTTATGATTAATTAAATCCTGGCCACAGCCCTGTGCAGACCCACAAATCAACATGCGTCTTCCTTCAGACAATAACACCAGGAACCAAAACCAGCCATGGAGGTTAAACACCCTTTATGTGACAGGTGTTGAAGAGGAATAACACAAATCTGTTTGTCTTGTGACAAGGCCTTTCATAGAGATCAGAGAGGGCTGAAGTAAGCAACATTGTATGTGTTAGTCTGTGCATGTGTGTGGGAGACTGAGCGTGCTCTGAAAAGTGTAACTGCGGACTGACAGGTGCTCAGTTCCTGGAAAGTAATCGGTGCTGCTGACTAATAGCTGTCTTGCAGTAAACCACATGCTCTCTTTTACAGACCTTTGCGTGTAGAGGTGACTGAATGTGAAAGAAAAAAAAATCTGACTGTACTCGATGAACTTTATCAAACATCTTGCTCTGAAATACTACACTACGGTAAAGCCAAATCCTTTAGAGCTTTTTGCAGAAATCTGGCATGTACTGTTTACACACACACACACACACGCACACACACACACATGTTGACGAGAGAAGCAGTGACACAATGGGAGATAAGTCCTAAAACCATGTGGAAACATGGAGTATATATAGAAAAATTCAACTCATTTGAACCTGATTTATCATAAATGTCATCATCACTGTTATACATATTTTTTTTCCTTGTCTGCATTTAGATAGAAGTGAAATCTCATCAAAAAGCAGATAATGAAAAATTATTGATTGTCTTTGGTGTTGCTTTCCAGGAGTTATCAGGTGATGAGGTATTGTAATTGTGGTATAGTTTCCTTCAGCTGCATTTTGCACCTTCCTCCTCCTCTTCAGTCAGTGATCTCCTACGTTTCCCAGAATGAGTTATAATAATCCCCACAGAGGGTAATGATTGAACATGTTACTTTCATCTGTTCCGTGTAGGTGGTGATAGCAATAGTGATACCATCGCGAAAGCAAGGCAAGGAGAAAATAACATTTGTTTTTTTCCATTGTAGAAAAAGTGAGTAGTGGCACAAACACACAACATGTGTCTTTTAAACACAAACCCCTGTACTGTTCAGCTACCTTATCTCTAAACTGTCTAAAAAAGGCCAAAGTGACGACTTCAAATGCTCTGAATTTAAACCACACCTAAGCTAGCAGCTCTACGAGGCTGTACTCAGCAGGGCTTTGAGCTAAATGATAACATCTGCACACAAAGATGCTCACAGTGACAATGCCAAAATGCCAATGGTAAGCAGGAATAATATTTATGTTTACTAATTATACCTTGATGATGGTGCTTGATAAAAGTTAAAGGACTACCAAAGGGATTACACTTCATCCAGAGGAGGGTATGTATGAATGTCTACCAGGTTTAATGTCAAACCATTCAACAGCTGTTGAAATGTTCCACGAGAATTTATGTATTACAATGCTCTGGGTTTAACCAACAGCTAAGCTAGCAGCTCTGTGAGCTGCACTCAGCAGGGCTTTGAGTTGAATGCTAACGTCACCACGTGACCACAGTGACAATGCCAAAATGCTAATGGTAAGCAGGAATAATGTTCACTACCATCTTAGGTTATCATTTAGCATTGATTCATTTGCCAATTAGCATTAAATAAAAGTAAAGTTGGGAAAAATGTCAGTTTAGCAGGTATTTAGTCATAAACTAAGACTGGACAAATTTTAAATTGATGATGGTGCTAGATTAAAGTTAAGGGACTACCAAAGGGATTACAATTTATCCAGAGGAGGGTATGAATGTCTTTACCAAGTTTCATGACAATCCATTCAACAGGTTTTGAAACATTGAAACCAAAAATATCAATCAAAGCGGCGCTAGAGGAAAAGTCAGGATCGTGAAAGTCAGTACGAATTTGTGCCAGTCTCATCAAGTTGGTGTAGAGATAGTCATAGGTCTATTGGCTTTATCCTCTGGAGATTTCATGGCCATACATCCAATAGTTGTTAAATATTTGAGTCTGAACCAAAGAGGTGGACTGACTAACAAAGCCATCCCTACAGACACTAGTTTTAAAGTTACTACTACTACCTCAGCTAAGTCTTAAAACTAATAATCTGAGAGAGACCTCATTATGTTGTAGGTGTATATAGTATATAGGTTATAGGTAACCAGAAGCAACTCAAATTCAAAACTGTAATTTGTTTAAAAACTGGGGAAAAAGGAAAAGGAAAATGAGGTCACCTCCCTTCCTCAGACATTGTAAACTACTTCACATAACCAAGATCTGGTAACCTGAGGCGATCTGAGGTGTTCTCTGCCAGGATGTGTTGGCACAGGTTACTAAAACCAAGTTCACAGCCCTGCCAGACACTTCACACGTCTTTTCCTGTACAGTTTCCGCCCAGTTCTTCAGTTACGCAAATGGCACAGTAAGCTGAGAGCAGAGAGGAAGGGATGCTCATGAGCACTGGCAGTATGAACAGCAGTATGAGTCACATCATATACTGGAACATCAGCTACTCACTGGTACACTGACAGAGCATGTACAGTTAAGTAGAAGATAATATATATTCTCTCTCCCTAGGCTTTTTTTTTCTAGCTTTATTTTATGTCAGTCCTTGTTTTATCACAGAATCAACACTATTTTGTAAAATTAACTATCAAAGACTAGATTTTGACATATTAATTCCTCAAACTTCATTTTTTTGTTTGATACTTTTAATTGCACCACATAACCAAGTGGTGGAAAAGCCACCAGAATCCAAATTTGTTAAATTTCTGTTAGCAAGACTTAATTTTCAAATACTGTAGACCTTTAAACAAAACAAAAAAAAAATTCAACAACCCATGGCAACACAGTGAACAGGACTGTAGTCCAATAAAAAAAACATTTATTTAGAAACATACACTTTAAAACACCTCAGCAATGTTAAACTTTGTATTTAACTGTAAAAGCCTATGCCACTCCTGCTGTTCAGCATGATGACAACTCACAGGGTCTGACCAGGCAGCAACATCTCAACTTCCAAAACAATGAATGAATCCTAAACTCTGTTGCTCAAATGAACGATCAGTGAATACGCATCAAAGACATCGTCAGAAAACCTACAAACAACTGACAACAGTAAGGATGAGATGTTTCTTATGTGAGATCTGTTTTAAGTGCACAAAGCGCTGAGCAGCAAAATCTTACATAAGACACCTCTTGTCCTCTTTTTTTGATCGCATGCGACCACCTATGGTGTTATGAAAGGGATCTGCATAACAGACTGTGACATTGTAATTATAGTGGCTAAATGCTGTGCAATTATTCTCAAGGAAACTAATTGTTTCCAAGTTCTGCAGCAGGTAAAAGTGAAGATGTAACTGTTTTTAGCCAAAATAAAAACACATATACAGCATAGCTCTACTAATCTGCACGCTGAGGGCATCCTGAGCAGTGCCGGATTAGAATTAGCCATGCTTTGCAATTGGTCAGATCTGCAGAACCATTCAGCAGACATTCTAAAGAGCCATATGTGGGCTGACGCCACTCAGAAACACTGAGTTGGCAATTTGCATCTCGTTAAGCCTCCCACTCAGATCTCCATGTTCGCTTCCCTTATTGGATTTTGATTCAAAAAGTTCAGAGAGTCCGCACTGTCCTGGCTCGGCGTGGACAGGTACTCTAGCTCGTAGCCTCCGCTTCTGTTAGCTGGGCGGACTTCGCTTGATGTTTTTTTGTGCTCCAGGATCTGCTGCAGCTGGTGGCTGGCATACTCAGGCTTAGTGGTGAGGGGTCCTACGGGAACCTCTATACCCAGGATGTCAGTGACCATGTAGGGGCGAAGCCAGCCCACTAGAGGGGTGCTACCAGGAGTGTAGTGGGTCTGCCTGTGGTAGAAAAGGAGACCATCCACCTGCAGCCAGAAATTCAGAATTAAATTCATCAAAGCTTGAAGAGAAGCAAACAAAATATATTTCAGTTTGTCTTTCAGAAAATATACAGATTTTTCTCCACAAAAACATCATTACATCCAGCATTCTGGATGCAGAGCAAGGTTTTTGTAGAAAACATTTTAAGATCAAATGATCTGTTCTTACGCTGAAGCTGTACTCAGCTGCCAGGGCTTTCTGAATTGATTCTGCTGTGCAGTCTGTGCTTTGGAGGCTCACAAACCGGAACTGTTGGACCAAACAAAACCAGAGCACCATGATGTTAGTTCCCAACACAATTTGTCTTCTTGTCAAATGTGAGAAAATTCCAATGGTGAGCTCACTCTGCAAGGACTAAGCCTGATTTAGCTTCTGCTGAGCTGGGCCACACAAACACTGAAGGTTTAGAGGTGGAACTCAAAGTTCACTCCAGCGCCATAATTTTCAAGATTTGTGGGCAATAATTACTTCAGTGCACAATTAGTCCCCAAGACAGTAATGAGAGTTTGTCTTTAATGTTCCTTTGTCTTATTTTCCCCCTGAGGAAGTGTAGGTTTAAGTTCAGGACTTTATTTATCCCATAAAAGGAAATTAAGTGTAGCAAGGCATGAAACACAACGCACACAACATTCAGAAACCCAAAGACTGAATAAACACGTCACAGTGTCTCCAACAACAGAAAACTAGGAAGAAAAAGTGGGGCATGAAGTGGAGAGGCTCCACTCCTGTTTCTGGTACTCACGGGGTTGCGTTTGGCGATCTCTGATAGGCCGTCCGTCTCCTGGACTTTGGACTGAAGCCAGTAGAAACGGAACTCAGTCTGTTGATGAGAAAACAAGCACTGTAAACAAAAAAGTCCTATTTCAAATCCTGAGCCAATGAGATTGGCAACATGGTAAAAAAGCACATCTGTGGCCCAGACTTTGCTACTTAAGCAATTAGACAAGCATTCCTGGATTGCTGGAGGATTAAGACGCCAGTCTTACCGGGCAGTCGTAGACCGGGTGGCCTCTCCAGCACATGACGTCCAGGATGTAGTATGTTCTGTCCACTTCGCTGTAAATGCAGTCCAGGATTGTGTAGTCTGCATGAAGTAAATATAAAGACCAATTTACAGATATACAAAATTTACAGGTATAAAACTCCCTTATGCTGACTTATGATATAATCTTTACTATTATTGAATTAATAAAAAGCAATACGAATATATTCAAGATATCTTCAGGGTGCATGATGTGATTATTGATCTGTAACATTGGCTCAATTATTCTGATATTAAGATCTAAGTTCTGATATTATTTGGTTGTGCAAATCATTTTTAGGTCCCGTTTGATGTTTTGGAACAAAAATGAACCAAAAGAATTTCAAAACACCAACAACAAACCCCCACCCAACACCCTGAGGATGGTGCATCAATGAACAACCAGTGCTGCGAGACTCTTTAGCTACAAAAGGATATAAAAAAAAGAAAAAAAAAGAAAACTTGTTTAAAAGTCAACAAACAACAAAAGACAAAACTGATATTAATAGTGACAATATCAACTCTTCACTGGGTGTTTTAGTTAGATCTCTGCTTTCACTGACCCCTTAATGTCCAGATATTCCCTTTTATTTCCCCTTAAGTAGCGTTAAGAGAATATAAAAAATCTCTTAATTAAAATCACCAATCCATCAAATGGAAATAGTCTTATCAACATTTTATTCAGTCAAATTTGGTACCTTAGGAAAGTTCGGGGTCTCCACTAGAATTTAAAAATAAAGTTGCATGGCATGAGTTCGTACTGTCTGTCCCACCAGCAGGTAGGTGGAGTTTAAAAAGTTTAAAGCTTAAAAAGTAAAAAAAAAAGGAAAGAAAATAAAAACCTCACGAGTGAATGGGAGACAACAGAAGAATCTACTGTCGGTGAAACACTTGTGCGTGTTGCGAAAATACCCAGGCGGTCCATTTTAGTGAACCCCTGCCCTCCAGAGACACAAGCGGCCCTCCTACCTTTTCCCATGGCAGAGTTGTGTCGGTTCCCACCGGGCAGCAGGGAGGGGAAACGGTTCACACAGTAGCCGCTTTTAGTGTACGCTGCAGTGGAGCCCTTCAGAGAAAAAGTCAAAAACAGAGACGCCACATGAGGGATAAGACAACGGCTGCAATTAGTTAGCTGTGGTTTTTCTATTGGTTGGCCTTATGGCCCACATCCTTATAACCTTATAAAGGCATATGTGTAAATGTAGCATGATGACACTATCTGACACTGGCTTTTGCATAACGATTCAAACTTTTCTAAACCTCAGAATCTCATGTAAGGTCACCTTATACACAGACATGTCAATGGGAGATTTACAACACCAATATATTGATGATTCAGATAAATCTGTACAAAAAAAATTAAAAATATATATATTTAAGTTAGGTGTGATATACATTATGATATGACAAATATTGGCAAAAAAAAAATCACTTATAAATTGATCAGTCTGATGTTCAATGACATGAAACGTGTTCCGCGAAGAAAAAACTCACATTCGTAAAATGAAAACTGGAACAACTGTTTCTCTTTTAATTATAATTTACTTGGAATCATTAACTTAAATTATTTAAATTTAAAACAACACGGCAATATTATCACATTGTCATCCTCATCTAAAATGATTGGTTGATTACTACTCGATTACTCAATTGTTGGAGTTCGATCCCACTCACTACTCCTGAATTATTGCCCAGCTTTAAATAAAGAGGGTCCAAAAGTCTGAGACCACTTTCTTATTCAAGTTTCATCCTTTGTATGTTATTTGTATCATAATTTATGAGCATATTCTGTTTGGAGCTGCCTTTGTGCAATTAAAAATAGAGCTACACAGCAGCAGCTTTAAAAGCTCACAGTGTCATATTGTGTAACTCTGACAAATGACTGCGAATGCTTGCGAGCAGATGAAACGTGTCATTCAGCTCTCCTCCAGCACTGGGAGCCATCTGTTGTTTCTGTTTTTCAAAGAATCTTCAGTTCACATTTTGTAGAGAGCGCTGGGCTGTGGTGTTCCACATGTTTGTCATCAGTGGGGTCAACGTCTGATATAAGGAACGAGGAACCGGCTGACTGTAGGTGCACACAGTCATTATGATACTGTAGACGGTTGCATCACAGGGTGTGGAGCGTTAGTGACACCACTGCAACAAAGGTTAGAGCACACGACAGGACAGGCACGTTGTACCAGTTACCAGTAATCCATATCTAATGCTGATAAGCATTTTCAAGCCTTTTCATTACTCATGAATCATAAGACTGATACAATACAATGTAAATGAGGCAATTTTTTCTACATTTAAGACTAGCCCATCACAAACGTGATGTTGCAAGAAAGTAAATGAGAAATTTCACAAAGTTCTGACTAAAGTCCATTTTTCACAAGAAGTTATCAATAGTTAATTTCACTTCTTCTTCTCTTCATGTCTTCATGATGATTTTGAAAATACTGTAGAAGATATTAATACTCAATAATGGGAATGTTTGGTGGTGTTTGATCAGACTGATGGGTTTCTTATGATTCACCACAGGGCCCCGGTGACTGCCACACACCGGCTTTTACTCAGCATCACCCTGGCTTCTACCGGTCTCCTGAATTTTGGATTTTCTGTTTCCGACAACTCATAAGATGTGACGTGTAAATACAAACTCCAGGCTCTCAGCATTTTCTGTAGATTTGGGGTTGCCAATCTTTTTTGTTTTTACATTCGTCTACTGAAACAACTCTAAAGCTCTCTCTCAAGCTCTCAGTGGTTTTCTTTTTTTTTTTACTCATGTTAGGAAGTTGCAAACAGTCATACGAACATAGCACTGGCAGATCAAGAACCTACTTCGGTTCAGAATCAGTATCAGGTTGTTGTGAGCTTGACAAGGAGAGCTGAGGAATGTTGCAGAACAGACTGTGCAGAATTCAAGGAAATTACAGCACAAACATTTTATAAAGCTTTATAATTATTACTCAGCTTTTATAGCAAAGGGTACTGGCTTTATGGCCCTAGCTTTGGGAACCATTGCTTTAGGTATTACAGCTTAACAACTGACACACAGTCTTTTGTCTTAATTGTATGAGGAGGTAGAAAAGTGGTAAAATACTACACAAATTAGAAACTTAGTGTGCTGTAAAATCTGTCTCTTTCCTGATCATCTTTTATTTTCTTTCTGTTTTACAATCTAATGATATAATTCAGGTTTGAATCAGCATGGCGGTTACTTCTCTTATTTCAAACTGGATGACGAGACACAACGTGGCTCAATACGTTTAGTGTTGTCTGGCAGAAGTCGCTTTCTCTACTTCTCGTTTTCCAGTTTCCTCAACCCTTCAGTGCCAAGGCCAAACCCTTTTTCTTTTTTACATTACATTCTTGTAGTCATGTAGTTTACTTAATGGGTTTAAAACAAATATATGCCTGTGGCTATTTATGCAGCTGCATGTTTTATTTAGATAAAACTGATTCACTTAGCGACTCAGACTCAAAATTATGCAAATCTTATGATTCATACGGTGTTCGCTGTGCACCTTACATGAATCAACTTCTTCACAGCATTATTGTGACAAGAGTTCAGACTTACTGGCTTCTCTGTCACAGACTCAGAAAAAAATTACTCCATGCCATTACCCCGTATCATGAATATTGTGTACAGGTACCCAGACAAGGTGGCTCATCTTACTCACACCATTCTACTCAATACCAGGAATGCAGCGTTGAATTTACAGATAACAGAGGTAACGTGCAGTAATCCCCTCAAAGGTACTGATTCGGGAAAAGCCGTGATAGTGCATTTAAATCAAAAAGAAATCAAATAGACGCTGGTTGCTGTTCTTCAAGTTAAACACATCTGGAGACTCGTAAGACTTTCGATCTGGGCTGAAAGATGACACATCAAAACCAGCAGAGATGGAAAAGACTTCAAAAGCCAATAAGAAGCGGCTCAAAGAACCTCAGCTGTATTTGACTGACAGTTCTATATCCAGCCAGGTATCAAGGTGGCACCATAACCTGATTATATTCTTCTTTCCTGAATTCTTGAATTCAAGGACTGCAGTAACAGATCATGTGAGACAGTGAAAGAGCAGTGACAGGTTCCTACCTTGGAGGCAACAATGAGAGATCTTTTCCCCACAGGACAGACCACCATCAGCCAATCAGTGTCCAGTTCTGATGGCACGTCCACCAGCCACTCTGACAGCATGAGCTGAGGAGGATAGGGAGGTTCGTTAACAAGCTCAGCATTTCAGCTTCAATCAACATTTGTATTGGAGAGTCCAAGAATTATTGGAAAAATCTGTCAGCATTAAAGAAGAAGTGTGATGTATTGCAGACTGAGTCTAATGCCAGAAAACAGGGCTGTAATTCTAAAAACTAAAGCGCCCTCTGCTGGACTAAACAGAGAAGAATGCAGATTAAAAAAAGATACTTGAATAATTAGTTGACCTTCACACATGTGTAACAGTAATATAACTGGGTCATAATACGTCAAACACTGACCTGGTTTGCATAATGTTTCGGCAGCTTCCTCCTCTCAATCTCCATCCCCTCCTCCTCGGCATTGCCATCTTGCTGCTGTTCCCCCTCCTCCTTTTTCTCCATGTCCTCCTCCGGATCGCTGTCTGCCCCTGTCCAGTCCCCATCAGCCAGACGCCGTGCATGGTTGACGTAGTTTAACCGCTTACTTAGATGGCCAATGGAAAAAAAGAAAGCTCCTTCAGACACTTCTGCTGTGGCATTGATTGAGCTTGAGCCTACAAGTTACTCACAACATTAAAACATGCAATAAAACAGCAGCCTCCTGAAGCGAAATCAGTCATTAATTTGCATTTTATTTTTAAATTGGCCAATTGTGTCCAATTTGGAGAGAGTCATGTTAAACAGCTAACCAATATTGTGGCTGCAATGTAACTCGTTCTAAGTAGCTGGAAGCAACACAAAGCAGATGTAAATGACAACTGAAAAAGGTCTCCAGTGCATTCTGTAAATGCCACTTATCAATAGTGAGCATTCACTGATGAAAATCTGCTAATGTCGCAATGTAGAGAGCAGGGGGGCAGAAATCCATCCTCTTATTTTACACTTCAAACAAATTAATGGCAATTAAGGCAATTTAAGTACATTCCCATGTATAAACACACATACCATTTGGACTGGACAAACACTAAATAGTTTTGACATGTACCTTTTCTGCAGGTCAAGGAAGCGCCTCCGTCGCTCACTCTGCTCTAGCACACTGTACTTGCTCTTGTACTGGGCCAGCCGAGGGTGTGGGGCGGCGGTACTGTTGGGCTCCTTGGACACAGCAAAGCTGGCCGAGAGGGCTTGGGTCAGGTCATCCATGGGGACTCTGAAAATTGGTACAAAAATAATGGTTATGTAAGCATTTTCCCCCCTTTCTCTGAGACTGACCATCCACTTCCCTTAGACTACTGAGGAAAGTTATATTGGAAGGTAATGTGGTTTATGAAATGTCACTATTTACAAGCCTCAAAAACACCATGTGCTTTAGTTCATACACATATTTATCTCAGATGTCTTAAAATTATGACTGTTTTTTTTTTTTTTCCAGACATAGAGACCACATATGCAAAAGTTGGTTGATTTTTGAAGTGAAAAGAAGTAAATTCAGCAAAGAGACATTAAAGATTGAGCCTTTCTTCAAATGTTAGTGCACTGCTACCTTTTATTTCATGACATGTACAGAAGTTAATTCAGTACTTAGTAACCCATTATTTGCCAACAGTGAAGTACAAGGGTGGAAATACGAACTAGGTACTGACTAAGACCTACTTGTAAAGTTCATGAAAGACAGAGTAACAGTACATTAACAGTTGAAGAAAGGCTGAATTTTAATGTCTGCATGCTGCAAGGGACACATTTCCTTATTCTAACTTCAAAAATCAACAATATGTAATTTGCCCTGTGGTGCTGAGGCATATACATACAACTGTAATTTGCCACTCACTGTCAACATAATACGTGCTTATCTAATCATTTGTTCCCGTCTGCACCCTAGACCAGTGGCTCCCCAAATGGAGGTCAGGTACCGTAGAATACATGGACAGGATCTCACTGGTTTACTTCATATCAATGGTACATACACTCGGTTGCCAGTTTATTAGGTACATCCAGCTAAAACTAATGTTGTCTGTTTCATGCATGACCATTTGGGGGATGTTGTCTGTAGAGCTGTTGAACTGCATTGGACTAAACAGAGAGATTATTTATTCTATTATTTAACCTACCCTCACTTATACAAATTAAATGATGAATGAATACTGATTAACTGCAGGGCTGTTGTATTAGACTGAATTAAATAAAGTATATATCTATCTGTCTATTAGTTTTTGCTAGGTGTACCTAAGTAAAGTTGCATCATTAAATTGAACATTGAACTTCAGTTTTATAACAAAATAAAACATTGACTAACATGACGTTTGTAACACACTCAGACTACAAACGTCTTTGCAAACAGGTGGTGTAAACCTTCATCTAGTTGGGGTCTATTTGGATTCACTGACATCAATAAATCCCAGAGTATTACAGTTTATTTCAGCAGCTAGCGTTAAGCTATACCTGCTAGCATGCGGTGGGCCGAGCAGTCGTTAGCAACACTATGGGCTACCAACGCTACGTCACTGCTTTAATTTCTACCAACTACACATAATTATCAGGCCAAAATCAACCACTACAAAGGGAGTTTGGTCGGATAATAATCGGTAAGTGAGCTGTATAGATACCTTGGACATCCAGGGAGAGGGAAGCTGAGGAGGCTGCTGCTGCTGCTGCTGCTACTGCTGTTGCTGCTGCTGCTGCTGCTGCTGAAACGTCACGCTGTCATCTTTCCCACCGTTTCCCACCAGTGACGATATTTGGTTGGCCGATCAAGAACTGCAAACTATACCGGAGTTTTACAGAACAAAGTTGTGTACATGATGGAAATATTTTTGAATATTGTTATATCTTTATCCACTTGAGTAAAGGTATTTGCAATAAGTAATCAGACAATCAGTGGTCTAGCACATAAATCAGGGCCCCATACATATAGCTATAGTGGTTAACAGTCTGACTGAAATCACTGTGTGGCAAGTTTGCCATGAATTCAGAATTTTACTAAGTAAAAAAGAATTTGCAATAAAATTTACTTAATGTATCAAAAATAAAAGTGCTCATTATGCTTGTCAATACTATTGGATACTATAAGAAGTTAGTCTGAAAAGTAACTGGAACTGTTAAATAGATGTAGTGGAGTAAAAACTACAATATTTCCCTCTGAAATTTGGGGAGTGGAAGTAAAAAGGAGCACAAAAAAAAATAAAGTACAAAATTGTACTTATGTAGTGAACATTTACTTGTCACCAGCGCATTTTTGTTTGTCTTTGTTTGTTTTGTCTTATTATCCTGTAACTACACTCTGAACTACTTTCATATGAAATGGTGCTACAGTATACAAATTTCATTTCATGTTGAATATGATCATCTTATGGCTATTTTAGGGAACATCTGTGGAGAATGTTAACCAAGTATACACTATTAAAGTGGTTTATTATAGTGGTGACTTCCACTAAAGAAATGACAGTTTGATTTACTGTTAATTTGATGCAACTCCTACTTCTGCTATATGACCATGTTGATAATAGTTGTCATTACTATCATTATCATTACCATTAATATCATCCTCTCTATCTACTTAATGGTCAGCATCATCATCATCATTTGAAGCCTTACTATAGAAAGTGTCTCTTGGATGTTGAAGGCAGTGTTGTGGTTGATACTGCGTTTCTCCTGTTGGGGGCGGTGTTGAGCCAGTTCCTCCTCCTTCGAGGACTATAAAGGAGCTGATGAAAAAAAGGCCAACTTGCCTTCAATTGTCCAAGCCTCACGTCATGGAAAGAGTTACTTTGTTGCAGCGCGCACAGGAATAAACCTCAAGAAATAACACTGGCCCGTGATGTGTGTTGATGCTCTGTAGGAGCCGATTGTTTGGTCGCTGCCTCTGCTTTTCATTACGTTTAAAGAGTCGAGTGAAGATGCGCAGGAACCTGTTTACAAGGAAAACGCAGCAAGTTTGATTCTGAGGGAATGCGGAGCAGGCTCAAAATGCACAGGGATACCATTACTCATCCCTCTGTTTTTCTCCGCGCCGGGCCACTTTGTCTTGGAAATATTTTCATCAAGGATCTTTTGGAGGCTCCGTTATGAGAAACAAGTGTCCCAAGAGTGAACATCGCGAAGTTGCAGTCCAGTTTTTGAGGATTAAAACCACCGACGGTGTTTACGGAGGAGCTCTTTGAAGAATCCAGCTTTGTTTTTGAACCTGTTGAGTTTGTGATGCGAAATGAGGTAGAGACTCTCTCTGTTGTAAGGGAGTAAATGTGTTGTAGAGCATCTATAGCTTAAAGTTATTGTTAGATTTTCAAGCATAATAGATAATAAGACAATAGAGCCAGAGCCTCAATGGGCTGAGGATGCTAGTGGTCAGAGTAGGTATATCTTAGACTGAGTTTCGGCGGATAGAACTAATAGTGTTACATAACTGTTTACTTTTGCTGTGTTTCTTAAGTATCTGATCATTAAATTTACATAGGCCATCTTGTGCTGTTGCACACCTGATCCAAAAGCTGCCATGTAATTTGAGATGAGTTTTAATATTACAGTGAGCTTGTGTCAGATGTTTCCCAGCATGCATCAAGACAGTAGCATCAATATAATATAGGCACTATGTGCATGTAGAATCAGCTGGTTTAGGACTTCCCACTGGAGTATCAAGATGTCAGTGAAAGCCAAAGCCATCTACACTTTTCTAAGTGAAAACAAAGAAGAGATCAGCATCCAGGAGAATGAGGAACTGGTTATCTTTGATGAGAACTCAGTGGACGGCTGGTTTCAGGGGGAGAACAGCCGGGGAGAGAGGGGTCTCTTCCCAGCGTCATATGTGGAAATTATTCGCACTCGCTCAAACTCTAATGTGACTGACTGCTCCATCAGCCCGGCAGGCTCTTTAGAAAAGGACTCCTCCTATTTCCCCTCATACCCAATCACCCCTCCCCATTTGCAGCAACCATATGATGACGATGAAGACGATGACTGGGACGACTGGGATGACAGGTCCACAGTGGTGGATGATTCTGACCACGCTAGGAGCCCGGGAGCCAATGGACATGCTCATCAGAGCCCATTATCCAACAACCCCAATGTGCACTACCGGCCCAAACCGCACATGGAGAGACAGGACAGCATCTCCAGCTCCAGGAAGGGCAGTATGGTGGGCAGGAACTTGAATCGATTTTCTAGCTTTGTCCGCTCAGGGGTGGAAGCATTTGTTTTGGGCGATGTACCCATGATGGCAAAAATAGCTGAGTCGTACACCATCGAGATGGGTCCCTTGGGGCCCCGGTGGAAGGAGAACCCACAGCCTTTCTCCTGCTCCATTGAAGACCCCACAAAACAGACAAAGTTCAAGGGCATCAAGACCTACATTTCGTACCGGGTCACACCGAGCCACACAGGACGTCCTGTCTACAGGCGCTACAAACACTTTGACTGGCTGTACAACCGCTTACTGCACAAGTTCACTGTGATCTCCGTGCCTCACCTGCCTGAGAAGCAGGCTACGGGGCGATTTGAGGAAGACTTCATCGAGAAGCGTAAGAGACGACTGATACTGTGGATGAACCACATGACCAGTCACCCAGTCCTCTCCCAGTACGAAGGCTTTGAGCACTTTCTGATGTGCGCTGACGACAAGCAGTGGAAACTGGGAAAGAGGCGGGCGGAGAAGGACGAGATGGTGGGCGCCCATTTCATGCTGACACTCCAGATCCCTAACGAGCACCAGGACCTACAGGATGTAGAGGAGCGGGTCGACTCCTTCAAGGCCTTTGCTAAAAAAATGGATGACAGCGTGATGCAGCTCACACATGTTGCCTCAGAGCTGGTGCGTAAACACCTGGGTGGGTTCAGGAAGGAGTTCCAGCGGCTGGGAAATGCCTTCCAGTCTATCAGCCAGGCATTCATGCTGGACCCTCCGCACAGCTCGGACGCCCTCAACAACGCCATCTCCCATACAGGCCGCACCTACGAGAACATTGGAGAGATGTTTGCAGAGCAACCTAAGTATGACCTCTTCCAAATGCTGGACAAGCTGTCGCTCTACCAAGGCCTGCTCGCCAACTTCCCCGACATTATTCATCTACAGAAAGGTAATGAGCTCTTCTACGAGTCGTTTTTATGTGCGAGGGGTTTCTCTGATGTCCTTATACAGTTTAACTCCATTTCCAGGAAATGGATAAATGTAATAATAGTAAAAGAAAACCCATAATTACCACAGGTGTTTGGATGCATCCTCAGCCTCCCATCAATTTTTCATTCCCGCATTGGCTCTCCATTTAAAATTAGAAAATGATAGCTTAGTTTTCGCAGCCATCTGGCCACATAGTGGGCTTTTCATGTCACACCAATTGAATTTATCAGAGGATATGTCTGTCTTGAAGAGAGAAGGCTCTTCGAGGGTTTAGCAGATTATCATTGAACCTAAACATTCAGACACAACCACCAATAACAACTTTGGAACAAGTGTGATTGTGTATCTGCTTGTTGTGCATCCAACAATTGAGAGAAGCAGCTACTACATTGGGAAATTGAAAAAGCTTCAGTGATAGTGAAGAATAACTTGCGAATGGGTGCAGACTAAGCATGTTTTGTTTCTCAATCTGGGCTATTTATTTTGCCATGGACGACAGATGAGGTCAGGTTTTGCCTCCAGCAATGTCCTGCTCCTTTCTTCACACACACACACACACACACACACACACACACACACACACACACACACACACACACACACACACACACCATTACACACACACACACACACACACACACACACACACACACACACACACACACACACACACACCATTTTACACACCAAAATAAAACATGGTGTGAGTATGTTTTATGTGTCAGTCTGCAGTGAATATTTAGGTTAGAGTGTTTGCCTGCAGCATCTGAGGTCATTTGCACCACCGCCTTGACTCCCAACCACCCTGACACACACACACACACACACACACACACACACACACACACACTACCATATTCTCTCACTTTAAGAAATACTTTCAAACGTGTGAGGGGAAGGTAGAGAATTGACATCATTTATGTATCTCTTCCCTGGTGTTAACCCTATACTGATCATATTATAAATTACAAATCATTGAAGGCATAGGTACATAATGTACTTCAATAGAAAATCAGACCACTGTAATATTGATGAGATATTCAGTGTCACTTAACAACATGCGTACAGTCCAAACTAAACTGTATGTATCAAGGAGCTTAGGTCTCACATTTTCACATCTCACAACGCTCTTATATTACTGATATTATACAAAGTGTGTTTTCTTAGACTGTCATTAGTAACTATTTACCTGACTAGTGATATAACAATATCGCCATTAATCTCACATTTAAAGTTGTGTGTTTTTGTAGTGGAGGTTCACCTCAGATTCCTTTGGTCTCTGTTCAAAATTTGATGAGACCAAGCGGCACAAGCTTTGTTGTGGTGGAATAATACAGCCAGCAGCCATGATTTAACAAGGACACCTGAGTATCATCGGCAGGGAGTGGTGTATGGACTGGGCAATCAGAATAAGTGGCATGTTATCAGGTTGCCTTAGCTATTGTGACCTTGGTCTTCCACAGTAATTTGGTTTATTCTGTAGGTACAAACTGTAACTAAATATCATTTGAGGCAATGAATCAATGGTAAATTGGAAGTTCAGCTTTTAGTAAACGTACAGTATCACAGTAGGATGTGACGTTGTAATCCTTAAAATTTCTGCTCCTTTTTATTGAGTTTGGTGACATCCGTGGTGCTGAACATTCCTGTAGTCTTTTAATCTGGCGGTTGTCTGAGACAACTTGTTAACTTGTTGAAATCTTTATCCTTATTGTTTTGGTTGTGTGGCTAAGAAATACAAATGCCAATTACCCATTTTGTTATTCATGTGTGTGTGAAGTCATTAAGTTTTCTCATACCTGCTGCCGGAAAGGTAAGATACATCTCCTCGTTTCCACCCAGCAGACTGTAGTTGTTCAGAGCAGCAGATAAAAGTTTCTGTGAAATAATAAAAAGTTCACTAATCACTAATTTTACATGAACTGACATAAGAATGTGAAAGGCACATTCATTATTTTGAAAATGCCACACATCATTACTGTCACCAGGTCATACAGGTCACTCTGGGCCCTGCAGTCACCACCACTTTTCTTCCTTTAAACCTTTCAGACCTCACATGTATACAAACGTGGAAAAATAGAGCCACCGTTACTTTGCAAGAAGTGATTCAGCCTGTTTGCAATTATCAGTGGTCACATTTGTGAATGACAGCATAAATGTCATGTTCAACATTCACTGCTTACAGTATATTGGTGAAAACGTCTTGTGCACATGCACCACCACTCTCCTGTATTAGCATAATGGTGCTTAATCATTAACATAGTTGACCTGAAATCATAAAGCACGCTGTTATGTCGTAACGGGAACATTCCTGATTTGAATACTCTGCCACAGTCGTGTTTTTTACGGCTGATTTTCATAAAGCACATCGTGACGTATTAGTTCTGCTCACTCATGTCTACAACTCGAGCATTATCTGCTGTTAACCTTGTTACATTTTTGACCAACACAGCTATCAAACAAGTAACCATATCAGCTGATTCAGGAGGAAGGAAAGGGCTGCGACCAACCATGAGTAATGCTGCTGGTAGATGTTGTTATCTTCTTTAAGCAGCTGGTGCTCATTATCGCAGAGTTCATTTGTGATACAGTTCAGCTAGTTACATTTAGGTACTCCACCCAGGAATAAATGAGATAAACAAAGCCATCTGAATGATATTAATGGGTCAGTCCACCCATATCATGAAATATGAAGATTATTAATGAAACCCGGTGGTGTCAGGTCACGTGGATAGTTTCAGTTTCATGCAGAGCTTTTGAGATATCCGCCTCAGAAAATTTAATATTTAAATGCTTGGCACACCACAGAGAAAAATCCACTCACCTTCATTATACTGGGATGACTGAGGGGAATATCTTAAATCTTTGGCACAAGAAGTCAAAATATTTGCTTGGCTACATAGTTATGAGTCAAGAGTTATTGTTTGGTGCAGCGACTCTTACAAGTATAAAGTTGAACAGCCAAGCTTATGGAGGCTCATGTTAGTTAATATTAGTAAACGCAAGCTGGATATTGCTTTGATGGAACTGATATTAATGAGTCAGTTTTCTGGCTTTATGACTCTTCTCTATTGTGCTAATGTTATACTATGTATGTGTCATCATTTACCTTTATCCTGTAAGTTTTACTTGTAGTAACAATGGCCACTGTCAATCAGAAAGGTACTTAAAGGGAACATTATCAAAACTCGGATAAAATGAAGAAAGGTTTCAACGTGTTTTTGCGATCATGTTTGGCAAAAATGCTAATAACAGATTACAGAGGGATTATCTGTAACATCAAATAATATTTGTTGAATAACCTTAGTTATTTTATGGCAAATTCTGTCAACATACTTTTGTACATACAACCAAGACTGTTTTTGTTTTTGCAGCTTAGCTTAACTATACTCTGTTCTTGGACTTGGAAAAGTAGGACTATGTATCTGTTTTGATTACAAGTTGGCAACTGACCACATTCTTTTGTTGTTTTTGTGATTCTGACTGAAATGCGTCTTTAGTAATGCGGATAGAAAGTTGTATTACTGAAAGTTGGCATCAAATTACAGGTCATTTGCAGTCTTGTTAACTTATTCTTTAATTAGATTGTTCCTTATTTAAAGGAGCTATTTGTAAGTTTTGCTATTGCTACATTTAGCGTTAGCTAATTACTGTTAGCATTAACAGCTGTTTGCTTACCAGTCTAGAAGAATCGCCACGAGTTCAGCATCAAACTTCATTCCTTTATTCTCCTAGAGCTGTCTCCAGAGATGGAAAGCAATTCTAGTGTTAACTCTTGTCTCTCACTTCTTTTCTTCTACTGGAGTTAGCATGCTAACCAGCTAGCCCCAACCTGTCTTGTCACTTTCAGATAGCGACTCACTGTAGCCTCCAATCCGCCCTGCAGACATAGCGCTGCTCAGAGGGAGTATTATAACCTTTTGCATTAAAAAGACTGGTAAGAAGTAAAGGAACAATTCAACATTTTAGGAAATATATTTATTTACTTTCTTACTGAGAGTTGGATGAGATGATCAATAACACTTTCATGTCTATACGGTAAATATGAACCAGCAGCTAAGAGATGGTTAGTTTAGCTTAGCATAAAGACTGGAAGCAGGGGAAAACAACTAGTCTTTGTCCAAGGGCAACAAAATCTGCCTACCAGCACCTCTAAAGCTTAGTAATTATCACATTAAAAGGTGTTTATTTAAACCATAAAAAATGAAATGTATGAATGATAACATGATATGTTCTGTGCCAAACAGTTTATATTTTTTGCTGTACAAGAGAAAGTTGCGCAGCAGTGTTTTTGTTCAGACAGAATCCGTTTCCCTCTGCTGAGTCTTCCCTGCCGGTCCAGATAACTCCCCTTGATGTGTCTTGTGTTCTGCTGAACCAGATACAGCTGTGGCAACACTCAGAACACACAGAACTGAGGTCAACCTTTTCCGGTGCGCTCCTCCTCCTCTTCATCTCCTCATTGCTTTTTTCCTGTCTAACTTTCCCCTTCACTGAGGTCTATAGAAGCTGTTTTTAACCGTGATCCTGGTGAGCATGTGATCTGCAGGAATGTTAACTGTCTTTGAGATGCTGTGGTGGGCAGCTAGTGACTGCATGTGGCCTTGATAAAATGGCTTTAGGGAGGAGAAGGTTTTGGGTAATGTCAAGAAAAATGTCAGGGTGTGCTCCTTAAATCTTTTCGCCCCATTTTCTCTCTTTTGGCTTTTACTCAACAGATATTCTTTATTGGTCTCTGCTGTTTCTCAATCTGCAAATCAGTCTGTCACTAAGGCTTCACCTCTGGTTTGTTACAGGCTCTTCATGTCTCTCTGCTTCCTTTCATCTTTTTCCCTCCTGTTTCCCCCCAAAGACATCCATATCAGAATTGTCTGTCTGGGCTGCTGTCCTGGTTTCAATAACAGAGAAAGTAAATCTAGTCTGGTCCAGAGGGTTGGACTCCAAACAGTGCATTGCAGTGCTTTGAACCTCTGCCAAAACTAATACCATAGTTGGACCTTGATCTCGTTTGAATACAATTGAAAGTCTTGATCTGAAGGGTTAACTACGTTGCACTGTGATCGAATAAAGGTGCTCTGGGGCTTTTGTTTGAAAGGCAGATGTGAGCACTGCCAGCTACAACCGCGCTGCCTGTTACAATTACTTGTTTGTTGGTAATCCTGGTCTCTGAAATTTACTGCGCTGTCCCCTGTTCAATCAATAGTGCTTATTTTGAATTACTTTAGTAACTCGTTAAAGGAGCTATCCTGGTCTTGTATCAGTAAGGACTTAAATAGCAAGTGTGAAAGTAAGGATTCATTGACGGCAACTGTAACTGCTATGGTCTGTAGATTTTGTACCTGGAAACAGCTGATGCACTAATCTGAGACCAAACCACCTCTCGAAGCTTTGCATAATGACAAAAGGGAACACAATACAGTGAAACTGACCCGCCCCATGGTGTCAGTCTGATCTGGTCTGATCACTTTTTAAAGATGAAATCTGAGGCGTTGGCTCTGCACGAAGTCTGGACCTGCATCCACTGTGGCCCCAGATGACATGCTGAGGAAAGCAAGGCAACAGTGATTGTTAGAATTTTGTGGACAAACCAAAACAATGTTGAATTTGTCCATTAAAATGAAAAGGCCACTCTGGAATAAATGCAGTTTAAAATCCTGAACTTTAAGGTTACAAATGAAAAGTTATGAGAAATGATCTGTGGTAATCTGTGGAGCATTTTTCTTAGATAAAATGCACCAGGCTGAAGCTGTTTTTGTGTCTCATTTGGCTGGCTATCAAAAGTGCAGTGCTTGTCTTTATGCCCCTTTAGCTGTTGCTGATAGTGGGATAAAACCTGTGATCCAGATCAGAGCGGAGCATTATTCGGTTTGAGAATGAGCTTGCTCCCTTGGGACGCCTCCAGCAGCCAGCCAGACTTTTAATCTGGACAAGAGGTTAGTTGTCCTCCATATGGCAGCACATTACAAAACCACATGTAGGCCCTATCAGCTTGAAGGAGAAGATGTTTTGTTGCCAGTTCTGAGGAAACGCTTGATGCCAAATGCCCCCTTCATCTGCACCAATAACAGGGAGTTTTGTTGTATTTTTGTGTTTTGTCTGAACAGTTTTTCAATACTATGTATTTATTTATTTTCCAAGAGCTGGCCGGGAGCACATGGCGTGTTTATATGATCTGACAAACATGGTACAGATTAACATTCCATACACGGGTTACAACACACAAGAAAATACCACATTGTCAGCAGGTACACAGGCTGCAATCTGTGGAACCAGGCTAATGAAAGCCTGCTCTGGGTTTCAGGAGTGTGCAATGGCCCAGTTATGGCTCCTTTTCAATGTTGATTGTATGTTATTTTGTTGGCTATGGTCCCCTCAGCTGACTGACGGTGGTGACTTTGGAGAGCAAATGTTTGCTCACTCATAAATCTTGACAAAGACTCGGCCCTCATCTTCACGCACACTGTCTATCCACATGCTTCTGCATTCCTGTCTGTGTTGGCCTGGTGCGCTGCTGTTTCACACTGAAGGAGATCACAGATGTCTCGAAGAGTTCGGTTTTTACCACCGTCGCCTCCGTCCTCCTCTCGAAAAAACCAAAACGCATTTTGTGGCATTAGACTGAAAAAGTAATAAAGAAAGAGAGGAAGCTAGCAAACATTATGAAATCAGTTTCATAGCTACTCCACATGATTGTTTTTTAATATTCTGTCCCACTTGTGTGTAAAAGAAATTAGACACCTTTCACCTTTCAGTGCATGATGCAGTTTAATACAACACCGTCAAACTACTGTGACCTTAATTACAAGTTGAGTTGAACACCTCTCTTGTCATTGTGTCAACAAAAACTGAGCAATGTAGTTCACAAAGATTCTGTAACACTTGAGTATTGAGGATAGCGTACTGGCCCAGCTGATTTCTCAAATACTGTATTAGTCTGTAGCTATGAAGGCCCTGTCCTCATTCATTTCAGTGAGACTACTGCATTGGCACACTGATCAACAACATTGTCAAGGTGCCAGTGTTAGCCAAAGGTTCAACTAGTGTCCCTTGGCCAACTCTAAATTAGCTTAGCCAAGTTGAACTTTGCCAATCAAGCGTGAGAAGGGGCACTGGTAGATTACTTTGTAACATGACTACTATTTGTTATCGAGACCGGGGATGAAAAGATTGTCAATGTGAAAACTTCAGATTTGTAAAAATCCTTTCTCAATGTTTTTGTGTCTGATAATCCTTTAAACTCCTGGATCTGTCGACTTCCTGGATCCCCTCACCAATACATGTGGCAACACCAACACCGCCCTTTTTTTAAATCTACACTATTATAACTAAGTTATAATAAGTTTTTCATTTTAACAATAGATTAAATGAATATGTGTTATGTGAAAAGGGTCACTTGTAGTAACTGTAACGACTTTGTAATGTAATGTTATTTTAGATGTGCTTTCAGCTTGCTCCACTGTTCCCAGATGCAACAATGCAAAACGCACTGAATGCAGCATAAATGTATTGCTATTTTTAGCAGCCTAAAAGCCAGTCTGCAAGTATGACAGGGCTGCTCAATAGTTTGAACTTTCACTTCACAGCTGGAGCAGACCAGACCATCGGGGGGTTTTCTGTGAGTAGTTTGAATGATCTTCCTCTGTCTGCGTGGGCTTCCTCCTTTGCACTGTCCAAAGAAATGCAGGCTAGGATAACTGGAAACCTTGAATTGCTTGTATGTGTCCGTCTATATGTTCTTCTCCTGTGATAGAAATCAATGGATGCACAGCTTGTTTGCTTGACTCTCCAAGTGCTGGCATTTTCTATGAAGGACTGGAAAATAGAAGTAATTGCCATGAAAATTTGTTCATGTTTTGATCAGTTCATTCTTTGGCACCACTTTCACCAGTTACCTCACAGATGAATTGTTGTTTTGGCTCCTTTGGTTCCTACCTCCAGTGCAGCTAATGTAGTGCAAAACTAAAACTTCACCGTCTTTGTTTCTCTGTCTCTCCCTGACAGAAATAAAGATTTAACTGTCAGAATGCCTCTGGGTGTTCACCAGTTGTAGTTGCTGTCATGGCAACACTGACATGAGCCTTGTGGTCGGTGTGGAGATGTCATCCGCCAGAGGAGAGCATTGTTTACAGCACAGTCTCTAGTCTTATTGTGTCATGTTGTTGTGTGAGCATCACTAAGCAATCGCAGAAGTTAGGATGATGGAAAATCCAAGTATTTAATTTGGTAAGATTTGTCAGTTGAGGTTGGATTTGAATTCAGTTGTGTCAAAGGCAACTCTGATTTAAACTCTGATTTATCAGAGGAACATCCTCCACTTTTTAAAAAAAATTTGTGCTGCCTCTCTCAGGCCATTGCAACACTTCCGATTAGACAAATGTTACAAGGCAAAAACTGATGAAATAATAACAAAAGAGCTGTCACTGTTATATAACACTGCTATTAATGTAATGTTTGATACAGAACAGAAAGCCTTGACCTGAAGGGATTTCAGCACATCACAACTCACAACTCTCACAAAGTGAGACAAAGAGTCTTACTAAAGTCATACTAATAAGCTACACAAAGGATTATATTTATTTTTTTTGCTTTGTGTGATGACATAACTGATTTTTTAAATGTCTGAACTTTTGCCAGAGTTTGAAAAAGCCAACTCAAATCTCATAATAAAAGCTGATCATTTTGTTCCAAATGTCAGCTGGAAATTCCAAATATTTTCATCCATATCTGGTCCAATATTTGATTTAACTGTGACAACACCCTTTTTTTATACAAATGCAGGAAACCTGAGCTGAAAGGAGATGAAATAAAATCATTGCAAGATAAACACAGGGCTATTGTGAGTGATAATGAATTACACATTCCTTCAAGATCAGTGTTGTTGCATATCCCCGTCGATAAACAAATACATCGTGAAGGCAACGTGTCTGACACGAGTGTGGATTTATAACACCATCTGTGTAAATACGAAGTATATAATGGTTTTAGATTAGATTCTTTATACACATAAAAAAAAGAACATCTGTTGAACATCTCTTTGCATGGCTTCAATTAAGAGATTCAATTTGAGGTTTGGAGCTATTGCAAGCTTTATGTCTTATTTCTGTTGCAGTCAGGGTCAAAAATGTAGTGGATGAGCGCGAGGGAGGATGGAGCGTGCAGAGGAAGTTGCCTGATCACAGATTGAACATTTCTGGTAACTAATTCCCCATGCAGCCTAGAAGAGGGTGGTTCTGTTTTGAACATTCCTCATCCCTGAAGTCATTAAAAATAAAAGAGTAAAAATGATCCTTGAAGATAAATGGACAAAGGATATTTGAGATGGCAAAAATTGCCTGTGAGCACATTCCAGGTCAGGACATAGACTTCAGCTGTGTCTCTATCTGTGTATCTGATTGGCTGCTGTAAACACTGTTACTGTTAGCTTACTCAGCAGTGGAGGTTTTTTTATGTTTGTGTATCCTTAAGGCTTTTAAGGCCTACTTTAAACACTGGCAGATATTGCAAAGTCCTTTTGACCCTGTCATGCATTCTTGCAAGCTGTGTCTCAGTTTTTCTTTCTCTTCTCTTCTCTTCTGCTGAAAGCTTCCCTCTCCTTCTCTGCTGCACGCTTTTCCCCTTTCCTTTCCACACCTCCTCCGTTTCTCTCCACACCTCTATTAAGCTTAAATGTCACTACCTAGATCTGTCTTTTCATTGTAGACCAAAGGCAGATGAATTCATTTGAATGGAATCACCTCAATTAGTGGATTCGCTGGCAGGGGAGAAGTAAATAAAGTAAAGTTCAAAATATCAAAGTTCTCCAAAGTTTGACACGCAAAATTTGTGGTGTCTTTAGTGCTGTTCTTTGAGGGAACAAGAACTCGGAGAGTCCAAAATGAAGGAAGCTATAGTAGCTTATTAGCTGTGTTGCTCCATCCACTTTTGTTTGTCAAAGTATAAACTCCTCCACAAACGAGGAATGATTTGATGACAGGTAATTTGTCTTTTAAATGATCGGTGAGCATATCTCGTCCCATTAGCGAGTGAGCTCACTAGCCTAACTGATGATGCTAGTTAGCAAGCTAGCTGATGTGGAATGCTTTCCCCCTTTTCATTAACTCTATTGCATGAAATGATACATGGTACGGTCATGAGAATAAAATGTCAGGGGGTGTAAACGGCTCAATACAAAGAATATAGACTAGTGCTAGCATGTTTCTGACTTGCTAGCTCGTTCACCAACTACTGCTAAGATGTGTCGATTCATTTTTGCTTGCCATTTTGAATTTTTTGGTGCGACTGGGCCTGAAGACCTCAGTGAAGGAAACATCCTTTCTAACTTATGATACAGTATTTTAAGAGTGTTTTTTGTTTGTTTGTTTTTGTTTTTTGTATTTTGCTGTTTTCATTCACATTTTTGAGAGATCAACAAAAAACAAATATCTCATCGGTTCACTGTGGTGCTTGACACAGACGTCAGCCCGTCCACACACACTCACACACTCACACACTCACAGCCTTCTACCAATGGCCAGTGTTTTGTGGTGACAAGCTCTGTTTGTCCTCAGTGGGAGAATGTTTCTGTTTACTAGTCTGTCCGATGTGAATAACACCCACTAATCTTCCTCAGTCACGCTATTTATTCCTGTGTTTGAATTCCCAGGTTTATTTTACAGTGCACTGATGAGTCATTCTGATTACACAAATTCAAAAAGGAATATTACACAAAGTTTTCTTGTCAAAGTAATAAACCATTAAACTAGTTTAAGGTTTCCAGACTTACAGTATTTTTACTTAGACTGTATTCTTGTATTGTAATGCACATGAGTAATGGCTGTTTGAGTAAGTTGGTTCACCAAACCATGGCACGTTTATCTTGGATTTGAAAATGTCATCCTATAACCTGCCAAATATTTTCCCCTTTTACTTTGCAAGAGAGAAATTTCGCCCCGTTCCAAGTCTTGAAGGAAAAATGGGGGTGTTTTGTGGTTGCACGGCAGCAGTGAAGTCATTACATATTAGTGGCTATGCTTTCACATATTAGCCCAACACTGTTTCACTCCTCAAACTCAATCACCTCAAGATGACTGTGAAGCAATAAGCAATCGTTTGCTTAATTAAAGATTTTATTCAACTTGAACTCTAAAGGGAAAAATTTGAAAGACGATATCTTGATTTGTAATGATGGGGTCAATTTATTTTATTCCAAATAGCAGTTACCTAATGTCTTTGTTTTGGAAATCATTATAGCCAGAAGAAGTTAAAAGGCTAATTACTTACTAATTACACAACCGTGGGCTTTAATACTATAGGAGCCAAGTAAATGTGCTTGTTTTCTTCTGGCCCAGTGTATACCCAGTTCCATGACCCGTTTCTGACCCATATACAGCATGATTGTCAGATGCTACTTCCACATCTAGCCCTATTCTGGTGCACATACACAAAATCTTCCAGCTGTCAGCCAGTAACAGCCAGAATCTGACCAGATGTGGAAGTATATGGGCCAGACTCGAGCTGAGGACCCAGGCATATGTTGGGCCAGAAGTTTCATTTTGCCATTGCATGGCCTAAAGACACTTGTTACAGTACGATCTCATGACAAACAGCTAAGACTAGCAGTCTTCCTATCAGCCCATGTTATTTTGATCGATTACATACACATTGTAGGGGTCAACAGAGGTATACAAACTAGCCTCAACTAAAAAGTCTCAACTCCACTCCATTTTAGGATCAAGAGGAGTGATTAAATAAACTGCGACTGGAAACCACAGCCCCAGATGAGAATGAATTAAAATTAGACACACTTGTCCTAAAACTGCTGTGTGCTAATTATTGGACCTTTTAAAGAATCTGCAGTCTGTGGAGAAAAATAAGGCTGGCTTTACTTAAAAGGGACTCAGCCATTAACACTGCATACATCAATCTAAGTACATGAAGCAGCATGTACTGTAAACAAAGTATCAGGAGTGACTTCCGTTCGACTTCCAAACAAACAGAGAATATACAGTATGTTGTGTTAGAGAAGAAGTGCTGCACATCCTGAATTTGTCCTGCGGTGACCTCTGGCTCAGGGAGGTCTGTGGGAATAGGGAATTTAGCAGATGCCGTTTAGCAGAGTTCATTCCCCCAGAGGGCTGCGGTCATAGTTAATCTTGACCGTCCTCATTCTTTTTCTCTCTGTCTCATACTCACACATACTGTATGAACTAGGCGGAGTATCTGCAGCTCTTGAAAAGTCAACAAGAAATACTGAAATCAGCTCCTTCAAAATAAAAGGCCTTGGAAGGTATTAAAAAGTGTTAAATTTAATTCTGTATGCGATTGCACGCTGGTGAGAAATGTTACACACTTATAAACTGAAAGTGGGATGGTTGCAACAGTGGACTGTGTTCACAGGAGGCTGTTAAATCCTTGTTGGAGGAGTTTCAGACCTATGGTAACACTGTCATTACTGCAAGGGAGCTCACTGCCTCCGAATGGGCAAGTGCTGATTTAAGCAAAAGCTTAAATTGACTCTCCTCTCCTCTCCTCTCCTCTCCTCTCCTCTCCCACTATCACCTCCTACCTACTTCTTAATCCCCTGTAGAGTACTAATATCTACCCAGGACAGACCCATGAAGCTCTCACATGTGCGCCATAAAACATGCGGTAGTCAGTCTGGTTGGGCAAGATAAACAAATCTGGTGACTTTCCAGACCACTGGCCATGTATCATGGAGCCATGTATTTTTAACCCAAGGAAAAAGGGGCAGAGAGCCTATAGTGGGAAAGAGGGATTGGTTTGTAGAATAGTAGGAAACCTACACAGCTTTTGTTTTATATTCTGGTTTTTGGTTTTTATTACAGTTTGTCTGGAGTTTTGTGTCAAGTAAGAAAGCAGATTTGCGTCAACTGAACCAAAATTTTAAAGAAAGGACTAGTTTTAGAAGAGTAGGAAACCTAAACAGCCTCGCTTTGTATTCTGTCACACTTTATCATCTTGTAACTTGTGTTTTGTTGCCTCAATAGTCTAATTTTCTGTCACATTTAGCTACAAAGAAGACTGCTGTAAGCTTCTTTTCTGATGAGATTTTGCATTAGCTGATCAAAAAACGATGGACCCCCCCCCCTGCCCCCAATTATTCCCCTCCCCTCCATACACATGCATACAACCACGAGCGCTTTCCCTTTATGTTCCACAGTCATGCTATCTGGTGATGCACATTCTCCTCTCATGTGGAAAACAGAATACATGAATGTAGGTCAGCGCCACAGACTGTAGTCCACACGCCTCCTCTCTGGAACAGATTGGAAGTGCTGTTCATGCTTTCCCAGACTTCTGCCAGGAATTCCATACAAAATCCAGGGCGGCATGAACTCACAGATACAGCTAACGGATAAGACCTGTATGCTGCAGCACATGTATTAAGGACAGAACAACTAGCTTGTCCAAACTAGTCCTGCTAGTTAGATTATCTGCATAATGTCTGACTGAAATCTGCAGTGCTTCCTGGTTTGGAGCTCAGGTTGCATAAGATTGAGTCCGATTCACTAATCTGATGGGAATTGCGATGTGGCGACATACCATCGGGCCGCCATGTTCATGCAATTGGAAAATGACATCATGCCAGTCTGGGTGAATGTGGTTACAACTTGTCCTCATCTCACTGAAACTAGACGTTTGGTATGCAGTGAAACAAAAAGTAATTGTGTGGCGTGTTCCCTGCTCTACCTATAAAGTGTACAGCTTTACAGTAGTTAATTTCTGGGGGAAGAGTTACGACGTTGGTTGTTCCTGCGGAGCTCCACTGAGAGGATATTGGCATTACATTACTGTGGCAGTTTTTGTCTTTCATATAGCATATGATTCTGTGATACAGACCCACCCAAAGAGCAATAAAAACCTGACACTGTTGTTTTAGACTATATTTAACTGTATTTATCCCAACTTTGGTTTTACAGCTTTTCTCTGACTTTATACATCAGTGGTCATCGCTAACATCTTATTGGGGTGTACCCTGAATTTTTACATTGTCTTAAAATAGTGAATGTTGGGTTGACAGTGACATTAAAGGGTAAAAAAAAAACAACCAAAAAACGTAATTTCTCATTGACCACTAGTGGCATCCAGCTATTCACATTGTTTTGGTTTTATTTGTCCAGTTTATCAGTCTGTTTTTGATTCACATCTTATAACCCCAAAACAATGGAGCTGCTTGGAAATTTGTATTTGGTGCATAAAAAAATCATAAATTGACATTCAAAAAATTAAAAAGCAATCATCTGCCAGAAAAGTGTCCCTGTTGCTCAGGATAATCCCTTGAACACTTCATCTGTTTACAGTGTGTTCTGTTAATTACCCAGAGCCAACAGTACATAATGTTTCTGTAAAGATTTGTTAAATGTAGTTTTTTAATGTAGTGGGCAGCTAAAACGAAATTCACCTGCATTGTACAAGCTTAGAGGGAGAAATTCCCCTCAAAGTGTGACGTAAAACCCAAACTCTCTACATGGGTAGATACGATCATGTGTAAGTGATGAAAGATATTTTTGTTTTATTTGGTTGGACGCAGAAACCTCAGATGAATATCTCAAAAACTGGGCAAGTAAAACCAAAACAATCATATGTATCACATACCACAGAGATAAATGATAACGTATGTATTGTTTCGTGATTTGGGTGAACTGGCCCTTTAACCAGTGTTCAGTTTGACTTCTAACCAGTCTCACTTTGTGCAAACACATTTTACCATAAAATGACATTGCTCCTTTGTGTTTACATTATTACAGTTTGAATATAATTTAATATTGTTTTTGTCTGAACCCAGGTGCCTTTGCCAAGGTGAAAGAGAGCCAGCGGATGACTGACGAAGGGAAGATGGACCAGGATGAGGCCGACGGCATTAGGAAACGCTGCCGGACGGTTGGGTTTGCCCTCCAGGCAGAGATGAGCCACTTCCATCAGCAGCGAGAGGTGGACTTCAAAGACATGATGCAGGCCTACCTCACGGAGCAGATAGCCTTTTACCAACGCGTTGTTCAGCAACTAGAGCGCACCCTGCGCATGTACGACTGTCTGTGAAGACACCAAACCGCTGCCCAGTTCAAGATGCCAAAAAACACACGGAGGAGAAGGAGAGGAGTCTTGACTCTGTTATCAAGGCGTTTTGTGTCGGTCATATTTGGTTCAGTTGGAAAAGACTGGAAAATGAGGCAGTAGATACTGGAAGACATACAAAGCCAGTCATTCTTTCACCTTGATGGATTCAAAGTCATATTTTTGTCTACTGTACCTTTTTTTCTGAAATACACATCACATAGGCAATGTCACAGCGTATTGTTTATTTTACATAATTTAAGGTGTTTGTAACATTAAAATAAGAATATAGGTTTCAAATTCATAGTGGATCCATAGTTGATTGTTCTATAGTGTAACACATGAAAGCCATGAAACGGGTTTTATTTTGAAATTGTCCCCTTCTCTCCAACATCTTGCACTTTGGCTTCTGATTCAACTGATGTTTTTTTTTTTTTTAATTCAGCATTTTAGGATTTTATCAAAGTCACTTTTATCAAAATACAAAAAAAAAAAAATAGTATTTCTGTTAAAACAACTGTAAAATATGGTAAAGGGGAATTTCACCATCGCCTCCTCTTTTTCATGTTAAGGGCTCAACTTGCTCAGGTGTTCACTGCTTTATTTCACTTACTTCTCTCATGTTATGTCTTAATACAAGTCCCAGAGGCCTGTCTAAACTTTGCAACATGTTAATGATACCATGTAATTCAGTTTCATTTTCTTACTTTTTTCATGAAGTAAGTGCCTTTAAGGCTCTGAGGCATTCTGGTGGAGTATTTGTAAATGGACCGTTTGTCTGTAGCGTGGTTTTATCGGGTGAATTGTTGGAATGAGTCTTGTGTTTGGAGACGAGTTTGCACATGTTTTTATATACTGGTGGGTCATAGTGTGTGTGTGGGTGTGTTTATGTGAAGTGAATGAAATGAGTCAACAACTGTGCTGATCAATTCCCTTTGCCATGGTGAAAAACAAACAATTCTATCATTTCTGTAGCAGATTTATCTAACCATATCATATGAAAAATAGTCCTTTTTATTTTAAGTGCATTAACTGGTTGTGTGAGGAAGAATATCAATTTGACATTTCAGCCTTTGTATTAGATCATTTAATTCACAATAGAGCAAATTCTTCCTTTTACCATAGCTTTGTGTTTTCATTTATTCAAAGTAAACCAAATTATATCATTCACAATATCTGTATCACATTGCAATAATAACAAAGACAATTTTTGAAAAATATGCATATTCGCTTTTTTGCATGAAGTTAGTGAAAGGATTGATATCACTCTCATTTATTTTTGTTAAGTATGAAGCTACAGCTAGTAGATAGTTAGCTTAGCATGAAGACCGGAAACAGTGGGAAACAGCTAGCCTCTGTCCAAACTTAACAAAACAACACGTACCAGCACCTCTACAGCTCGCTAATTAACACGTTATCTCTCATCTCTTAAATCTGTCCGAAAACCAAAGTGTAAAACAATTTGAGGTTTTACAGAGAGTTATGTCACTGCGTACATTCAAGAAATAGTCCCACACATAACTTGGGTTTTTGTGCAGACTAACAACAAACAAGGCATATTTTATTACCTTTAGGCGTAGCTAGGCTGTTTCCCCCTTTTTATGCTAAGCTAGGCTAACCAGCTGCTGGCTGGACCCTTTAAATTTATCCTGCACAGATGAGCGTGGTATCAGTCTTCTCTGACTCAAAGTGAACATACATATTTCCTCAAATGTCCTTTAATAATGATCAATTTACCATATTGCTTTTTTTTCATGTAGACGTGTCACTTTCTATATTTTGCTGAGAAATTTAGTTTTAAATGTTATCACAGTTTGTCAATGCTAATTTTTTCACATCAGATGAGATTTGCGTGACCGGGAGGATTGGAGTCCCACTCCTCTCTGTCGGACTGAGTGTTCACTACTAAATAAGAGCTGTTCCAGTAACATTACTCACCCTGTTTAACAAGAGAAAAATTCTCATGGAAACTTGTGGTGTAGACGAGACTATCTTTAGCGTCGTATTGACCTTTGAGGTGTATGTGGAGTCTGCGTTATATGCATTACCTCAGGAAGTGTAGGGAATGTATTCACGAGCTGGACGCCTTTTTTTTTTTTGTTGTTTTTTTCTTTTCAAGCAACTTCCAGTGTTTATTTGTCAGTTGTGAAACACTGAGTGTTCATTTTGATGGAAGAGGGGTTGATCAGTGGTACAGTACATTTGGGTGTGGAATGAAAAGTGAAATGAAAATTAATTTTGTGAAATCTCTTCCTGGTGTTTTTGAGTTTCACAGTTTGAAGTTGGAACCTTATTATGGTTCTTTTATAACGAAGAAGTGCTGATTCAGAGTGCAGGTTTCTCAGTAAACAAATGGTCTGTGTGTCTGTGTGTGTGTGCATGACTCAGATATGAGTGTTGTCTCAGTGACTGGTGCTGCTCAGTCCACATCTGCAGCCTTTAACTCTTTGCTGTCTAAATGTGCTGTTGTTTATGTTTGTTTTTGAACAAACCTCTGCTTTTCATATGTCAGCATTTTTTTTTTCGGTCAGCATTTGCACTCATTGCAGTTTCTCCAAGACCAAAGAAGTCGGACATTTTCCATATCGAGCTTCCTTTTTTTAAAACTCTGTTTGATGTTGTAACATTAGATTTGTTCTCTGGTTTTATAATTGAATCTGGAAACTGTGAAGAGAGCATTCGGAAAAAAAAACATTCCCCAACCAGGTTTCATAATGACACTTGCCTCTCATGTTCCAAAGCTGCATGATAAGTTAAATGCCAGGCATTTCACACAGGTGACTGTTTCTCAACATGGATGTGTGACCTGGTGAGTTGCAGGAGCTCTACGCTTTAGTTTCAGTCTCTGATGGTGATGAACAGATGGTGATTTTCAGTAAGTAATTTGTCACTTGATTTAAGGGAAGGGGACCTAAGAAATCTTAATAAAAATAATGATGGTGATTTCTCTCTCTGTCTTTGTCATCTTTGTGGGTTTGAAATATCAATCGGAAATCATTTAAAAAACAGTGGACAATACAACAATGTGAGTTTATTTCCATGGACTAGTCAAGTGCTCTCTTTTTGAACACTTGAAGTATATACAATAATCCATACAAGCCTCCCCATAGATGTTTTCACTCAAAGTTCTCTTATTGTCATATTCTACTGGTTTTTTCTACCCCTACTCAGTACATCAGGGAATTTGTGAACAGGATGTAATGACACACACAAACAGTTTGTCCTGAATATAACCAAAACAAGGACAGCCAGGAGCTGTTATACACATTGCTTTGTATGTGTAAACACACTGACACGGTGATGTAATTTCAAAATGAATGAAAAACAAAGAAATGTGTGCACATCTTGCCAGAAGTCTGAAAAGAGAACCTCAAACCTTTGGATGAGTAATCATTCTGCTAAGTTTTATCTGTGTGTTTTTTTTTTTTTTAGCCATGCTAGTGCTGTGGCTCAGTGGATGTCAATGCCTGTCTACAGGTGGCTCGATGAGTCCACCACTTTGCTCCAGACTGAAATATCCCAACAACTAATGGATGGATCACCATGAAATTTTGAACAGACATTTATTTTCTACTCAAGGTGAATCCTACTGACTTTAGCGATCCCTTAAATCTTCCTCTAGTGCCTCCATGAGATTGACATTTTTTGTATAATGTGAAATATCTTTAATCAATTAATTGGATGGAGTCAAAATTTCCCAGGGCATTCCCACCAGTCTCAGCTGTACTTACTGTGTTTGATGGGAGTGCACCGCAATGCTAGCAAAACTTTAATGATCTTATTCTGACATTGGAAATTTGTCTGTGACTGTGAAAAGTCATTTGGCATGAGGGTGGCATAAGACAGTGCTCATGGTAAACATTATACCTGCTAAAAATCACCATGTTAGCTCTGTCGCTTCGAGCATGTTAGCTGACATTAGCATTTAGCTCATAGCGGGGCTGTGCCAAAGTAAAGTTTCACAGAGTTGCTAGCATGGCTGTAGACTCTCGGATCTTTTTTTCTTCAAGTATAGTTATTTAATCTTATGTGACAGCATATATCAGTTACCATTGTTTAAAAGCCACAATACTTTAGTCCAAGATCATTTTATTGAAAGTTTCCTTATATGAGTGAGTTGCTCTTGCCTGGTTGATTGTTGGAGACAGCTGACGAAGGCCAAACTGTAGCCCAGTACAATATATTTCAAATGAAACCCAGGCTTCTCCCTTTAATGTGTTCCAGATGTTTCGGAAGCAAACATTCAAATTGGACAGCTCAAATCTGTTGTTAAATGAATGAGGTGTTGGCATAGACCTTAATAATGGGGAGCTCCCTACAGGTGTTTTAACAACACTATTGTATTTTGGACCTTTAAACTAACATTTCCTTCGTGGTGATATATAGTGATGCTGACCGCTGCTCCGCTGTCTGTCAAGAACGAAGCATCAGCGTATGCTACAGATACACTTGCAATCTTTTTAACTTGGAAAAAAAAATCCAGATGTTTCTATTCTATCAGGACCCAATGCCTGCGTTTGATGGTTACTTTTCAGGCTCTCTCAGGGTTTGGTATGCAACTGGAGATGATGTCACCTTCACAATATGAGCCAGGGGGAGACGTCATCACATTCACCAATAAACCAAAGACTGACACAAGAATGAAAATCTACATTTGAAGCATACATCACTGCACTAATTGGAGTGTTGAAAGCAGATTTAGAAAGTATTTTCAGACCAGTTAAGTTTGTCTGCCTCACACTTCTCTGATGTTCACCGCAGAGTATTAGTGAAGCAAGAAGAACTCAACGGCAGTAAAATAACACCTTGGAAAAAGTCCTAAAACCTTGAGGTATTGCTGGAATAATGCTATCAGTGCACTTCTCTGCAGCAACCCGGTTTGCGTGAGCGAGGAAGCGGTGGAGATGAAAACCGGTTAACTTTGCCGTCTTTTTCCATCGGACGCAGCTGAAGCCTAGATGAGCTAACTACGTCTTTTCAAGGGAAGGGAACAGTTGTTGAAACGACTCCAGCGTGGTGCAAAAATGGAAGTGGTGTAATAAAAACTAAAAATGACTGGAAGCAGCGCACTCCTTCAGTTATCACAACCTAAAAAACCTGTTGCTACTGGTCCCGTCGTGCTCGGGTGTCATGTTGCAAGTCACATTTACATTACTTAGCACATTCTTAACTTCTTTTCATGCTCAAAACTCCAAAAGTAAAGTAACTGACTTGGCTTATCCAAAGGGAAAAGCATAAATTTCTTTCAGGTCTGCAGTGCTGCTGCAGGGGCACATGGTAAAAGCGTTATGGCCCAAAGTGCCAGCAGATGTCTATAAAAAAACAAAAAAAAAAACAAAGTGAAGGAAAGGAGCAGTTTCATGTCTGCATAGTCTGGGGAGGAAAACTGTGCCTCCAGTCCCTCAACAGGATACCTCAGAGGACACGACGTACCCAGGATCCTCATTTGTTTCCCTTAATGAAAAACCAGTCTGAGCTCCAGTGCACAGAAGTAAATGTGTTCAGATCGCAGCGGCAGTAGAGCTGTCTGCATCAAATGCTGGACTGCAGACATGAATCACACATGAAATTTTCCAACAGATTCCAAGTCTTTTTAATCTCAAATTTCAGAGTCATTTGTAAGTAAGCTTCCCTGAAGTATGTGGTCTGTGTGTTCAGTGGCAAAAGGAATACTTGAATTATAAATTTGTTCCTGCCATCACTTTCGCAGATGACCAGGCGGGATTGTTGTCTCACTCACTCCTGAACTGTCTGCAGTGACATGGACTTGACCTCCACAGTGCAGAGGATTACAGAGTCCCACTTCCTCGAGCATCTGAAGGAAACAAAAGCAACAGATGGTCGAATCAGCACACATGGTGGGTCTGGTAATCCCTCCTCCTCCTCCTCCTGCTCCTCCTGCTTGCTGCCGGGGCTAGTGTCACAGTAGGGCCAAAAGCCAACATTCAAACCAGATTTGTGGCTCCATCAGGTTTGTTTGGGAGAGGAATCCCCGCACTGGATGTTTTTGGGACTAATTAATGATCCTTCACCTAATTACTAAAGATCCACAATCATGGAAAAATCTATATTTTGACCTTTCCAAATAGGTCAAGATCTGTTTTTTTCTCATTTGGTTTTGTGTTGAAATGCACAGGATTATCTTTACTACAGTGGTTCCCAACTTTATTAACCTGGAGCTGTTAAAATGAAGCAGCAGCTTCTGTGGATTTCAGCATGTTTATCATATGAAATGTTAACCTGCCTCTTGGTGAAGCTGATTTGAAACTGAAACCAGAATATTTTAATAAACTGACGTGTAAGGAAAACAACATCTCTCAAGCAAACAATGAGTCATTTTTCTTCTTAACTTGAGCATTCATCACAAATAAAAGGCTGTAGAGGGTAAACAGTTTACAGATGTAGTCAGTAAATCTTGTGTTGCCTCAATTCTGACAATGTTTAACATGTCAGCTAATAGTTAATGGGGAGTAGATTGAGGCAAACTGGATTTGAAGCTGCTGAAAACATGGCCACTGTGGAGTTAAGATGTGTTTTTAAAACTTATGGAAATTATTTTTGAAACAATCTGCCGCCTTGATGTGCATTCAGAGCCCGAGTCATTATAAATTAGCCCTATGTAGCCACATAAGCGTAAAGGCACACTCCACTGATTTTACACATGTAATTTTACTCTGTCAGAACAATTGTATAATGTTAGCCGGGGCTGTGAAGGCAGCTGGAGAGTGGAGTTTAAAAGATATGGACTTCTACCAGGCAGTAAGAGTCTACTGAAATACACAATTGAATTGTATTATGGGAAGTGTAGGATGAAATGTTTCGGGGCCGGGACAATTAAAGGCTAAATACCTAAAAAAGACTCGACACAGACAAGGACAAAACAGATAGAACCATAACTACACTGTACTATGTGCTGAATACTATCAGTGACAGGAATACATTAAAGGTGCTGTGTTTAGAGCAAGTCAGGAGGATATTCTTTAAAAACTATGGAAAGAAACAATGGATGCTATGGGTATTACAAACTTATCAATAGTTCTTTTCGGTGAAAGCATCATTAGAGTTTGTTTTTGGAACAATCTGGGGAGTAACAGTGATATGGATTTATGGAGCTTTAAAGTCTTGAGGACATACCTTATCAGCTTCTGTCCCTCTGTCTATCATTTACCATTTTGTATTAAAGCTTTGTCTCTCAATCTGCCTTTTTATGTCTCTCTGCCTGCCCTCCTTCAACTCCCTGTCTCATTTCCCTCATTTTTGAGGGGGAGGGGTGACCCACACTTCAGACTGACTGGTTCCAGATGCATCTTACAGACCAGACCCATCAGAGAAGCGCATTTCAGGTGTCTGAAGGGCTTTCTTTTCCCACTGAAGTCATCCCACCTTAAACATATGTCATGTGTTCCCTTCCCTACAAGTACAAGTGAAAACATGCTTGGTCACAGGGAAGCCAGTAGAAATGGGAAATCTTCATCTCTGTTTTCTCAGCTCCACAGAACATTTAAAATGCGGCTGTTTGGCTTCATGTAATGAAACCTCCAAGTCACACACACCTTCACACACTATCCATTTTTTCTCCGTAGATCAAAGGTGGAAGCACTCTGAGGCAAAAGGTCACATCTCTACTGACTCCACTGACTCAAAGAATGCTATATCTAATGGTCCTGGAGGGCGCTATGGATAAAAGCATCCATCATAGATTCATATTAACACTTGTTTTCTTATACACACCTACTACCGATGCTAAAACTGCCCAAGCTGCTATTCAGTCTGAAACACTTGGCCATGATGGAGGACATTCCAGTGGGTTGAACCCAAAATGCCTCCACATACTTCTGGAAAGTCCCAACAGAATGTTTTGGTAGAGGATTTTCTTCTCCTTTTTTTTTTTTTTAAGTCTTCAGGCCACAACAGCCTCAACATGGCTGTCTCCTCTGGGTGACATCAGTGGTGTCCACAGAGTCCAGGATGTATCATGAAAATCAAACTTTTGTCCTCCCTACTAGATGATTAAAAAAACACTTATTTTAATACTGACACAACAGTTTGCTCTTTAGCCCACTCAGCATGAATCGACATGGACTATTCTCTGGCTCAATGAAAAACTAGAGAGCCAAGAAGTCAGACTGATGTAAAGCCCCGGAGAGGCTCCAAACACAATAGATAGAAGAGTCATTTTATCTACCGAATACATGAGCCAGCAGCATGTTTTATTTGTGCTAATGGTCCTAAACCACATATCAGTGCCTGTGACATCAGAATATAGGGTGTCACAAACAACACAGATGACTGCTTTTTGGCTTTGAAGACAAAACTCATAACTTCATGTGCCTCTGTGCTGAGTGCATTTCAAGTGAAAGACTTTATTCACACAGTAATCCCTGCACTTTTGGTTTCGTGTTACACAATTTGGAGTTGGGTGGAGAACCTGTTATAGCTGATGTCTTGGACTGTGAATGTGATATGGTGTGTGTGTGTGTGTGTGTGTGTGTGTGTGTGTGTGTGTGTGTGTGTGTGTGTGTGTGTGTGTGTGTGTGTGTGTGTGTGCTGGTGTGGTTTTTCTTTTAAAATGATTAAATGTTTTCCCCGCCACAGGCCCAAACAGGTAATACACAAGTTGCATGTGAATAGTTTCTCTGCTGAGCGTTTCCAGGACGACACATGTCAAAGACTTGTTTCTCCAGAAGTGAAGAGGTTGTGAAATCCGTACAGCTGTAGATAGCGAACGAGTCAGACACGAGGTAGCTGTGGAAATTGCAGGGGGGCCACTGGGAAAATAAAGAGAACAGCTCAGGCTTAGATCAGACAAATGCAAGGCCTGTAAACAATTCTGCCAGAACACAAGGCGCTGCTGTTACGTCCGGACCACAGCCTCTAATTGAAACAATATATAGACACACGACTGCTGTGTCATCACATGGAAACTGCAGCGTTGGTGCTTCTAATCTGGGCACTTCTGTCTCTGTATTAAACCTTACATCATTGCCCAACCTATTAAAAAAACAGAACCTTTGCAACAGTGTGAATACCAGTAGTTTTCTTTTTCATTACTATATTTTTCCAGCATTTTTCAATTACCTTGGACATTTTTTGTCTTTTAAGTCAGACCTGTCTCACTCATTTCCCCATAAGGATGAAAAATTCGGTAACAGTTTATGTGATTTACAGGGTCATTTCATCGTTTGAATCAGGTAGTAATAAAATATTGATCGATTATGCACAAATGTGTGGAAAGCGCTCATATCTCCACACTCAGCTCGTAACCCTGTGCACAAATATTATTTTTCTCAGAGTTGTAATCCCAATCTCTGGTTCTTCCTCCTATTAAACTTTTCTAAATCCAGAAGATTACGACATCAGTATGAAGAATAGTGGATGTGAACAGTTCTGTTTCTTTGGTCTTTGTTTTTGTTTTTGTCTGAAACCCCATTTGGACTTGACGCTGCACAGACTTGGACTTATCTCAGAGTCAACTTGTACAAAATTAACCATAATTTTGCTGATTTCTTGTATGAATTTTCCTGCTGTTTTCTACTGACCCAAATTCTTCCAGAAAGGTCCACATTAAGTACAAGTATGTAGAAGCTGAGAGGGCTTATGCAGTAAAAGGCTTAAAGAAAAAAAGAGCACAAAAGGACAATTAAGATGTGTTTCTAACATTCTTGTCACTTCTTGCAACATAAAAGAATGTGAACTTTCAGATCACATCCTGCAACCTGAAGGCTTCTGATCAGCTGCCAGAAATGAACAATTTCTGGCAGCTGAACCAAGGGGTAGTTTGATTATATCTTGTACTGTCTACTAAGCTTGCAATGTTGAAGTAATACGTGTCTTATAGGCCCGCTTAGTGTGCGGTATACCAAATAAGATCAAGATGCTCACATCACTGTGCTGGAAAGAACCAATTCGAGATAGCTACAAGTATGAATCAGTGGCAACTGAGATGCAAAAAGCACAATAAAACCACCCAAACCTGGAAGGAATTAAAATGTCCTGTTTTAAAATGGACCTCAGTAAAAGGCACCAAGCCACAAAGAGTTGAGAGATTTGGGTAGGGTTAGGGTTAGTTTTCAGTAACAACATCAGTAAAATGGAGGCGTCAAAATAGTCACTAAGGTTATTAACTGTTCTTTAACTGTAATCTTCTAACCACTGTGACAACCCTCTCCACCTGTGTACCTGTTGCTTCCTGTGTGTGGCTGCTTCCTTTTACAGGTATTGGAGGTGGGTGTGGCCAAGGGTTGTCAGTACCTGGGCTCATCAGCAGACCTGGCACACCTGGGCCCTGTGTGCTAGTGCTTTGAAAACCATGTTGTTTCTCTCTCTCCTCCTTGAGGCACCTGTTTGGTTTGGTTGGCATTTGGTTTGTGTTGTTTCTGTTGCTGCACCATACAACACTACATTCACACACTTCTTCACTCATGCACTCACTTACACTGCTGATCCTACAGATTACACATGCCATTGTTAGTTTAGGTTCTTCTTCTAGATTTATTGTCTGTTTTTTAAAAAAAATAAAACATTTGTTAATTGGCTTCTTTGTGTGCATCTCCCTCTTTTTGTCATGGCCGTGCGGCCCGGTTTGTGACACCACCTATTCTTCTCTGCACTCCACAAGCATGATATGAAGGACCAAACAGATTAACCACCTATCCACCAACTGCTTTGAGTTTCCTCTGCCACCAATCGAGGTTTCTTGCCGGGAGAAGTTGGTGGTGATTGTCGCTTGACAAGAGCTTCAGTCATCGTTGTCTTTATAATACAGGGTTATAATCCTCCCTCTGAGCAGCGCTACGTCTTCAGGGCAGATTGGAGGCTACAGTGAGTCGCTATCAGAAAGTGACGAGACGAGCCAGGGCTAGCTGGTTAGCATGCTAACCACGGTAGAAGAAAAGACGTAATAGAGACAAGAGTTTTTGTTGCTAACCACCGCTGGAGACAGCTCTTGGTGAAAAAACGAATGAAGTTTGATGCTGAACTGACAACGTTTCTTTTAGACTGGTAAGTAAACAACTGTTGATGCTAACATGAGCTATGTAGGAATAGTAAAAGTTACAAATGGCTCCTTTAAGGACTGTTGAAATGTGAAGTACAGTATTTGTTCCCATCCCAGAAGCTGATAGACCCACCCCACAATTCACCAGGGATGGTTCTGACTGACAGTCATTTTCTTCACTTCACAGATAAAGACGAAAGCTTCCTTCACCTGACTGGATGATTGGACCGCTTGCTGGGCTGCCATTGTCATCATCAATTCACTGCCAATTTTCAACCAGGAGAAACTTGTAGCTGGGAATTCTCCTAAACCATCCACCAAAACCAGTCTCTCAGTAAAGATGAGGCAAGTTTGAGGCCATAAAGTTGTAGACTCATGCTTATTTTATTTCTATGAAGCGTTACTTTAATAACTGTTAGTGATGTTTGTAATTTCCGACAGGCAACAAGTCATGTCACTATTTAAACACTCCATAGTTTACGACTGGTCTGGTACATATCAAACTGATTCTCAGAGGATGTGTCCCAGATGTAAATATTATAATGAAAATTGAGCTTTGTGAGGCTTTAACAGGTTTGTTGTATAATCACATTATCTGTTTATAAGACACTTTTGAACATGCTCCCTGTGCTCCACATTAAATCTGTCCCTGTCAGCCTTTCCCCTCAGGATCTACAGCCAGGCTGTTGAAGTTCCCTCTGGAGACAACAACCATTTCCTCAGAACGGTCTGCATTCCTGAGACACTGTCCAGTGCCTGTAAACAACATTCCTGCTTTGGGAAACAAAGCCACAAAAAAACCATTATCTCACCATCTGATCCAAAAGCCTCCTGTCTGCCCTCTCGCTCTCTGTCTCTCTCTCTCTCTACATCTTTTTTTTCTTCTTACACTAATGAGGACGTTCGTTCTCTCTGTCCACGGTGTTTTCAACATTTTATTGGAAACAGTCAGGCGAGTGTCATGACAATGACTGAGCCTGACTGCGGACAACACACGTTCACATCCTCATTTTTGACGCAGCAAGACTATAAACCCTTCAGTGTCCCCTTGCCTCATCAAAACTAGAAAATCGCAGCCACAACAGAGACAGTACGGAAGATTCCTGTCTTTGCCGACCTGTCTATTACGACCCCAAGCTGGTCTCGGGGAAAGGGGAGTAACATGAATAAATGAGGAACTTGAGGAGTCATTTTGTCCAGCAACTCAAACTTCTATTGCCTGAAAGTGAAGCATAATTTAATTCCAGGGAGAGCCCAGGCAAAAATAACAAACATAACAATCCTAACTAGAAACAAAACCACAATATTGAAACTGACACAAAACAAAAGGTTACATTACTAAACTTTCGAGCACACTAAAAAACACGAAGAAAAAAAGGGTTGAATGAAAATGGTAGCTCTCTCCGTTAGAGCTTCTTGGCAAGATTTACAAAGTACAGAACAACTCATACACTCATTAACTTAAAGTAGTACTGATAACTGAAACTTAACAGACTGAAAGTCTCTAGATAAATCTGTCTCAAGGTTATCAGAGAGCCAAAGACAATTTACTGACACATATAGCTCTTAACACACATATATACTGTACATTCAGGCAGGCAACAGTATGTGGAAGAGAGAACCCGATGTGCAGCTCCTACTTTTATATTCCAGGTGATCTAACAAGCCGGACTGATTGGCTGCAGGTGCACCAACCAATAACATGAAGAGGGAGGATCCAGAGGTGATGCACAGTAAACTAACACTTTACACACCATTACATTCACCCACCGGGGGATGTAACACTGTCTTATTCTTATATTTTGTTGTAGCTACAATTGGAGTCTTATTGTAAAATAATGAAAACTGCACAATGTCTATCCTGGTATTTTATCTTTTAAATTGTGAAACCTGCTTGTTTAGTACTACTTATAAAGCAGATACATACACTGAAAGGTAAGTGATGTGTTGCATAGAAAGTCAGGGGAAAGACGTGAGTGGATCTGAACCGATGCATATTTGCTCAAAGCAGCACAAAACTAAGGCAGGCACGTTGAGAATTCTTCAACTTATTGAGAAACATTTGTGCTGATCTGATGATCTGATTCTGCGGCTTAATGAGGGAAAAAATAGCGATTAAATTGAAGGCAGAAGTCAAGTTCACGGTAAGATCTGAGATCAGAGTCTGAGCCGTCACAACTGTGCATGTCTGTAAAGTTGCCATGCTGTCTGTTTGTGGCTTATGAAACCGAATGTAAAAAACAGTCCAGCTGTCAAAAGCTTTTTGCTCCATCTGAACACACCTGAAAGCATGTCAGACAACTGTCAGGTAAGCAAATCGCCCAGAAAGTGGATCTGCTATAACTGAGCTCTGTCGGCTGACAAGTTCCAGAATTTCTCTTTAAGATATCAGTGCAGCGATGAAACAGAGAAATTCAAGAGAGGATGTGTCCTTAACATTTCTTGGTCTTGGTTCAAGGCAGAGACCAGCAAACAGCCAGTTAGTGGAAGCAAATAAATCCAAAAAGGGAGCAGCCAGGCAAAAACCAAAAACAGGAATGACTCATTAAGGCAGGCAAGGACAAGAACAGAGGCTGAACTGCGATGGCTGTGGTGGCACAACAGATGACCTGCTAGAGATCTGGTGAGAACTAGTCTTTGCGTTCTGGGTGTATATGCAAAAAATGGTTAATTAAGGTGACTGAGAGGCAGGGGTACTGACAGATGAGGATGGGAACAGGCCTTTTTTTCACATCAAACTTTTTACTTTTAATACCAGGGCCCTGAGACCTGCACACTAAAGTGGAAAGCAGCCATCACTGATATTGTTGAAACCTGTGCTTGTCCTGGTATGACATGAAGAAAAGGTCTATGGTGGGAACTGACCGGTATGCCCGGATTCTATGTCTCCCGTTACACACTCACAGTTTGTCACACACTCCTGCTAAACATGTGAGGGTTCAGGGCTGCCCCACTTTTACACTTGCAAAGTGTCTGAATGCTCTCTGGCCGGCTTTCTGAGCCCTTTATAGAAAGTTTCCATATGCATGCAGAATTGGAGACATATAGAGGAATATGATTCTGTTGATTTAGTCCCACAGGATCAGAAATGAAAGCAACTGCAGGAACGCAGTAATAATGAAGCTGTCATTATGGCAGCATCAAATCAAAATGCAGAATAATGTGCTAATAATATGAAAATTGCTTTTTTATGACTGCCAATGCCTTTGTAAGGGGAACAGTAGATTAGATTATACAACTTCAAGTACTATTAGTACTGTTGACTATAAAGAAAGTATGTTTGTTTTATACTAAGTAAAGGCCAAAAAAATGACTTTTGAAATCCAAATATCTAAACAACCAGCCAAATCTTTACTGATATGATCAACAAACCCCTGCAGATATGTTACAGTTGCATATGCCAAGAGAAAATCTTGAGCTTTCAGTTTAGGAGGAAGGAGAAAAAGCGTGGTTGTCTTTTAAAGCTGACACTGGACTGACTGTGACAGTCATGATAGTCTCAGCCATCCATACACAAAGTTTGGTCAGGCTTTCTCATACCAAACTGCCTCCACCCCCTTCGCCCCTGGGACAGAATAATCTGTCTGTGAAATTGGACAGAGCAAACGTCAACAGTGAAAAACTAACATCAGACTGTAGAGAATATACAGCCGAGCGTGATTAAAAGGTTTTATTCCAGTGACACAGATGTCTGTTCATAGTGATTCACAGCTCCCTAATGTACAGTATGTATTGCTTCATGTTTCCAGGGAACTGATGACTTCATACACTACAACATCACTCATGTTTAATGAGAACTCACTGTTATTAACCACAGTGTTTCTGTTAGTGTGACTCAGTTTTTAAATGGTGGATATCTCACATTTGTATCTCTGAGAAACAGTGTGAGAGTCCAACATACGTGAGAAGAGCGATTTTGGCAAAAACACTGCACGAAACACTTGTCACAACTCGGCTCTTAGTCCATGACACAAGAAAGGAAATGCATTCAGTTGTACTTGAAATAAAGAACAAAGCATTTATTTACATAATATGAAGCCGGATACATCAACTAAATGTATGAAATGGGCAGTGGATCAGTAGTGTTAGTGAGTGGATGTATGAAAGGGTGCAGAATAAAAGTACAACCAAACCAAACCAGACCAAACCAAACAAAAGAAACCATGTGCCGCCAGGGAACAATCCAGGGATGGAGTGAGAGAGAAAATGGGGACAGCGGTTCTTAAATGCATTCTGGATAGACTGGCCAGGTGCACCCAGTTGAACTAATACACAAACTCCGCCTACCAGGACCTGAAGGGAGGCGAAACACACAAGCATCAACCAAGAACAAGACAACCGTAGAGGCCACGGCGGAGCCGGAGGGCCGTCGCACACTATTTTCATTATTGCAGAGCTCTGGTTGTTAGCATCTGACAGCTAATTACTAGTTTGTTAGGCAATGCGCTCAGTTTGAGGTTAACTTTATATAAGATGGCATTAAGTCAGATATTCCATTAGTCAATTTTATTACTTTACCAGATAGGATTAACACCAAGACAAAACTGCCTGATGAGAGGAAAATCAAAACCAAAACAAAACATGAAAACCAAAGAATTAAACAGGAAATTGTCCAAGAACCCAGACCAGAGCTGTAATAGCCTACTTCTTTATCATTTTGCGCAAGAGACCAGAGATGAATGAGTTGGGAAATAACACTTTAAAGGTGAAATTTAAATGCATGGAAAATACAAGTCCCAGATAACATTATCAAACAGTGCACAAATAAGAATGTGACACACAATGCAGGAGTGTGTACAGGCTGACGCGGTTAATCTGCTCACATCACGCCCCGTGCAAATGTCAGAACACAAAGCAAGGGGAAAAAGATAAGAGGAAAAAAAAAAAGAAGTTGTGCCTGGTTGTTCGGCTGTGGAGGCATGCCAACATTTTTCCCCTCTAGTCTGCAGCTCTGTGATTTTTTTTTTCTTGCCCCTGTGGTTTTCAGCATTCCTGGATGCATGGAGACTAAACTGTGAACAGATATTACCAGCAATTAGACAGATCCCAGTAAATCTTCCACACCCGCAGAGTAAATATCCACCTACTCTGTAAACAAGTCACATTCCTGCTGTTTGTCATATCCAGGCAGGAGAAGTGTTATCTATTCTCATGTGAGAATGAACACAGCTGTTTTATTGTAGATGACATTAAGTTAAGCATTCTGTACGATCTGTATTTTAGTTTTCAGTTTAGCTCAGAACATTTCTCGCAACTTTTCTTGCATTCCTTCTATTTTTCAATGCAACAGGAAATTAATAACTGAAAAGTGATTACTTAAGTAAGAGTAAGAATCATTTTCTCAGACTGTTTTCACAGTAGGGGAGATTGGGGACTGTTGCAACAAGCCTTATTCCTCCATTCAGAAACAGGGATTATACTCATACTGCACATGCTCAGTTAGACCCTGATCCTACGAGGAAGACAGAAGACACTTTCAACATCTGCTGCTACATTTATTGAGAAAAAAACTTGTCTTGGAGGTGTGAAAGTAATTTTTTTCATGAGCAGTGTTTTTGTCACCCTGTCCCCTTTGTATGAGTTAATCAAAACTTGCTTAGTTTGAATCATTGTTCTCTTGACTTCTAAGTGACATGGTTAGCATATGTCAAGGTCAGTGTTTTTAGCTAGCACATATTGCTCTGCCATAGCTGATAAGGTGTGGACGGTTGCAACAAGTTGTTGTTTTCAACCTTTTTTCCAACTAATTTTTAACCCATAGAACAACAGACGCAACAATAATCATTATTTTAACGTATAAGCAATGCAAAACATAACACAATAACTGTTCTTTGATAAATATTACTAAATAAATAAATGAAACATAATAATAGTAATAAAGATATCCTTGTGAAACAATGTAAATTTTCAGAATACATTACTTATTGAAACAAAAAGCAAAAGCTAATTGGTTTTAAAAGTTTTAATATGTTGCAATTGGCCCTGATCCATGTTGCAACAGTCCACAACAACATCTGAATTCTTCCATTCAACTAAATACTGCGAATGATATGTCGTATGTAATCATCTATAAATTGCATGGGTAATTAGCAGACAGAAGTATGTTTAACACGTAAAGGTTTGGTTGGTCTAGTCCAAATAGTCTCTGAGCAACTGAGAGAAATGCAAAAAGTGTTGCAACCGCTCCAACTCTTCTCATCTCCCCATTTCTAATAAACTGACTGTAACATATGTTACTTCTAAGTGTATGAGACGTCGTATATTCAGCTCTTATTGCAAACATAAAGTGCATTCATGTGGTTAAACTGACACATTGTACACATTGTAAAGTACAGTTTTTTTCCATCCACTGTGTGATTTCACATTGTTATGTGGTGGCCTGTAGAGCAACGTTGGTGATGAGAGGCAGTGGAGGCAGACAACTCTGAGTGAATTTCCAGAAGCGCGCTCCCTTAAAATAACTTCCCAGTCGGGTCCTGCATACCACGTCTCTGTGTGTGTGTGTGTGTGTGTGTGTGTGTGTGTGTGTGTGTGTGTGTGTGTCGAACACCCCAGCCCGCCCCGATCTGACCACCACCTCACCCTGCTCATGCACCTTCAGGACCAGCTCAGGACCACACTTCCTCTGGTCATGTTACAGCTTGGAGCCTTCACTGTCCAAAATCAACAGGGAGAACTTACACAAGTTTTCGCCTTAATCACAAACCCGCCTTTGAAAAATAACAAGGACTAAAACTTTGGCAAATTGTAAAAACATCTGCCTGCCAACATGAAGAACATCACCGCGTGGAGCACTTTTCATATTCTCCACTGAGGAAAAGAAATCAAAACCTGTTTTGCATTTTTTATGCACAAGATTTTAAAGTGATGCTGTTTGTTCCTCTGCTTCATGTAGTGACACAATAAACCCTGGAGGGAGAACTCCACCCTATCAGCTGGACGGAGCAACCACGCAGCCCAGATCTGAAGGCATAACCTCCCCAGCTTTCAGGGAAGGGTGACGGGGGTCCACCCTGTTGATTTCCTGCCCAATCCAGACTCTTGGCATCTCTTCATGGTTTTGGAGGGCATTAGGACGGATGAGGGGCTGGCAAGGATGGAGGGTGGGTGGTGAAGGAGGGGAGGAAGATGAGGTGAAATGGAGGGAGGGATGAAAGGAGGGTGGGAGGCAATATTAGTCCGGCGTTGAGTTGTTCTTGGCTCTCGCTGTAGTCTGTCCAACCCCACTGCAGGGTGTTACACACACACACTCTCTCACACAAAACACAACAGACATTTCCATGACAATAGTGTTCCAGCCGGTGGGAGTAACAAAGCAGGGTGACCACAGTACGTTTCTCACAGAGGAGGAGAGGGTGAAAGTGTCGCTCAGAGCCGGACCCGAGGAATCATCTGCTCTGCTGGTCAAGCCACAAAACCCAATAGGCAGTGTTATGAGTTCAGAGGCAAGCTGGCGTCTAGGCAGCCCCCAGGCGAAGTGGTTCGCTACTAGTGGGGGTCTGTGGTGAGCTGAGGAATGAACTGTGTGACATTAATTAACTTTCATTCAGTACAAATCGCTGCAAATCAGCTGCAGTAGTGTCGTTTCTTAATGGGCTGAGAAACTATGTGCTGTAGACGGTTACATAATTTAATACTAAACCTTGCCAACCAGTAGAAACCAAAAGATGGTGAGCGGAGTCACAACGATTATCACACTGGGTATCCTTGATAATAATAACGTGGTACTCACCAAGTTCTTTGCTAAGATCTGTGAACCTGGATACTTTGCTAAAGATAAGTCTAATATTCATTCTTGTTTTAGGTCTGTTTTGGTCTCTGCCAGCTCCTGAGGGAAATGTCTGGCTCTTTAGTTGCTAAATGCTGTTATATGTTCAGCAGCTAAACCAGCTTAAAACAAAGCTAATTGGAGCAGTGGGACAGAAGCAAAACAGAAAAGCTGCTGGCTGGAAAACCAAAACAAGGAAGTGGAAGACATTACAAAACTAAGTTGAGCTTAGTGTATGTGGTTAATTTTGTCTGTTAAAGGAGCTATTATATTATATAATATATCATTATATAAGTTTTGCCGTAACTACATAGCCAATGTTAGCAGTTTACTCACTATTTAGAAGACATGTTGCGAGTTCAGCATCAAACTTCATTCATTAACTCACCAACAGCTGTCTCCACAGGTGGAAATCAAAAGATATTTATTGAGCAGCATGCTAATATCAAGGCCTGAGCCAGCAATTCATCAGGATTAGTCACTACTTTCTGACGAGTGATCCTACTTTCTGAAATATGCAACAAGATGCAACTAGCTGGGAGCCTCAAGGACTAACATAATTCACACCTTCCAGTTTCACAATACTTCCTTACAGCACTGACCTTAAAGCGCTAGTCAGCCTAAATGTACTGTATGTCTGCAGACTTAACAGGTGGCTGTAAGACATGTGTAACATTTGTCTCTGACAAAGAGCAGCAGCTGTATTCATCTTATATTCATGTCAGGTCTACGGATTCAGAAGGTGAAGGTTTTTTTTTTTTGCAGTTGAAAAAAAAAAGAAAAAGTAAAGCGCCATAGAAACTTGTCAAATGACTCCTGCACCACTTCTCTGCTGCCCATCTGTAAGATTTGTATTGTGTGTCATGACCAGCTCAAAGGCCCAGACAAATAATCGAAGACTCATAAAAGCTACAATGCTTAAATTAATTATACATGTGATTGTTGCTGAGCACAAATCATAAAGAAAACAAACACAGAACATGAACGAAGCCTGTCTGAGGGGAGTGAGGCGGCAGCTCTTTATGGTGGGACTGGACCCAGGTGCTAAGCTGTTGCACTCACTCACGGCCCCTCCTCCTCTGTTACCTGTAAGACAACATGATCGAATCAGCAGGTACATCCAAGCAAGCTAGAATACCATTGCATTAATTAATTAATTAATTGCCGTAGAAACTGTAAACTTCTTTTCTTTTCTGCTGATGTTTTGGGGTTTATTAGATTCTGGATGTGTTGTCAGATTACAGTAATTGTTTTAGAACGGCCTTATTCTTACTTATAAGCCTTGACCGTTCTTCGTTCATTTTATGGTGCCTTTTTTAGGCTGTTTCTGAAATGTGATCTTTAATGTAAATCTTACTGCCAATTTGATTTGCGTGTGATCGTGACATTGCATCTCTTTAATTTTGTTCTGTAACTCAGTGTTGTCACTGACAATCCAACTGGTCGAGGCAGACGGTCGTCAGCCATAAGCCACGTTCTGTTCAAGATTCCTACCTGTTAAAAGGTAGAGTTTTTCCTTGCCACTCACGGGGGACCTGCTCTATATGAAAAGTGCCCTGAGTAAACTTCTGTTCTGATTCAGTGCTATATAAATCTAATTGAACTGAACTGAACTGAATGTGACACCATGAGGAGAACTAATCATTTCCATCAGTAACGGACTGATCTGAGCTGTTGAGATAGAAATGAGAAAAAGGTGACGGTGATTTGTTCTCTTTTTGGTGAGCATGCGCACATGTGGAAACACACACACACACACACACACACACACACACACACACACACACACACACACACACACACACACACACACACACACACACACACACACACACACATACACACTGTACAGTGGAAAACACAATCTCTCTTCCAGCTGTCCATCCTTCTGAGTGAAAGGCCTCTCTTTCTCCAGGACGGGCCGCAGCAGCAGCAGCAGCGAGCAGAGCCAAGACAGCAGGACGACGTGTGACTCTCACCCTGGCCCCGGCCCAGCATATTACACTGCTCTCCTGACCCCAACATATGGCCCCGGGGACCCACCTCCACTCTGACAGCTGAGTTTTACACGTGTTCAGTATGAATCTCAGAGGATACCTTTACAGTACATGCACAAAATAGCAGCTTTTAACCTTGTTAATGGAAGTTTTCAGTTTTCAATTTTATTTCCTAATTTGGTTTAAGGTTATTGTGATCGTCACAGTAACAGTAACCAGTAACACATTACAATCTGTTGTGTTACTGGTTAGTGTTGTACTGTCAGTGACAGACAAATTACATTTTAAAAACATTTAAAATTGTAGTAGGTATGTCACAAGTACCAATTCAGGTTAAAAGCCAAATAACCAGGTCACTCAGTGCAAGCTGATGTCACTAGTGAGTGCCTTGATACACGGAAGCTTTCACATTTTCAGCTCTGCTCGCCCGTCTGTCGTCACGCATAAAAGTGGTTTATTTTACTAGAGAAACCGTGGATTTCCTGGATTTAATAGATGCATGCCACTTACAGAAATTCATTAAGTGAAACTCTAAATAATAAGACACCCACACTTTGATTGACAAGTGATCCATGAGAAGTGCAGCACAGCAACTCCATGTTGCCAAAATGAGAACAAGCAGGAACTTGTGGATAACCACATCAGTGTGAGAGAGGTTGACTCAGTGGACGGTTCAATTTGAGAGCGGTGATGCACCAATCAGGTGGGGACTTTTTTTTTTTTTCCCAGGTCGTGACTTTCTGCACTGATGTGGGAGATGTCAGGCGGAGGTGGGAAGCATGCACTGAAACACATCTGGGTTTGGAGGTTTGTTCTGTTGTTTATGCCACTAACAGCATGTCGAGGGCTGATGGAGTCTGTAGATACGGTAGCAGAGTAAAGTCTAAAGCAAACAGGCATGTCTCTTCTACTGAGGCTGACTTTGAGCCCGTCTCTAAGGGCCAAAGCTAACGTCAACATAACCCAGCTCAGAATTATATTGAAGGTTAACAAGCAAACTAATGTCCTGACGAATTGCTGACTCCGTAGACGCTTTGCTAGTAAAGTAACTTGGGATATAGACATTGATATTTCATTGCATAAACACCATTCCCTGGTGAAGATCCACACCGAAAGAAACCAATGAATTCACTCTGCAGCCTGTGCTTACAAGTGATAATTACACCACCACCATTCAATATTAACAATATTAAGCTACATAAATCAAATAGCTGCTGCTACTTAAAGAAGTAACAGCAGAAAAGGCAGCCATGTGTTAACAACAGAAACTCCACAGAAGCTGCAGCCGACAAACACCGACAAAACGCTACATTGCCAGGCAACACAGTAGTTGCTGATGCTCTCCTCTGAACATCTGAACATCACTCCTCCACAATCTGCTCTACAACCAATTTCTCTGCTAGATTATTGTTGATGTAAAATATAACCAGTCCACTCACTGCGCTGTTCCAAGTTTTCAAACACAGAGCTGAATGAGCTCTGCAGTCACAACAGGGATAATCAAAAACAGCAGAAAGTTGGTGCACAACTCACTGACTGTGGAAGTGAATGTAGAGGTCACAGCTGAGGGATCATGGATGTGTTATAAGACCTTAACACATAATATAATACGTTTACTTGAATTTATCTTGCTGAAAACAAACTACTGAATAAATAACAACATTATATCAAAATGTCGTACTTATCTAAACACATGAAGCAAGCCACAGCATACTGTTGAGAGAGACTCTGTTCAAACTCTGGGTTTTTAGTTATTGTAACTGTAAATGTCAGTGGGATTTTGAGGTTTTCTTACATCTTGAACTGAACCCAGAAGTTAATTTCTTTTTTAAAAAAGTGTATTGTAACTAACTGTAATGCAGACACATCTTGTGACTTGTCACACTTTGTCTATAATCAGAGAGTTTAAACATTTATCGTCAGCGGTTCCTCCTCCCTGCCTTGTGTGTTTTCATTCCTCTTAGTCTTTTGGGAGAAAGGAGGAGTCATTTTGTTCCAAACTAATCCTGGCTAACATCCGCCAATCAGCAGCTCTCAGCGTCTCTGACCAGGCTGAGACATAAAAGAAGAGTGCCGCTTCCAAATCAGGAATCTGGCATCTACCAAGAAGCCTGTGGTTCCAAAACAACATCCCACTTCTATACCCAGGCCCCTCTACGTGGGAGTGAACAGTGGGATATTATTAATTAATATATATATCAAAATTAGTAGGAGGAAATAATTTCTTCGTCACACACATATTGTGTTTCTACACGGTTCACAGTTTCGGTACGGGAGTTGAGACATCAAACACTCCTTCATCATCAGAACATGTCGTCCTTATCCTCTAAGTTGTTTATAACTTCTCTTAATACAAAACTGAGTGTTATTTCCACCACTTTAATCAATGTTTGTTCTTCAGAACCGGCATCCACATTAGCCAATAACTCTCCTGCACATGCTTCCCACTTGTTCATTTCTCATGCGTGTCTTTTATTTCTGCTAAAGTCAAGGAAAACAACAGTGTCCCCGTAGATACTGTTTGCTCTAAGTTGAAGTGAAAGCTACATTACTGCTTCATAAAAACTCACTAGGGTAGCTTCATTTTACATTCACTTTGTTTTATTTTTTAGTTTGAATTACTTTCTAAAGGACATTTGCAAGTTTTAGTTAAGTTTTGACAATAAAATGTTCAGCTTTAGCTTAGTTTCAGTTTAGATTTATGTTTAGACTTAGATTGTCCCAGGAGGAATCAGTGGCAAACATTGCTATGAGTCAGACTGAAACTAAATGAAAGATATCAGACTCCCTTTCATTCTTTTTAATCTTCTTTTTAGCCCTATTTTTCATTGGGTTTTAGCAGTACCACAGTAAAGTGATCGTATCAAAATACATTCAGCTTGAGACTTGACATCCACAGCACAGTGACTGCTCAGAGACCATGACATAAGCAGACACATGTGGAGGAACAGCTGTGCCAGGCAGCTTATGAAAGCTGCGGGATGAGCGCTCAGATGAGAACAGAGGCAGAGCGACGGCTGAGGCCGGTGACACCGGGAGAAGACAAGAGAGCAGGAAAATGTAAAAAGCTGAGAGAAACGATGAAAAGCAAAGGCCAGGCACTGGAAAGAATGACGGACGGAGACAGACTTGTGAAATGCTGACGAATGGCTGCAGGAGCTGCTATGGCTTCTTCTGAGGCCTGTTTGCACCCTAACGCCACCTGGTAGTCAAAAGGAGATACAGCAGCAGATAACAAAATGTTGACAAAAAGAAGTTTCCCTGGGAAAGACGCACTGCTTTCTTCCAATATAAATAACTAAAACATTGACAATGTTGTGTCTTTCTCTAGGAAACTGTATTTTAATGCATTTACTGAATAATATAATAATTTCCTCTCTTTCCTCCCAAACTCACTCCAGACTGTCTCTGTAAACAATATGTTTTTAATGCTTTGCCTGGTAAATTAAAACAAGTCAATGAATTTACAACCTGGATATTTTAATGTCTATATTCATGAATCAGGTTTGGTGTTATACATACTTAAATTAGCATTACATTTCAACACAACTAATTAATACAGAATTCAGCAGCATGTATAGTCTCATGTTGTGCTGAAAGTTAACACAGTTGTGCTGAAAACACCTTGGCCAGAAAACACATGTTGTTCTTTGAAGAAACATGTTTTGAAAGTAAATGAAATATTAAGTGAGACTGTAAAGATGCTATAATATTAATCAATACATTGACAGCAGCAACCAAAGCAAAATCGCCACACATTAAATCAAATACAATGGACTCTTTTGTTTAGGGTTATAATTGTGTGAGTGAAGATTTCTTTTGATAGGATTATTCTAAACATCAGTTTCAGTGTGCTTCACAACATGATTTACCATAACGCAAACAGATACAAGAGCAGCAAAACTGAATTAAAACAGATATAACTTAATACAGAGGGGCAATACAGCAGTAAGAAAAGTCTGTTACTTTCAATTGATCTGGTCGATTTAATTGATAAACTATTCCAAAGGTTATGGGCAAAGACAGTGAATGCACAGTCTCCTTTCATTTAAAAATGAGCTCTGGTAACATCCAGTAGACACTGTTCAGCCTATCTCAGAGACTCTGAATTATGACAATGGCAGAGGAATTCAGAAATTCACCTTGTTGTTGAAACTAAAATAGTATCTTTAAGTTTATTATGATATTTAAAAAAAATCTTTTTTAATATTTTGTTATTATAATTTAACTTCACTGGAAGGCAGTGAAGAGAAGCCAACGCTGGAATAATGTACTTAGAGGAGCTGCATTATCTTGAACCATTTGAAGATGAATATGATGAAGTTAAAAATATAATGAATTACAGTAATCTGGGTGTGACAACACAAAAGCCTGGATTTCCCTGCCCATTGATCTTAACATTTCAAACATTTCTTAATTAGCCAAATAAAGCCAATTACAAATAGTTGCAGAATGAAAAGAGTGTTTTAATATTATAATGATTATGTGATATAAACAGTATCCTAACAAAATCCTGAGATTATGCTCATCTGAAGATGTAGGGAAACTAAAAAGGTCTTGCACATCAAACAAGCCGGGCGACTGGGTGATTCAACTCCTGATGTGAGGTGGGTTTGAAACAGAGATGAAAGCAAACAAACAGCAAACACACTACACACAAGTATAAAAGAAACATCTACAAATGTGTACCAGGCAGCCCCCTGTGCCGGTTCCCATACATGTGAGGCCTGGCGATGTATACTTTCAGCAATAGTTGCAGACAGAATGATGAACACAGGTTTTGTTGCATGATCATTTTATTTCCATTAATGCTGAGAACAAGCTCAGAGACATACTGCAGCTTCAAGAGACATTTATGTTCTATTCTCAGAATCTAAACATTGCTTTGCATTATCATTATTTTTCATTAGGCACCTGCAGTTTACAGATAACAGTTTAATCTCTGACAGAGCACGTAACACGAGCAGGAGCTGATGTGTGGGGAGTGAAAGAAATAATAAATAATGAAAAATGAGGGGTGGTGATGAACTCAACCTTCAGTAAGCAGGAAACAGAAGAGTGAGATGGGCGCTTGCACAAACACACACACAGACAAGCTCACACTCATGCACACTTTGTAGTTGATCAATCTAAGTAAATGTAGTTACATGTACATATACCTTTTGACGCCCAAAAATTGTACTCAAAGACAGAATATTTACTGCCAAGATGTGGATGTGATATCCTGAATGAGGGACGTATCGTTTTATTTTAGCTATTTGTAAGAGATAATGTCACTGAAAATACACACTGAGCTCTGCGCTGTCTGTAAAATCTCTACCTACATTTCCTGCTCTCAAAATACTACAAAAATAGAAAATCAATAGACGATGAATACTGCAAAGACATAATCGTATATTCAGTATATGACTAACGAAGAATAAGGTGTCATCGGTATACAGTATGAAAAAAGAAATATACAGCAAATAGTAAAACACGGTCAGAAAAATGAATTGTTTGAGTCTTTCACTTCTTTAGTGGATCAAAAATGCTTTCTGAATTTCTCATTGTACACTTTCTACTTCAGCTTAAGTATGTCATTCAACATTCAACAATCAGATAACTTAACCGCGACAGGTCAGAGTGACAAAAAGACGTCTAAAGAGAGTCTCATTTACAGTAATGCTCAATATACAAAACAAATCTAAAGAGTTAAAAAATCTGTATATTCAGCTTACATATGGAATGCTTAAAATCAAAAGTAGCTTTGAAGACTTCAACTCTGTCAGTGTCTTCATTTTAAATCAGCGTAACCTATAGAGTGGAGCACTTGATTCATTATCCCCACACCAGCACCAACCAGTATCTATGAATTCTTAATTGCAGACTTGGAAACTGGAAACATCCCAGTTCAAGATGGGCTCACCCATGCCTGTCAGCCAATACGGATGTGTGAAAGAGCAATCATACCAAAATAACCTACTGCCTGTGGTCTACTAACTCTGTAGTTTTGTGGTCAGTGCTGTGCCAGTCCAGTGAATATTTACGAGCACTTTGGAAGCATGCAGAAATAATATGTGACAGATGATGACACGACTCTGAGCTAAATTCAATCAAACCCGTGCAAGGTGTTGCAACAAAGTGTTAGATTTTCAACTGTTTTTAGGATTAATCCATCTGCTTTCTACTCAAAAAATTAAACTACTGAAATGTTATTGTGTGATGACATGAAAGTAATAGGTTGACATTTTGGGAAATATGCTTATTTGCTTTCTTGTTGAGAGAAGACTGATACTACTCCTGGCTGTAGCTTCATATTTAACAGACACATATAGGAGTGGTATTGATCTTCTCATCTAACTTATGGCAAGAAAGTGAATATGTATATTTCCCAAAATATTAGTTTCTTGAAACTGAATTTAGCCCTGAGAAATAACATACAACGGTACCTTTAAAACATTGAAAAATAAAGAGAAAACACTAAGAGGCAGTTTGTCATCTTCTCGATAATACAGCAATCTATTTACCTCATCAACTATGTACACGCTTATCAACTTTTCTAATGAACCAAAAATTAAAATCAAACTATTACCAAGACTTTAAATTACCACTATCCACTCAAATGAATAATATTGGCCTATGAGATCTTATGGAATACAATGACAGAGCACACCCAAAAAATACTTGTTGCAAACACATGGCATGTTTATGTCTTTATCTGTGCCCTTTGACAAAAGGAATGACAAAACTAAAATAAATAGACATGGCATGAACCTCCTAAGATAAGAAACTGCCTCTTTCTTTGCCAATAAGTATTCAGTGTTTCATTGCCTGAGAATTTGTCCACAGTTGTGTTTAGATAAGCAAATAACCAATGGCGTGAAGAAAATATTTTCATTTAAACTGCTGTGGCAAGAGGTCTTTAATACTGAGAGGAATGATTTGAGGAGGCTTCCAAACACTTGAGGATCCACCTCTCTCTGTGTCCTACTGTATCTCAAAGGGTCTCAGACCCAGTACTGGTTCTTTTTCAAGGCTGGGTTCGTCGTCCGACAGTGCTGCAACAACTCTGGGTCTGCGTCTTTGGAGTCCATGTTGGACATAGGGATGTTATTGGCTGGGTCAGTTTTGCGAAAGGTTTCCGTGCCGGCCACCTCTCCGTTTTTGGGTTTGGTTGCTGCCGTCTGGACGTCGTGCTTGCCTGTCTTGTTTTTGCGGATCAGGTAGTAGGCCAAGATGGCTGCCAGCAGCAAGAGGAGGAGGATTACCAGGATGGGGATGAGAATAGACCAGAAGTTGCTGCGTCGGGAAACGTGTGGTTTCCCATTGGAGCTAGAACCAGGAGATGCTGTAGTGGGGGCGGCTCCACGGGGCCAGTTGTTACTCCAGTTGGGGCTGGCTGGAGTGGCAACTGGGGCGTCTGAAGGAATCCTCAACAGAGTGACAGGGTAGACCCCAGAAGCATTGTAGGGGCCTGTCTGGAAGGACAGCACACATTCAGCAGGAGGCACCCCATGGGCTTTAAGCAGAAAGCGGGCCTCATCCTGAGTGACATCACCTTGTGATCCAGAAGAGGGATTGAGGATTTCCATGGCAACGCGGCCCTCATCCAAGTCCCTGTTGCTGAACGTGGCCACTGGCTGACCTGCACCAGGACCTCCAGCCCTCACAAAACGAGCCCCCCGTGGCTGTTGGATGACGGTGAACGTGGGGGATGTTCTGGTCTTGTTCGCCAGTGGAGATGCATCCAGAAGCTTCCTGTCCAGTTGGACCAGAGTACCTTGGGGTAAGAGAGGATCCTGAGCGATGTTGGCCAGAGGCTGTACTGTGATGTTGAGGACTGAGGAGACATTAGCGGCCCGACTGCGCGCCACAAAGGCAACACTATCTCGAGGTGAAGTGGACTTCACAAACCGGACACTGACTCGGCCCTCTTTGATCTGTTTCTGGGTGAAGGCTGACGTTGGCTGCCGGTCTACCATGACAGCTGCATACTTAGGAACACTTGTGATCTTGTAAAGGATGTCCTCCTCAACAGGGCCCCCAGTACTGGCCTTCAACATCTCCTCAGTAACCAGGGTCTCATCATCACCTTGTTTCACCTTGATCTCAGGAGCTTTGTCAAGAAACAAGGTGCGAGCTAGGACGCCGATGTGGAGCGTGTGCGGCTCTGTCTGGTGTTCACCATCTGACACAATGAACTCCACAACGCCATCTGCAAGGCTGTCATCACTGTAGAAGCCCACCTGCCCACGATTGACCATCTCTTGTGTGAACTCAGAGATGGGGTCCATTGTGAGTGAGTCAACCAGTCGACCGTTCTTCGGGGCTTTGGTCACTTTGAAGTGCACCTCATCTGGTGGACTGTCCTCGTCTTGGGTGTTGAGATGCTTCCGGGTCAAGATGGTCATGGAGCCTTGAAGAACCTCCAAGAGCATGTCAGTAGTGACGAGTTCGGGGGGGTCAGAGCCACGCCGTTTGATTGAGATGTTAAAGATCTCTTCCAGGAACACGGCATCGGCAGGTGAGGAAGCGCCACGACCCTCAGACTTTAGACGAGCTCTGAAAGAGAAGCTGTCAAAAGAGGCCCCTGAGTCATCATGGAGATACTCCACCTTTCCTTGATTTACATCTTCCTGCATGAAGGATGGGGCATTACGGGGCAGGTCCTGACCACCCAGGGTTATACGACCGTGGTCAGGGAAACGCTTAATCTCAAAAACCACATCCACATCATCTTGGTTAGCCTCACGTACGCTCGCCAGAAGGTTGGACGCATCAAGAATCGAATTGTCAATGGTCTTCCTCTGGCCCTGCACCATTTCCAGACCTGAGTAGAAACAATAAAAACAAATAGAAAATCTTAAATGACATCAGGTTCAGTTGTCAGAGATATTTTCTAACCAGTTTTGGCTGCCTCCCATCGCTATTTAATTAAGCAGCACAGTACATTTAGGCTATTGGCATGTTAGGAGAGACAGATGGAGCAGGGTGCTTGTTGTTTTGGCAGCGACAGAAGCAGGGGTGATAAATCTCTTTATGACTTTGGACTGTTCAGGCAGAGAAGAATTACAGTAGATAACAAGTTTCTCTCATATGAAAAATTAAAAGGAAGAATAATGAAGAACAAACTGAGGCAATTTCCCAGCATAATGGCAAATAAATCAGAAATGCACATCAGTGTGATTCTGACCATAAGGTACACTTGATTTATTTTTTTTAAACCACATAATGATTTATATTATTTTTCTTTTTTGATTCAACAGTGATTTACTTGTGACTGCGTGGTGAGGTAAGATAATAACTCCAAACAAGCTGCCATTTTCACACCAACATAAATATAAAGTGAAGTATTTAAAGCAAGCAGACATGTGGAATTAGGAAAGGCCAGTCCATCAGTGTTTCCCACTTAAAATGTGGCACCTCAATAAAGAGAACCCCCCTCTACCCATAACTATAAATGTATTTATAAACGATTTTAGGGTTAAAATACTTAGACATAAAATTATTCCTTTCCAAAGTGACACTTCTTCCCCAAACTGTACTGGAACTTTTGAGTATGAAACATTCAAAATAAGCTGCCCACTATCCAAGACAGAGCCAACAACTAACTTTTTTACAACCTTCTAAAGCCTGCACGAGAGTTTCATACTCAAAAGATAGATTTTGGTGGAGGATCTCTTTTCAACCTACAAACAACATTGTGTGGTTTCAGTTTTATCAATGAACATCTGGTCATTTTGTGTCTGTTACTCTATTTAACGCCTGAATCTTAAAGGAAGTGGCAAGAGAAGAGCATGTATGCTCAGCCAGCCTTCCCTGTATGAATAAAGGTTAAATAAATAAACAAATAAATATCTGATATGTCTATTCAAATAAACCATGGCTGCACCTGGTGAAAACCATATCTATTCATTGTGACTCTAGCACTATTATTTTAGGCGGAGCCCTCTAATGGGGCTTTGCAGGATTAGTGGCTCATCTGTGGATCTCAACATCTGCGGAAGCGTGTATACAGTAATCACGATTTGCTGATAAATTATTGATGGAGCGGTCATTTATTTAGATTCTAGTTTATTACACTGGTATTCAAAGAAAACATCTCATTTATTCATATGAGAACATTGTGTTCCTCTCTCATTTTGTCATTTACCTTTGTTCTTCCACAGCTGTGAGGAGATGTTGCTGTGAGCAGCGTAGTATGAGATGGTGATGGGGAGGATGTGACGCACATCTGGAGCTGGCTGGGATGACAGAGTGAGCTCGATGGAGTCCCTCACCACCCAAAAAGGCTCCTCAGGTATCTGGTGCTCATAGAAGACTGCTCCTGACTCCAGCTGTGTGTCGGGGAAACACAATCAGAAGACGATGAGCGGTTTCTGATAAAATCCAATACTCAGATCACAAACCTATTATATTCTCCCATGAGTTTCAACTGAGTATTGATGTTAAAAAGGCTCATAGAAAACTTTATGTAAGTATCTTGTTAAAACACATCCCGTTTATTAAAATCTTACAGTATGTCAATATAAGCTTAGTTTTTATAGTGACTCTGTCTGCAGTCACTTGTTGACAACTCATTTTGACTTGAGTAATTTTATAGATGAGGACTGACATTTAAGTTTGTAAAAAATATTTTATTGCTCTCTTTCCCTCTGACGTTCGTAGCCTCAGTAAAAAGGAGCACTAATGGTAGCAGCAGTGGTTTGGCTCAGCTGAACTGGGATACAGGCTGGAGAACTGGAATGTGACGGCCTGTGTTCGCTCTCTGAGGTCACTCTGTCCTAAACTCAACTCTTCTCTCTCGCTCCATCTCTCTCTCTCTCTCTCTCTCTCTCTCTCACGCACACACATGAAAGTATATTCATGCATGCACACACAAACGCACACTGCTGAATAACTCATCAAATCTTGTTTTCAGCTCAACCTACTGTTAGATTTTCTGTCACACTCTAAACGGTGCAGTTTGCACGGAAAGAATTTGTTCTCATGCTCGTCCAAGCACGGTCAGATGTCAGGAATGGAAATGAGCAGATAGTCTTGAATCGGATAAAGATGAGAGTGAGAGCACACTGCCACCACAGCAGACAAACACTGGGCCTGCACAGTGCATGCACACTGCTACCACTATTAAATATGATATATCAGTAATGTTTTGATATGCATATTTTTTCTATTGGAATCTGGCTATTTGCTTATGTAATTTGAGTAAACAGAAAAATAATAGTGCTTCTTTGCTTCACAGACTATAACAGTAAAAGCAAAAAAGCACAATCACAATCAATGAACAATGGAACTCTTGGGGATCAAGAGCCACACCCTGATGAGGAGTTTTGCTGAAACATGTAGGTGTCAACCATTAAAACAATGACATTTTAGTACACTCACTTTTCCAGCTGCACAGCTGAAATGAAAACTCTTGTAAATAAAATCACAGAGACCTCTTCTTTTGTGGTGTTATTCTTTGCCTGCGACCCTCCGTGTATATTTGAAACTTCTCCAACCTCGTCCATTACATACTATGGTGAGATTGTCATTTATTTGACAATAATAAAGGCAAATGCAACGCTGCAGTCACTCAGTCCTGACATGCAATTAAACCTGTCAAGGGTAAAAACACTAACTTTTAAAAGCCTGTAAACTAAGAACCTAACGCTCATGTCATGGTGAACCTAAACGTCACAGTGGCACAATGTCATATTCAATGACGCCCCCTGCTGGTAAAGAAGACGAACATGTTCAGGCCTCACATGGTGTGAGTTTGTCAGATCACTGAAACACAGCACTCGTGCACTGAACACACTGCAGTTAGAGTGCACATTCAAAACAATAAAACTTTATTTGGACAGTGCAGGTGCCAATAATCAGGTGATAAAGCAGGTCAGCCAGGAGTCTCAGGTGAGCCGGAGTTGCTGATGCGTAGTAAAAGTAAGTCAGATGTCTGGGTTGTGTTTGGGTAAACTGAGGGTTAGAGTTACACTGTGTGAAGAGATGCAGGAAATGGTCAATATCATGTCTAACTGATACTTTGTTAATTATTAATATTGGAATATTAAAAAATTGCTGTCTATCAAAATTTATATTTTATTATTTGAGTATTTTTGTAATTACTGTAATTATAATAAACCATTACCAGCTCAGTCTACTTTAAAGTCACGACTAGTTCTCGCACCTACAAAACTACAAAGACTGTTTGTCTTCAAAAGTCAAAAAAAAAAATCTACTAAGGTTACAATTTGTTTAAATTCAACAAACAAAAGCTTTTTGGTTTAGGACAGCGAAGTGAAGCATATTGAGGAAAATATAACCAAACAGTGTTTGTCCTCACAGTGTGTCCCACTAATTTACGGCTGTTTTAGTCTACACTAAGTGAGCTTGACTATCAAGTTTACTGCACCGACTTCTCTGGTGTAAACAAAAGTTAACAAAAAGAAAAACATATGAACTAACACCACAGTATTCAGAGGAGCTGCAACTTGAAACTCTCTAATTACTTAACTTCCACTTCTGGGAGAGTGGTTGGTTCGGCTTGTGCTGAAAGCAGGATTAGCTGCATTTTTATGCATTCAAGTGGTATTATGTCTTCTTATATATCTGTCTGATGGCGTATGTGGCAGACTACTGAAATGCCTTTAGCGGCTATGACTGTGAAACCTGCTATTAATAGGAATGTTAAACCTGGAAGTGGAGAGAGAGGATCTATTTGACAAAAAGAAAATGAATAATAGTTGAACTTTCAGTGCCCTCTTCACTGCTTATTAAAGAAGAAACACATCAAAAGATGCTTTTTCTTTTGGTTTTCCTGGCAACTTTTTATCCACATATTTTTCATTTTAATGTATTTTATTGTTTCACTGTTTTAATAATTTACTTTTTACTGTCACTAATATTATTGGTAAAAGTTAATGGACAACATTAATTGTATGAAGGGAGGAAGGAAATTAGTTTAATGTGTCCTAGAAGAAATAAATCTCAGAAACACACCTCAAGCATCACACACACACATAAAAAGTAATTACCTGTGTTTGTGAGAAGCGGGTAATTTCCTCATACTGGTTCCTGTCATTGGCCAGGATCAGTCTTCCCAAACGAGGTGGGCGGATAAGTGAGTAGCTTATCTCATTTCCATCCTCATTGGTTACAGCCCCCAGATTGGCACTTGTGATGGGCTGCCTTGTTCCTGTGAAGACACACACACACACACACACACACACAGTCACACACAGTCACACACACGCTCCTCTGAGAGCTGAAATGATTCTGTGGAAAATGGCCTCTTGGCAGCTTAGCTGAGCTTGTGAAATTAAGCAGAGTTTAGAAATGCTTCAAACTTTAGTGGTTACAGTAACTCATGCACACTAGCGTGCAGTAGAGGGTCCTTATGTGGAGAGATTTTATCCAAGCTTTAAAAAAAAGTGACAACTCATCCCCTGTGTCAGCTATAAAATGAACGTCTATTATGGAAAGAACTCAGGTTATTGTCTGCGCTGACACTCGTGCTCATTAAGAAGTCTCACTTCTCAAAACTTTCATCTGGACCAGTTGTGATGTTCTTTTTTAACCACTACAAATACAGTGATGTTTCATTTCCAAAGTATTTTAAACTTGACATAGAAGTGCATGTTTAGTGCACGGCAGCATTTAAAATCAAGCTTTTAAAGACACCATGACATTAGGGTAATTGGGACTGGTACTCTACTACTTGTTCTGGTACGATCAGTAGCAAGTAGCGGCTAACGTTAGCGTTGGTACTGTGTAACTGACATTAATTAGTAAGTTGAATGACTTTTTTCCGTGTCTGTGCTCTGGTTACACTGACATTTAGCATGTTTCAGATAAAACTAATGATAATAATGACCTTGAAGCAACTGGTTGAAAAGAATCTTGGGAAATTAAGGCGAATTCAGTGCAGCATTATCTTGCAATCACCATTTGTAGCCACTGAGGCTGTTGTTTAGCAAAGGTTTTTTATCAGTGGTTCATGACAATCTATATTACTCCATGTAAATTTTTAATAAGATCAAAACAAACACCCCAGACCATTACTTTAAAAGTGAAAATGCTACTTTATAGGGAAGACACTATATCAATGTTCATTTCCTGTTACCAAAGTGTTTTATTTTGTGTTTCTTGCATTGTTGGTTATGATCTTCTTTTGTGACCTAAATATTTTTACTTGGCATATTTCCTGCTGTATGTAACTTAAGGAGTGAGGGACTTTCATTTTCATAGCAAAAAGACAGTTGTTGTGTCTTGGAAAAATCTACTGCAAACATTTGTTAGCCAGTGGTCAAAAGGTCAGACGTGGTGGCCATTCATGGGCTGAAAACGAATCCTGAGAACGATCCTTCAACACAAAAACTCTATTTGTTGTAAAGTAATAACTTCAGTGAGGTTTGGCCAAACTGTCTGTGACTGACCATGTTTTGTATGTTGGAGATAAATACAAAACAGAAAAAATGCAATGGTTAAAAAAAGGCCTGTTATTATGCTGCTGTAATGACAAGGTTGAACAAGTCACTCGTCACTGCGGTTATCCTTATCCCTCCATCACTGCTGTCCTCATTGCCTTAAAGGATATTTTGGCATCTTACCTGGGAACACCATGAGCTCCTCCTGCGTTACCATGGTGATGGTGAGAGGCCTGGCTGTGATGACAAATTGGTAGAGAGGAGACGTGTGCTCTCCGTCTGTCACGGTGAAACTGAAACCACCAGACTCCTCACCTAGAGGAACAGATGAGTTTGTTACTGTTCATTCAGTTAGTTCATTCGATTCAATTCCAAGATGCTTTATTAGCATGAAAGTTTTAGACAAACAATGTTGCCAAGGCATCAAAATACAATTTCCAAAATACAAACTACAAAATGCAACAACAGATCAATGTACATATTATGTAATATAAATTACATATTATATGATTACAATTATTTGTTTCTGACTTTTTTGTCTTTCTTTCATCTTATACTTTAAATAATAATAATAATAATTATTGTTATTATTATTATTATTGTTATGGAAAAATGTAATTAAAAAAATTCCTAAACTTTTGTGACCTTAAGAAAAAATAAAGTTTTGTTTGTAACAAGTTGCAAGTACACTAATATACACAGCTGGACCACAGCTTATCTGTAGGGGTTTACGTAATAGGGTTGTTGATCAATACCAGTGACTTATTGATTCCTTTGCCAGGTATTAAGATTTCTGCTTAGACAGAGTCAGACACTTGTGGAGAAGCTGATAATTTACAGATGTGTTGTTGTAATTCAAGGATTTCGGACAGAAGTCAATAAAGGTCATATACTGTATTCATGTAATCTATATTTATTTATATTATATGTATGTATATGTAGAGATAAACATTGTATGAGTGACCAAGGGTTTCTGTTGCTCTCACCCTCGTGGATAAAGATGACCTCCCCTTTGTTTATCTGAGCCTGTGTGAAATTCAGGATGCCCTCCTCAGGCGCCTCTTTCAACGCCACCATCCCATTGGTTGGCACCTCAACGTGGTAGACCAGTTCCTCTGCAGGGGTATCAGCATCATCGGTCTTCAGCATGCTGGAGGTGATATCAGCTTCCTCTCCAGCGAGAACCTGTGAAATATCAAAGACAGCAGGGGAGGGATAGAGAGAGAGAGAGAGAGAGAGGATGAGAAACAGAGATGAAAAGACACGTCAGATCACCCAGTCTGAGTTATGTTCGGAGGAATGTAATTCAAGACCAGGATCTGGAGTTTATCTGAACATTATTAGAGAACACAAAGCATGTATAAAGACAATATAATGCTGTACATTAATGTATAGCTGATTTTCTTCAAAGTACTAGATAGATAGATAGATAGATAGATAGATAGATAGATAGATAGATAGATAGATAGATAGATAGATGGTAAGAAAAAGAAACCAACCAAGAGGAACTAAAGAAACTTAGAAAAAAAATTAAGCACAAAAACAAGGCCAAACACATCCTACAAGCAGCCACCTCCAAAGTAACAATTTAAAAGGTTAATTATTTCTCTGTGGCAGTCTAGACGCTCCTGTTATCAGAAGATGAAGCACAGCAGTGCAGGCTGAATGACTCTCCCCGGGTGGAGGGGCTTTAATGGACTTCTAATGGCCGGCTGGCTGAAAGAAGCATTAATTGAAAGAAATGGGCCACATCCCCACAGAAAGACATTCTTAAATAGCTGGAATCAGTTGGGAGAGTGAGCCGAGGGTACCCTACAGTAAGAGGTACATATCGATCTCGAAAGCCATTCGCCCTCTGATACCTATCTCGCTCTCCCTCTCTCTCTCGTTCTTCCTTTCTCAAGATTCAGGATGAAGAGCAAGAAGCCTCAGGCAGCAAGAAGGGAAGAGACTTCAGTCTCAGGTGTTACTCACTCACTCAGGAGTCAGTCAGATTTTGAAATGAATTTATGCTACATGGCACGTACAAGCACCTATCATTCATGTCTAACACAAATGTCAAGAGTTATTTTCTAATGATATTCATTCGTATGTGTAAGTGAAGAGAGATAACATTAAAGAAGTTTTCCAGAGTTGAGAAATAGCAAGTCAAAACTTAAAACTCATGCTGTCTAAGAGTGGTGTTGCAGTCTGACCTCCTGAGGATACTGTCCATTGGGACAGATCTCTATACAGATTAGGCTGGTGAAAGATTTGAGCTGTTTCTTTAAAACTCTGATGTTTATTGTTAATATTTGATTTGCAGTAATTGTGCCTGCTATTTCTGCTGTTATGATAGCTGCACCATGTGATGTCACACTATCTACATGTGCCCAGTCTTCCATGGGAATTTTGAAAACGCTCCACCAAATAATACAAGAGAGTCATGCAACATTAACAACAGCTGTTTTCAAAAGTGCTTTAATGCTTAAGGGTGGATTTTCTTTTTAATTTACTGTAATAGCCTAAATACTCAATTTAGTATTTATGTTAATACTGTATGTAATCCAAACACAGATCTAGACTCTTTAGTTGAAACACAATTTAGTTGAGACAAATATAGTGCCAAGGCAGCAAGTACCAGTCATTCAATTAAAAAACATTATTTGAAAGAAGACTAACAGCCTGCAACCATACTAGCAGCTCTGTGAGGCTGTATTTTTACACAGTGGTGCTTTGGGCTAAATGCTAGGCTAATCAGTGAGCGGCAACATCTGGGGCTGAAAAATTAAGCCAACACAGAGGTGCCAAAAACTGCAGTTCCTGGAATGGCCACTTGAGGCTGGCTTCAAAACCAACTAAATCCCCATAGATTCCCATGTTAAAATGTACAGCAGTAATAAACATGTTTATAGCTTGGTACAAAAATCAGTTTTGGTCTCTATATCTAATTTCTTCCTTCATGACAACTGTACGGGGGGTGATTTTTTTTTATATAACTCACCTGTTTAAATTTTATCAAAGCTTAATATACATAATTGAGAGCATGGCCTCTTTGAGGGACAGGTGGGTAAGTGTATGCTCGCCACAAACCGGCATGCACTGAAGTCTGTGCTCCACACACACCCCTCATCTTTGCTCATTTCTGGATTAGCTGAGAGATAGGCAGAGTCAGGCACTGCCAAGATGGCAACGGTGGAGCAGCTCACTCTGAGCTTCAAAACCGCTCTTCACAAACCTATGGGTGACGTCGTGGAGATTATGTCCATCATTACATACAGTCTATGGTGCTAACATGGTCACAGTGAAAATGCTGACATGCATGTTTACCTGCAGGTGTTACATTTAGCATGTCAACTGCAGTTTAGCGTGTTAGCATGCTAAATTAATCCATTAATTAGCCCTAAAGGCAAAGCTGAGGGTGATGTGAATATCAGTAGATTTGCATATGTTTTTCTCCTGATGATGTCTTAGATGAAAGATTGGGATCATCTAAGCTGTTACAATGAGGAGGGCATGAATGTGTGCACACTCTCATGACAATCCAGCAAATATTTGTTGAGATATCTACTCAAAACCACAAATCTCATGCTTGTGCTGGTGGAAAAGTTAAGGGAGAGTTGACCAGAGTCGTGTCCTGACTGACCGACCAGCCCCCCTAGAGTAACGCCACTAGTGTATCTAAATAACATATGCTCCATTTATCCCTGTTCTTCCCTTGCCAGGTGAGTTCAACTCTCTCTCTCTTGGAGTTTATTGTGAAATCAAAAAAAACAAAAAAACTGCTGCTCTTTCACTGTCATTTCTGGTACTTCAGACCCATCTAGAATGGTTAATATAACAAATATGTTGTAAAGTGTATAATTTAGTTGCCTTACAGTCCACAGTTCCTAAAATCCCATTCAGTCTGACACTGCATCAAAGCTCTACCACCATGACGCGCTGCATCAGAAGTTCAAAGCCGTAATTCATCATGACACACTTTGTGCTTTTTTTGCTTCCTCTCAAATTATAACTTTTAAAACTGGTGACATGTTCAAAAAAAGGGGGGTTTGAGCTGAAGGGAAATCAACAGGACTGTTCAGCACAAGTTCTGCTGCTATATTTATTTCACCAGTATTGTGTAACAACAGCAGATGCCATTAAAAAGTAAACTGCCTGACAGTGCTGTCATTGTGTACCTGTGTTAAGCTGATAACTGTGAGAATTTTTGTCTCTCACCTTTGAATGAATGCTAAGTAAGAAAGAAATAATATGCAATATATATACCAATTAAAGCAATCAGAGAACATCTAGCACGATAAGTGGTAACACATAATTATAAATAACTGAGAAGATTGTCTACGACTTTGTGATGGTAAATCGGGTGCATGACTGTTCAAACACAAGCGCTGATTTGATGATTTACAGGTCAAAATATGTCTAGACATCTAAGTCAAACCTGGATGTCTAACTGTTGTTTCATCAGCATTCAAATGACTATATTCAAATTTATATTTAGCCTGGTTTTGCACTGAATATAATCATTAAAATGCTCAGTGGAGAGCCCTGGGTGCCAGGGTGTGGAGAGCAGAAGTTCTGATGTTTGGAAGGAAACGGGTTGCTATATATAGGACGAGCCCTGGACCATTAGCTTGGAGAGGAGTGAGGCCTACTGCTTGGATCTGCAGGGGACCCCAGCTATAATCTCTAAAGCACCTGAAGTGCAATTCAAGTAGAACTGCACCATATCAGCCTACAGCAACAAACAGGGAAGCGTTTTATCCACTCTGTTGTTGAAGCCTGCAGAGAACCTGTGATATCAGACCTTAAAAAAGCTCTGCCTCCATGGGGCAGTTTACATTTCAGGCCTGCAGAAAGCTGAGCCTGATAGGTTGTCTGGGGGTGCACCCCTGGTGGGGGAGCACAGACTGAACCCAAACATTTTGAGTCAAATCTGGACTCTGTTAGGGAGGGTGGAAGTGAATCTGTTTGCCTTAAGGCAGAGCACCCAGGGAAGAGACAGCTGCTCAATGCATTCCCTCCCCTCTGTTTTATCCTTCCTCTTATAGAGTCAGACATGAGAGGCTTAGAGTCCTTCTGGTAGCTCTGGACATGGTACAGTATGCAGAGATGACTCAGCTCAAAACAGCGCCACCCACCTGGACAATTTCTCAGTATTTAGGAGCACTGTTGCAGGCAAAAACAAGTGTTACAATAACCAACTGCCATTCTCCCACCACTAGTAACAGAGCTGGGGCTGTCAAAGATTTATTTTCAAGGAATGGGGAACAAGCTCCAGGCATGAAGCAGCAGGAAATATGGTGTTAATTTTGAGAAATGTTTTGCACAAACAATACAGCAGCCTAAGGACAAAAGCTTCTGCTCATCTCAAGCATGGTTTCATTTGTTTATAGCGACTTTAGAAAGGTATTGCAATGAAAGAATTACTCAGGTTCTCTAGCAGATCCCTGAAGAGCCCAAACACAGCAATGCTTTCAAGAGTAACTTCTTTTCTTTTTTTTTGCCAGCATCTCCAGTTTCAGGTTTCAAGCCTGTTTTACCTTTGACCACTCGGACACTCCCTAATGGGTGTGGTTGGGTGTGGTCAGAGGTGTGGCTTTGTAGCATCTTCCAACAGTGACATAATGTGGTCCTGGAGTAGACCTGTACGTCACTGCAGCAAGGTGAGATGGTAAACCACTGGAGGTCGCAAAAAAACAAGATTTATGCTGCAAATTCTGTTGTTGAGTTTCAGATATATGGAGCACAAACTCAGAAAGCAGTATTTGCCAGGTCAGTGTTAACCGGAGGAGCCCAAAGCACCACCTGGTTCTGAGAATGTACCTGTATGAGAAACTCCAACCCTTCATTCGGTATGAAATGTGAGAAAAAAATAGCAGATTTTAGAAAGAACTCTGGAGAGACTCTCCTCCCCTTCCTTGATATAAAGGAACAGTCTGTCCCAATGATGAGCGCACAGGAGCGTTAACCACAAACACATATTTGCCTAGAATTATGCCTTATCATTTTTATTTGAATTACCTTATGCATGATCTTAGATACAAGTTGAAGGTTAACAAATAAAAAAATACTGCTAATAACGGGCTTAACACCCACATGGGGGACGACAGGAGGTTTGATCACCTTTGGGACATGTTCTGACAGTAAAAGGCATTTGACTGCTTTTACTTTTGCAGCGTGGTGCCATTGTTTTCCATGATGTTGCCACTAGTTTCCTAATCAATTGTGCATTTTTTTTTTAACCCTACACCCATAAATTTCACTGAGCAGCTGATGTGAGACGGCGCTTTCGCACACTTCATATAAGTGATTATATGATGAGGATGATAATGATCACCATGTATGCAGCACTGATTAACTATTGAGCTGAAGTACATCTGTGTACAGACCATAACTGGAAGAAATATAAAATAGTTCCCCAACAGAAAACAGAGTTTACACTCTAAACCGGTATGCTTGAATAATAAATAAGGGTGTCAATATTTAAAATGAGGTCACATCAATAGGTTCACAGTGTTGTCAACAATAGTTGCAGTAGAGTTTTTTTTTTTTCCTTCACAGTGCAGTCCACAATCGTGAACACTAGATGGCCACATCATCCCACTCTCCGCCCCATCAAAGCACCAGACAGTCTGGGGCAGGTAATCTGAAAATGGCCTTGCAGATGGATGGTTTATATAACAATCAATGCGTTTAGCACCTAAGAGGATGGGCTGCGAATTCAATTTGATCGGACACAATGGCTGATATTTCATTTGGAGGCAGAAATGAAGGAGCTGCCATAGGCAAATGACTTAGTTTGCTGATGACTCAACAGGATACCACCCTCTCTTAAACGTTTGAGACTCTGAGGGGCGCCAGACGTCTGAAGCTGTATCCCAATCTGTCCGGGCATCCGAAATCTTGGCCGGTCTAAGTACAGAGTACACTGTCGTGTTCCTAATTCTGTGTTGGGGGAGTGGGAGGTGGAGCTGGACAGAACACAGGAAAACAACAACAAAAACAACAAAAAAAGATAATAGCAGCTGTGGTAGCCAAGGAGGAAAGAAGACAGCGATGGTGTACCATTTTGATTTCAGCTCTTCATCTGCAGCGATGAAAGATTAACCTCACATACCGTCTCCTGCTTTGTGTTTTGATGAGGGATAAAACAAATTTACTGTATTCCATCTATCAGTCACTGGTCAAATGCACAAATAGCAAAGGGGATTAGGTTGGCAAAGCAAAAATGATATAATCCTGCAACAGTGTTAAAGAGAGTAGATAGAAAGATAGATAGATAGATAGATAGATAGATAGATAGATAGATAGATAGATAGATAGATAGATCCAGTGGGACAACTATTCAGAAACAGTCAAGTTGAAGCAGACAGAGAGAAAGTGTAAACCCAAATCGAGACCAGCTGTATCCTATAGACTGAGCCAAATGGGATCAATGGTGAGCTTGAGCAGAGCCTGATCACGGCCATGTTAGTCATCATGTCTGATCATCTGCTGCAGAGGTCACTACACACACACACACACACACACACACACACACACACACACACACACACACACACACACACACACACACACACACTTCCTGCTTTAAATCAATCCAAGTGCCACTGGGCCAGCCCAGGCTCTGTGTGGGTTAGACATCCACATATGATTATGTTACATTCTGCAGCCCCTGCAGAGGAGGCACAGGGATTGGATGCCGCCCTCACTCTGCCAGAAAGCCGCGGTCTTGTCGACCATCTTGGTTTTCCAAAAATACGGGTTGCCACGGAGACGTGGAGCCGCAGGCAGAGCAGGGAGGGCTGAATGACACAGTTGGTTTCCAGTTCTGTGAGCTGATTACTGCTGGCTTTTTCCAACTGCCTGCCTACTCTTACAGTAGAACCTACGTCACTGATTCCGCAAAACTTTTCTTCTTATGACGGACGTGAATCAGTTTGACAGCATGTTGCAAACACGCCGTGAACCTCCTGTATATTTACTTAAAGGTCCCACATTGTGTAAAGGTAGATGTCCATGTGTTGTTTGATTATAAAGCAGGTCTAGGTTCTATATTAATACTGTGAAACTGTCAAAGCCTCAGTCCACAGAGAAATGCACACAGCCTGTATTCAGAAACTGAGCCTTAAAACCAGCTGTTAGGACTTCTGTAACTTTGTGATGTCACAACAAAGCAGTCACGGCCCTCAGCCATGGCCCAAGCCCCGCCCACCTGGACCCATCATCCAGTCTTGTGGGAGGTTTACCTGAAATCTGCTATATTTTTATTTGATTATTCAGAAAACAGTCAGTCAACCATAAGAGAGACTTGGAGCCTCTCTTCTGAAAAGAGTAAAATATGGGACCTTTAAACAAAGATGCTATTGAATATCCACCATTCTTTTTGCAACAAACAGTAATTATTGTGATGAACTTATTTAGTGACAGAATGTAATTAGTTAGCTAAGAAATACAGTATAAGTGTGATCTATCTATAATGAAAGTAATGGTACACAGTCCATCATCAGGAGGACCATAGTATATGTACATCACATGTAGGTGCAGGCCGACTGCAAATCAAAAATATGTAATAAAACACTGATTACAAACTTTGATTTTCTAAATATAGGCACATTTTGAGTATTGCTTCTTGTTGATAGCTGTATAGTCTTAGCAATAACATGCATATACTGTATTTTAGTGTATGTTAATAGTATTGTTTTTTCTGCAATAAATATAAACATGTTATTAATACTTTTAATGACATAAAAGTCTTACATGATTCATTCACACTGTTTTCCTCAAGGATGGGCAGTAATTCACACCTATTGATTACAGTCTTTTAACAGAATCCCATTATTGATAAAGAATATAATAAGTGATACACAGTTCTATTGCATTAAAAAGACAAAGATAAATTCATTAAAATGTCTGAGAGACTGAATTAGACATATTTGATATTTCAAAGTCAAAACTCAAACCTGATTTTGTAATATATAATTTTGTATACATTGTCTCAATATAGATTTTGAAGATACAGAGAGAGGCAGACTTACTGTGACAATGTGTTCCTACTTCCCTGTTGTAGTGCAAACTGACATATCAGCACATTTGGAACTGCATTAAAATGCATACAGACACTGTTTACCTGAGGTTCTGCTTGTCACTGCATGGAGCGCGTACAGTGGTGAATCACTGCCCTCTTATAGTTCTGTGACTTACATGATTCACTTTCCACATTTTGGAGCAGTCAAGCTGAGAATATGCTAATTCACTTGTATTTTATGGCTCTTTATAGAAGCAAATATGCTGTGGGAGCCTCTTCTTTACTGATGCAGCATGTGTCATTATCTGTGAGGTCAGTCTCCCTCAGTGTCTGAGTAAGAATCCTCTGCATTTATTGTACTTGCAGCATGGAGTCCATTTAATTCTCACCTCATACAGGATTCATGACAGTGGGCTGTAAGTGCAGATGAAACTATACAGTATGGATGCGAGATATTGGTAAATTCAGAGTTCATTCGGAGTTCAGAGTTCCTTAATTCTTAAAACTACGATTCTTGATAAATTCAGGCTGATATCATGATCATCATTTTGGTCTTGAACCACTAATCTACAATAATCGAGAGCATCACAGAGGTTCTTTTTGCATCTTAACATCTCATGGGACTTACTGTGAAAAATCAAACTAAATCAAATCCATAAAGCACTTAAAAGGTAGTTCTTTCATAAAGTGACCTTTCAACATGTCAGACTCTCATCAGCCATCACAAAGCCATTAATCTGCCGTCCTTTCATATTTTGTGCCGCTTGGGCATCAGATCAATCATGCAAAGTCTGGAGCAGGTGGAAATGCCTACTCCTCTCAATCACATACGCGCAAGTCAGACTAGTTCTCTTTTCCAGCAGGACACAGTGCAAATATGTCCACAATAGTAACGAGAAGAAAACCTATTTACTGAAAGTAGAATGTACCTGTAGGGAAGTTATTTTCTCCACAGCCTCATCTTTTTTAGCATAAAATATTCATTCCAGTGTTTTGACAGACTGCAAAGAAAAGTTTGTTCTTCTGCCCTCAGAAAGAACGATGGCCGTGGTCAGCCTCAATTCTCATCAGCTGAAAAAACGAACTCAAAGTTTACATTCTATAGGTATAAAAGATTTTCCTTCAGCTACATATCCAGCCGTTGAGCATGTTGGAGGAGAGCTCAAAGTAACAGCTAATACTCTTTCAGAGAGCGAAACATTACCTCCAGGCCCGTGTTACGTGTCAGTTTTGGCGGCTCGTCGTTGACTGGGATGACAGTCACCGAGATGGTGACAGGGAGGCTCCGGCGCTCAATCTCATAAGCCGTGGCAGCGAGCGTAAAACTGTCCTCGGTGCTCTCGGTGCTGTCATGCATGTAGTAGACGTGTCCAGCTTTCACCTGGAGAAGACAAGAAGGATCCAGTTGTCACTCATTTCTGAATCAGACCTGAATGGTATGAAGCATCATAAAGTAGGGAAAGGCTAAGAGGCCTAAAAGATGGAGGTCTCCTAACACTTATATCCAATCAGCCCTCTGCTTTTGGGAAACAAGGAAGTCATCATATCTTGGTTTCTTAGACAAACTACTGTGACAAATGGGAGAAACTATTCATGACATAGTTTCCTTCTGGAGCTTAATTTCTTAACTTGATTCAGAAATAGCAGAAAGTCTATGTTATAAACAGGAGTCTGAAGCCTGTAGACAGGGAGTGTCATGTTGGATCCTGTTGGTTGCGTTATGGGAGGTGTATTTCCCAAAATGTCAAACTATTCCTTTAAAAGGTGCTTATTTTAGAAATTGTGCAAGTAAAAACATCCACTGACCTAACAAAACTATATCTGTCTAAAGTCCACACTGTATCTTTTGTTTAGTTTGTAAGCTAATCATATATCCTTTCAAAGTTCTGAGACAAAGGCTATAATCAGGTCCTAAAGTCTGGCAGCAGCACAGGGGCAAGGAGGATCTCCCTTGTGGGACGAATCCTTGAGGGAAACCAGATGCACAAAGGAATCAGTCATCCAGTGTCAAGTAAGCTAGATGGAAAACAGCACCTGCGGCCAGGACAAGCCAACTCTGATGACTTTCTGCATAAAGAAAAGGAATCCCAGCATCCAGCATCCCATGTTCTTGTTGCTCAGTCCAGTAGTCTGTCTGGATCACATAATCTGTCTATCAAACATTTTCCTCTGATACTTTTTGACAAATTTACAGAGATTCAGGATGTTTCTCTGCAAAAGAGGACAGTTGGAACTTTGTGTAGACAAAAGCCAGTGAGCTGCTGGGATGAGAGGACCTACTTCACAGAGCAGGAAGTGCCAAATGGATCCCATATGACTGGCATCCCTCTGGAGTAACAACCCCCATCATCATTACTGATCGGGGAAGGTCGGGGAGAGTCAGTCTGCTCGCTGGGACAATAAACAGTGGGTGGTTGTTGGACATTTGGCTTTCAAATCTACTCAGAGAAAGACTGATGTGTGTGATACAATTTATTTTGATTTATTTTGCTTTCATTTATGTTTGATATAATATTTCATAAATAAACCACAGACGTTTGCTCACTTTGTTTCTGAAAACATTTTGTACTTTGTGAAAAATAAAGGCACCTGCGTGGACTTTAATAGGTTTCCACAGATGGAGAAACTAATGGAGACCTGATGGAGAACTGAACCTGATTAAAGTGAAGGTGTATTAGAGCTAAGTGTTTCAGGTTTCCTGTATTCCTTCAAGTTGGATCCCACTCAGCACAGCATATGTTACTGAATGTGTACATGACTTTATTGTTCAAAGCCAAGTGAATCATAGTCAGCACTGTGGCTGGCAAAATACCATACATTGTCTGACACAGATTCTATGCATATGTGACACATCTGGGCCACACAGCACATAGAGTTACTTAACATTCTTGTGGTTGGCGTTCATATAGCTCTTCTGCATGAGTCACTCTCAGTTTTTTCTCACTGCACACCCCCCATGTTACTGTTCGCTTACATAACCTCAGTGAACCACCCCAAATGATGACTTTATCACAAAATTACTGCACACACCAGTAGGTCCACTGTCCATTCCCAGGGGCTGGGGGGACTTGCCCAGTGGACCTGAAAACAGCATTTAACTTAGGGGGAAAAAAATGCAATAAAGAAAGGTGCACACACATCCGACTTTATTTTTGGAACAATTAAAGTCTGGTTTAAATGCTACGCCAACTGAAGCTTGGACATTTATTCTTCAATGTGGTACTCATTTGGGAGAACTGATTATGTTTCATGCTCTGAGTGTAACAATAAAAGAAAACAGAAAAAAGTGCATGCATAAAAACGTCTCCAAGAAGATGGATTAAAAAATTTTTTTTCCATACTGGCAGATGATCATTTGTATGTTCACGTTTGCTTCCCCGCAACAAATGTAATTGCTGCTATGTTACTAGGCCCATCTGACTTGCACATTGGGATCTTTGAAGGACAGTGTGAGTGAGTCTGGCAGTAGCAAAGTGCGGGAGGTTTGTGTGCACTCACACATTATTATAGGAATATAGTGGGCCAGTTTATTTTGGCTTAAGGCGGTCCAAAGACATCGTCAGTTTTTCCACAATGGTTCAGCAAAGTAGAGGGGAGTACAGGCGGACCAGGGCTAGATGTAGGAGCTATAAGATATGTGTCCAGACATGTGTGCTCCACTAAACTATGCGGTCCATTCAGAATGCATGAGGTTTTTCCACCGGTAACTACTCATGCATTTTTAATATTTTCCTAAAGCTGGGGCCTCTGAACCACAAGGAGGGAGACCAGATAACTGTGCTGCAGCAGCTCCCAGATTCTCCCTCCCCTCATCTGGTACAACACAACAAATCCAAAACAGCACTGAGTGAGTAACTGGGGAAAGTTCCCTGGTGACGCCTTGCTGTGGTAACCACCATGATCTTCTCGTGAGAGGAAGATGTTATACTCTACAGGGTTACTAAGATGGGATAAAATATGGATAATTAGGTTTTTTTAGTGTGTTGGGGGGGGGGGGTTCTTCTCAGAAGTTTTTGGTCCCAGATTGAAAAAGAAGCACACAAATCTTTGCCAAGGTGAAATTCAAGCGCTGGGAATTGACACTTAACCTTGAAGAAATTATTAATCAAATCTATCATTACAGTTACTATATATGCATTTTCTATACGGCTGAACGTGGTTTCTTGCCAGGAGTGGGTGGTGGTGGTTGACCATCAGCCTTTCTTGTGTTTACAAGACAAAAGGTTAGAGCGCTACTTCTTCATCCTCTCATGCTGAACTGAAGGCAAACTCGACGCTACAGAGACTCACTATCCCAAAGTAGCATTATGGAACAGGACAGGCCAGGGCTAGCAGGTTAGCATGCTAACTTCAGTAGTAGCAAAGACATAGACATAGACAGAGACAAGAGTTAACATTGGTGTTGCTTTCCACTGCTGGAGACAGCTGTTGGTGAATAAAGGAATAAAGTTTGACGCAGATCCTTGCAAAGTTTCTTCTAGACTGGTAAGTAAACAGCTGTTAATGCTAATGTTAGCTATGTAGTGATAGCAAAACGTACATATAGCACCTTTTAAATGTTAGATAGAGGACCCAGTGTTTTGTAGGATTTGACAAAACATGTGGTACAATCAACCATTTGGTGAATGGAAAGCCTCAAGGTTTAAATGACAAGGCATCTGTCTGTCAATAACAGGCAGGGCAAAAACAAATGAACCTTTAAAACAGCAAGAGAAACCAAAAGGGAAAACATAATCCTTAAAATGGGTATAATAAATATCTTCATATCAACAACGGATCAAATGACTGCTTGTTTGTTAAAGGTGTTGCTCAAAGTGACAAACCCACACATCAATATCACCCCACTCTGAAGCTCCACTCTAGTGGGGCATTCAGCCGCAAAAGAGCCAGGTATTTGATCACTTAGTGGAGACCAAAAACAGACGATTGTGCGCACTTGTTCATGCACTGGAAATAACCTAAGCCAAAATGCATATGGAAGATAGGAGCTGGTTCATTAGCTACCAGCAAACAGCCAGTGACCTTGCTCATTAGCCAGCAGCTAATCATGCCAATAACAGTAGCACAGCACCATACTGTTGAGCAATTATACTTTACTTGGTTACTTGGTCATATAAGTTTACACCATGGTGATACATGAGAGAGAAAGGCAGTATTATTTGATTGCAGCGATAGTTTAGAGGGCTTTGATGATATTTTTACTGGAACATGTAAGTGAATTTGTATTTTCTATATTTCTTAGATAATGGAACTACATACCTCTTCCCATGTAAAGTAATTAACTTCGTCTCCATCGAGGTAGCGGAGGTCCCCGTGCTGTGGTGACTCATCCACAATAAATTCGATGTTTATTGAGCTGTAGAAAGGATGTGAGATGTTTACAATCTCTGCATTAATTACTCTGCTGAGGCCTTCCTTCACAGTAAAGTTGAAGGCCTGGATGGGGATAAGCCGAGGCACGATGTTCACAGAGATCTTCAAATCCTCCACTGTGGTAAAACCATTACTGACATCCACTGTGAAGGCATCATTTCCCTGAAAGAGATGGATGTTGAAATAGGTAATTGATATATTAAAAATAAACCTTGTACCTTAGACCAATCAGAGGCTGGGGTTGTGTTTTTGTCTGATTTTATTCTCAATGTGAATATGAAAGGGAACAAGCTGCCACATTTGATTTATTGCAACAGAATAAATGAAATGACTATAAACCTGGATGGATGCAGACACATAGAGAATGTGCCCCTGATCAACGTCCTCTTGGGTGAAGCTGTGAATGTAGTCGAGGACAGGCGAGGCCGTGCCGTCTGAACTGTTTGTCAGCTTGACCACATGACCAAGCCGAGGAGGCTCTTTAATGGTGAACACCATTTCTGTCGGCACAATATCAGCTTGGTCCACCTAAAAGGCAAATTACAAAAATACAGGCAAATAGTACTGTTAATTTATTATCTAAACTTACAATTATATTTTGTAGTATGATAAATTTGCAGATGTATATACAGTAGTTTGTTTGATGATAACCATGTCCATAATACTATGCAATGTCCTAATTGTAAATGTGTTTTTGCCTAATTAAGTGTACCTCAAAATGCCAGCATAAACACATATGCTGCGCTGTGAAAACCATGTATCTACAAAATGTTTGTTAACAACTTTTCTTGAGCTTAGAAAAACAGCCCTGTTTACTGCTTTGTGAGTGAGTGCAGTTTTCATGGGGTTTTAAATGGTTAATTTAGCTTAAGAAGTAGGAGAACCCATAAAAGAATGCTAAATCATTCAGTCCCTCTGAAAAACTTTAAATCACCAATATTGGAGATTAAGTTTTTTATGTTTTTTTTTCTTACTGAACACTGGCAATACTTTAATTGCTTCACTTTTGAAGTGTGGTTAGGATGGATGTTTTTGTCCCCCAATACAACACACAATGAAAATAGAGGAACTGCTCTCAGTCGACAAAAATAGCAGAAGGTTGTGCAACTTCTCTAACGACAGTTGGCAAAACAAATCAAATTAACTAATAAAACTTTGAAAAACAGTTTTCATTTGAAATCGGCAGCAGTGCTTCAAAGCTGCGGTTTGACTGCGCGGAGTTGGTTCCTTCTAAAACAGGCACAGTATTGCATTTGAATGTCAGTGCTCTACATTAATTTACTGTACACTAAAACTGTATACTGTTAACTTCAGTCCATTGTGTAAAATGACAACTATTGTGTACTGCGCAGACTAGTATGGAAATGGGACACAATGTTAGACAGTACAGTGAACTAAAACACACAGGCAGGTTTACAGTCATCCCACTTTGAGAAGTTTTAATAAACTCTCTGGAGCCTAAAGCCTTGGAGTGTTAACCAGTCACTCTGGTGTTTGATAATATTTCAGACGATCATACTACTTTCCCTTTCATAGTAAGGACACATATTGGAAAAGCTCCCAGAAGCTGAGTCAATATTTTAAGTCTTGTAAAGGCCATTCTGTCAAGGCTTTGTTCAATACATATTTCAATAGTATGTGTACTGGGTGTCCAGCTTCTTCTCCAGTCAATACCGCAGATTTAAGATGTGTGCACTATTGTGAAATTAAAGTTTAAAAGAAGGAATATTTTACTTTCAGAAATGTCATTATTTTAAGTCAAGCTATATGTACAGGGAATGTGTTAGGAATGGTCCGACAATTTAAACCTTATTAATTGCTTTCAAGATGAAGCGCAGGCAGACTCATCTTATAAATTACAGTGGGCTTCAGGAAGCCCCTCGGGGGATGCTTAATGCTCTGTTTTCCACACTTAATAGACTGTAATTTAGTACATAAACTAGATGAAAAGCAGCAACTGCAGAGTCATATTTAGCCCTGCTTTCATGTGGTTATAATTTAGATTAGAGACAGGGTTACAAAACAGGGCAGTATGGTTGAATGAGTCATGTGAAAGATCTTTTTTCACAAAGACAAATTAAACTTGAAAAAGACAAAGATGATGTGCTGTCACATTGTCATTGCCAAATTGTATAAATATTAAATGCTGTGTTGTTGAATAAAACTAAATGTATGCTGCACAGAATTAAATGTCAGCAAAGCAAATGAATTTAAATTGTAGATTTAAATTGTAGATCTCACAGTCAGTAAACATTACCTTGAGATGATCCCTGTTGATGATGGTGTGCTCTCCCTCATAGGAAACGATGACTTCATTGGTTATCACCTCGGGCTCAGTGAGGTAACCTTGCTTGAATATTTTAATCCTGAATGTGCCGTCTTCAGAATGTCCTTGTGCTTGGACGGTGAAGCTGAAAGAGTCCTTGGACCTCAGACTCTCATAATTATGCTCATATGACACAACACGTTTTTTCAGGTCCTCCTGGGTGAATGCTGACGCCTCAATCCCACTCACAATAATCCTGCCATCACTAGGTGGGGAAGTTATCTGGAACTTGATCTCGCTGTCGTCTCTGATGTCCATGTTGGTGTCAGCGCACAACAGGGTGGTGTTAAGGGTCTTGGTGCTTCCGTGGTCGATGACAATGATTGTGTTGTTCACCACTCGCAGGTAGGGCTCACCTGCCTGGATTTGAAGTAGTGTCGTGGTCTTGTGGAAGCCATCCGACACTTGGAGTGAGAAGCGTTCCTGATCTGCTCCGTGGTGAATGAAGAGGATGTTCTTATCTCGCAGGTCGGCTTGTGTGAAACGGAAAAGAGGCATTGATGGATTCAATTTTGAGACAATATTGCCTGAGAGGATTCCCTCACGAGCATAGACAATTTGGGTGTCATTGAAACCAGAGTCATCATCATTGAACTGGATGACATCAGTTGTTAGCAGGCGCTGACCATGGCGGACCACATTGAAGACTTTATCCACAACCCTCACGGGAACATGCTCGTTCTTGGACTGGATTGTTACTCTGAAAACACCACTCACTGTTTCCTGAATGTCTGAACTTTCTGCTCCTTGATCAAATGCTGAGAAATGGAACTCATCACTGCTAGTCTTGGAGCCATCATGCTTGTAAATAAGCCTGTCAAGTTGGAGGTCTTCATTACTGAAAACTCTAATTGCCCCCTCAAATCTAGGCTGCCCAGAAGGGGAGTCCCTTATCAGTCGCCCATACTTTGGTCCTTGCGTGACCCGGTAAACAAAATCTGTAGAACTTGGTGAGTGCATCCAAAGATAGTTTTTGTTCAAAGTCTCCTCACCGCCCTGCAAGACAACCAGCCTCTCATTGGTCAAAACAGGAGCCTCTGCATTGCCGAGGATGTTAATCGGGAAGACGTAGAGAGGAGAGTGCTGATCGTCAGCAAAGACTCTGAACTGAAACTGGTCTATGCTATCCACAGCTCTTTGCACTCGGACCCTGAAGCTAAGAGTTTTGTCCACAATGTCCTTCTGGGTGAACATATCACCCTCAGCTAGCTCTTTGTCAAACAACAGGAGACTTCCCTGTGTTGGAGGCTTGACAATGATGTATTTTATAGTTTGTGGATCTGGGGTTTTTCCTTGTACTTCAGCCTGAAGCTCTGTGATTCCAATTGTTTGCTCTTCACCAGCCTCTATCTCCAAAGGAACCAGGGTAGAAACTTTCACTTGTGCAGGGATGATCTTTACTAGGAAGGTGTTATTCCAAAGGGAGAACTGCCCCAGATGGGTATCAAAATGAATGCGCTCCACCGCAATATCTTCTTGGTCACTTGCGTCTGTGCTGACGTATCTAAGGCGGTGTTGATCCAGATCAGATTGATGGAAAGTTGTGACCTGCTTGTACATTCCATCATTTGTCATAATCTGTAGCTCTCCATATATCAGCGGTTGTGTGAGGTTATACATAATATCTCCATTGCGAGGATGAGCAATGGCAGCCAGATTTTGAATACCTATGGACGAGTTGCTTCCTTGAGACAAGAGAAGGCCGGTGTTGGTGACAATAGTCATATGAGGTGGTGTCACAGACAACTTTAAAGTAGTTGAATGGCTTACTGACTGCCCATCAGACACTTCCAGGGTAATTCCAGCAGCATGACCCCCCCTATGTACAAAATAGATATTTCCATCCTTCAACTCCCTGCAAGTGAACTCTGAGATGCTTCTTCCGGGCTGTTGACCATTTTCTAAGTAACCAAATTCGATGGAAGACTCTGAGGTTACAGTTACTACCAGTTCATCACAGCGGGTGTCAGAATCCATGATTCTTATAAGGCTGGGGCTCAGACGAGTCCTGCCATTTTCTGTGATGGTGATTTCTCCTCCACTAATTTGTGGTATATCATTGACGGGAAGTATTTCAACTGGGAGGACATACTCACGGGGAGTTGTTAGACATTCTGGAAGGTAACCACTACTGTGAGCAACCACCTCCAGCTGGATTTGATCTGCATGCCTTTCATTTCCATCATGCATGTATTTAATTTTCTTATTGACAACATCCAGAAGAGTGAACTTTTGTGTGCGTTTTGTATTAATGTTCATATCAATCAGGCCATACCAGGGATCATTCTGGAGAGTGAAGATAATATCTGACTGACGCATTCCTGCAGCACTGAGGTCAAACGTAGGGATTAAGTTGCTGATATCCAGAACACCTTCCCCACCTTCGGTCACAAGCAATGGGGTGACATCAAGAAGTTTTGTGACGTTCTTGAATATCTCTGGCGTGTCGTCTGTTGGGTAGCAATGTTGTTCATTCAAGTCCATATCAACATATCGGATGCGGACAGGAGGAGAAGTTGTAGTTGTCTCTGCATCATAATAACTTGAGTAATCATAGTCCTCTCCTTCACATTTAACATGAACATCTTTGGTCACCAAAGCATCCTGCAGGCTCCGGTCCTTCTGATTAACTTTGATCTCTCCCAAACACCCAATAAAGGATTCAGCTGTAATTTCCTCCTCTGCACGATTTAAGGACCCGCTTTCACGAAAGAGGTCCTTCATTTTCCCCTGGATGCCTCCTAAATACAGGTTTCCCACTAAGTCCAGTTTTTCCGATGAGTCAAAAGGGAGGGAGGAAGACTGGCTATCTACATTAATGACAAAAGAATCCTCACTGATCTGAACCTTAACTCTATGCCACTGATCATCATCCAGCTGCACCTGGGTATTCTCCAGTATCTCCATGCCAGTACCAAGGTCCAGCATACCTTTGAGATAGCCTTTTGAAACACCAACAGCAATGAAATCTGACTCTCGGCCAGGGTGGAAAACAAGTAATGCATCCTCAATGGTGGTTTTCATCAGGAACTCCAAGACCCTCGGAGCACCACTAGCCCCGCTCCAGGTGGGGAAAGAAACAAAGGAATCAGGAGTGCTGAAACTGGTTGCCTCGCCATCACCAGCCTCAAACTCAGTGCTGCAGGATTCCTTTGTGTCGTGGCATTGTTTAAATGCTGTGCTTAGAATATCAAACTGATGGGACTCAAATTTGACCTCAGTCATGCACCCACGGAAAGGGGGAATGGCATTGCTGAGGTAGGGAGCGTCTAGGTCTCCTGTTCCCCCGAGCCAAATGCCCAGGTCAATGTTGAGCTGTTCTCCATTGTCGTTCATGGGAACAAATGTTGGAAACAGCTCGTCAATTATCATGGTGAGTTTGCCATCACGCAGCGTCAGTGAGATTTTGTGGTCCAGAAGGTTGTTCAGTTGCACTCCCTGGGAGGAGGACAGCGTGACCTCGCCAGCCCCCAAGTTCATCCGTGCCTAAAGGAAAACAAAAACATTTTATTAAATTTATAACTTTGTAGACAAATGGATTAGTTTCAGGGCTAATGTTTAAAAGGAAGTTCCATCATAGTATCTCCCTTAAATGCATAAATACCAATTTAATACTCTAATCTATGCTCATGACCATTTCTGGATCCCTTCACTTATGGGAAGATAATTTAAAAATGAGCTAGAATAAGAAGAAGTTTCACAGATAACATCAGATATCTCAGTTTTGCTTAAATAAGGTTAAACATGATTATAACACATGCAAGAGAGATAAAGCAATTTAATTTTTGCAAAGCCTTGAGTCTATTTGCTCAGAGCATCTCCTATCGCTAGGTGGAACAGAATGAAGAAGACCAAAAAAAGGTAATATTCTCTTGTATTACACATACTCTGAGATGTCACCTCATTATAAAAGCAGAGATATGGTCGTTTGGATGAAAATCTATATGAATCCCTGTCATAGCACACCTGACGTTAATCCTGCTGCTTTACGAAAGCCATCAAGCAACTAATTGTAGCTGTAAAATGTAATGGTTTGTTATTGCAGTGAGACAACAAGAGAAGACAACAGAAAATCGAATCGGTTTCAGCTGCTTATAGAGTGGCACCTAATGAAATGCATCATATACACATACCACACCGAAGCTGAAATGACTCTCAAAACTCCCATTTAAATTCAAAGCGTTCACAACCACTTTGTATCGCTTTCAAAATGTGTGGTACATTTTGCAGCTAAGATGCCCAAAATCTCTTTAAAAAAGTTTTTTCATATGTGCTGTCTCTGGGGCTGTAGCAGAGAATGAATCAATAGATTATTACTCAGCCAAATAACACATTAAGCACTGGTGTCACAGTTATGTATAAAACATTTTCCCTGCCTTAAATGATCCTTCACCAGAACAACACAGAACAAGATGCTATACACCTACTATATAATAATACAGAGGCTTTACTTTGACAGTGAATTTACATGTATGTTTAGCAATCTAGTCAGAAAATGTAATTTCATACATCAGTATAAAAGCTAACACCACATGTGCTAATTATGCCAGGTTTTGGAAGTAGTTTTTCTTTTAGCATGTTTTAGATTCTGTTTTATTTGTATCCTGATATTTTTAAGTCCTGCTCGGTGTTTAGGTACCATCACTAGCTTTTGTTAAGTACTCGTTCTCGCATAGCAAACCTCTGCTCCACCAAGTGACCTAAAATCAAAGTGATGCAACCAGGTGAATTTTGAGAATGACCAACCTACGTTATCTAACAGTTTCTAAAAATATTTCAGCCTCCACCAGTTTGTTAGCCACTCACCTGTATTTTCCCGTTTTGGAGCTCAAGGAATAGGTAGTCCTCCATTCCTGCAGCCAAGAGCAGCAGCCCACTTCGCCGACTTGTCTTAATCTGTAGTGACAGGTGGAAGGTGGAGACATCTTGGAAGGCTTGTAAACTGCAGTAGCTGTCCCCAAAGTAGGACTCTGTGAAGAGAGAAAAAAGTTAATATCATATAAAAATAAAAAAAGGCATCATGGTAGCCCATAAATCAAAGGTATACTGCATAGCAGGCAACATTTTCACTTTATGTTTATGCAAATACACACAGACATATTTTTACTTCACATTGCACTTTTGAATGATGACAAAAAATTTGCTCACATTTGTCTCTTTTTGCCATAAAAGACACCAAATTCTAGTAGAAAACGTAACGTAACATAACAAAAAGTCACCTGCGTACAATGCTATAAACTCATCCTACAACTGCTGACAGTCAACTCTGTGACTTCTAACGTGAATGTTTGAAGAAACCAATTAGATGAGCATTTTTCTGATTCTCGTTACAGTGCAACTTGCTCAGGACTTATTCCTGTATTATCAGGTGTCCTCCAGCTGCTTCTTGGTTAACAGGAGCTCCTCTGGCCTCAAAGGGATGCTCTCACTGAGACATCAGTCATTACCCCTGCGGAGGTTTTCCGGGCATATAGAGTCTTGGGGTGCAGGATTTCCCAGGCTTGAGCTGTCTCAATTCCAATGATATGCAAATTCAGCCACCTGCCTCCGACTGTGCTGTCCGGGGCCCTCGACAAAATGTAAACCACGGAGGAAGTCAATTATTTCTCAGTGCATATGCTCTGAGATTAAACTGGACCACCTCCAAGACCCTGTCTCCTCAGCATGGGTTTTCCATGGCATTAGCCAAGAGATATAGAAAGGGGGCTTTCCATTAGCTATCCATTCATCCACTTTGGGGTGACATTTCAAGACTCAGAAATTCATTGGAAAACAGCAAAGAATGCTAATGCTTTGGAATATTTGGAATAATGAAGCAGAGAGAGAGAGATTGCTGTGTCAAAGCTAGAACATTCCTATGAGATCATGAATGCGAAAATATTCCCTCAGAATCAACAGCAGCATCCAGTAGCTGAGCAGGACGGTAGGCTTGATGCCAGGAGGCAAAAAATCTCACAAAATACTGTCTCAGACATGACTTAGTCAGAAAATAGAAGAGGGAGAGAGAAAAAAATGACTAGATACTAAACATTCGTATTCATATCTATAAATGGAAAAAGTATTTTCTCAAGAGTCTGTTCGAAGGTGTCCATATGAGAGCAAATGTGTATGCCTTTAAAGGGCAATCTGTGCCTGTGTTGTGTTTGCATTATTGCCATGCTGCCAAACTTCAAAACACTGACGGGCATGTTTGTCCTCTACTTTCTCATCCTGTAAATGAACCCTTCCATCCTAGATCTGCAACCGACACAGGAAATGTGAACAAAGACAAACATTTTGATGTCAGCAAGTACGAAAGCAAAGCTTTTATCATCACGCCCATGGTTTTTTGATTTACCTAAGAGGCGTTTGTTTTTGGTTCCAAGGCTGCTCTGTCATGAACAAAGTCAGTGATCAACGGTCTCAGCACAGGGCCAAAAACACAGAGACATTCAGTAATACGCTGCTGCACAGTGCCGGCCTCCTTCAGTCACACAAACACCATGTAGGTGGCTCTCAGAAATAAATATCACAGGAAACTATTTGACATCATCACATGCTGAACTTTGTAATCCATATTGTGTGAATGCTAACACAAGGGAAAACTAGCAAAACTAAAGCACTAAGATCTTGTCAATTCAAAATGAGAATGAAGCAGAGCATTCAAATATTATTTGTGTTACTGAATCAAGCAAAATTATCACAGTTACACATCATTCATTTTTCGAAATGTCACTTTTCGGAGGTTATTGTCGTTAGCTGTTGCTGACTGTGCTAAAGGCTGTTATGGTACAGTTCAGAGGGTTCTGGTAAGGCTAAGGTATTCCAAATGAGAGACTAGTGCTAATTGCTCTGGGGCCTTCAGGCTGAAAGTGAAAAATGGGGGAACAGAATCTTTTCTTACAGGCAATTGCATTAACAAAGAAAATCGCAATGAGCTCCATGGTTCTTAAACCCGAGCTTTTGTTGGATTGTTCACTGAGCATGGGGATAAAAAGCTGAAGGAGAGAGCGATGCCAAGACAATTCTGCCTGGGGATTTTCTGGTTCAAATTCAGCCTGCTGCTGTTGCCTTGAGGAAAAAGGAGCACATTTTCTAATGATACACACAATAGCTTTACTCTCTGCAGTGTACCTGGACCTGGAATTCATTAGTTCCCCGGCTAAGCTGTGTAAAGCTCTGTGTAGAATAGGCTTCATGTAGGAAAAGCACATTTTCAATATGCTATCTGTACAAATGCCCTGCTCATTGACACTTCTTTTGTCTCTGCACCCTTGCTTAAACTGTTTGTGCATTCACAGTGTGTAACAGGTATGCAAAGAGTAAATCGTACCTACAGGATGAAAAAAAAAAAAAAACATAACCATGAAGGGCTTCTGACACAAGCCTCCTGTTTCCTACTGCAACATCACACTCAGCTATTTTCTCCATCTCCCAGGGACTTGGGACTGGGTGTAGATGAGATCTAGCTGAGGTGATTTTGCTGACAAGGCATCATTATCCGTAAAGAATCCTCTGTACTCCTTATGAGTGTAAGCTGGAGACGCGAAGCTGCTGCCACAGTCGGTGTCAGTCTGTGTGTGGAGGTTTAACCATCTAAGAGAGGACAGTCTCTGATCCCCTACAGCTACCACGCCCCTCCTCACACTACTTTATTGTGCGTCAAGCAGAATCCTGGTCACAGGCCAGTGCAGATGGCTATAATTTGATGAGTGACTGCGCTTGTATTTATAATGCTCGGAGGAAACCGAGTCTTCCTCTCTTTCACGGACGACTGAATGAATTACCCTGTTGTCTCTCTTTCCCTTTCCTCCTCCTCCTCTTCACCGTCCTCTTTTGGTCTCAATCTAGCAACACATGTCCGGAAAATCTATGTGGAAGAGAGACACGCTGACCACAAGTGCAGGAAGATTGGAGACATTCAGTTCACTCTGCTTCCTGTGACTTGTCTGTGCCGATGAGTCAGAGTCGCTTCAGTCGTATTTTAAGTGAGTGTGAAGATGCGCGGGACAGACAAGATCTGAGTCTTTACAATGCAGATTTTTCACTTCCCCAGTTAGACAGTCATTAGAGAAAATACTTGACAGGCCACATTTCTCTCAAATGATAGGATTTGCTTGTTTAAAATGTTATTCAGTAGCAAGGAGTGTGTGTGTGTGTTTCTCCTCTACAATTTTGCCATGGTAACACTGCCCCAAACAAACCTCCTACTTCCATAACCCATGCTTAAACCATGGTTAGCTTAACTCTACAGTAAATAGTGGTTATGTCGGCCAGTCATTTCCTTTGTTGGGCTGTGTCTACTACAACAGGGCACAATGGCCTCTGGATATAATTATAAGAAGGGTAGGGTGTTGTTAACCATAGATAGAACTGGAGAGCTTGTAAGGGTGTAACAGCGTTTACCATTTGCCAACACCGTCATTACCACAATGAGCAATTTCATCCCTCACAAGGGTCAATAGCTCTTGTGCTTGTGACAAACATTATTTTCCCAGTACAGCATCTCTGTGGTCAATCAGAACATTGTTTGTAATATAAAGGAGCAGTTGAACATCAGAAATCTAATGAGGCTGAATCAATTAATTGATTGACTGTCATTTATCAAACAACAATGCCAAACATTTCATTATTTTAGCTTCTCAAACGTGAGAATTTGCTGTTTTTCTGTTGCACATAAAAAAACCTTCGGGTTTAAGACGGTTTGTTGAACAGAACAAGCTATTTAGTAACCATAACAACTGATTAATCAAAAATATAATCCGAAGATGAATCGATAATTAAAGTAATCATTAGCTGCTATTCATGTTATGTACACAGAATACATACATCTCTTGTGTTACAATTCAGGTCATTGTAGTTTGTCAGTGTTGGAGCTTTCTGCTAAAACCCGCCTCCTACAAATAACTAATAACTGGCAAAATACGAAAATATGTGAACATGTGATTGATTGGTCAACATAATAAAAAACTTTCAGAGACAACACATTTCTTTTGTTTTCCCTACAATATCTGCCATCTTCTTAAAGCAACTGGAGCACGAGTAAAGTTTTCTTTATGGTTATGTTTGTGAACTCAGAGTACTTGGTGAACATACATTTTGGTTACATTTTGAAAAAGTAAATTACAAGACAGGAAAACGCTGTGCTTTTATAACCGAAACCCAACCACACATGGGACTCAGGAGGCCTTCACAGGAGGCCAGGAGGCCTGCCTTGAGAAAATGCTGCCATTGAACATAATCTATGCAGCTATCCCATAATTAGCAGAACAACTGAACAGTAACAATATATATCTAGGCAACAGAGTTCCCAGAGCACTTGTGTCACCAGTGGCTGCCATACTTAAGGTGAATGAGTCAATCAAACGTTCAGTGATAATTATTGGAAAACCATTTAGTGATAAACATTTGCCATCTCAGTTTTTGTAAATGACCATATGCCTACAACAAATGATTTTCCCACACTAATGACACAGGGCACACTAGCTGCTCTTTAAAGGAAGTGATCATGTTGCTGCAACATGTTTACAGACCAGACTTTGTATGGGGCAGTGTATAGAAGAAAATACTGCTAACTCCAGCACTGTTAAACAGCAGAGAGCTGAGCCACAACTCTACATACCTTGACACCACTGCTTTATAAGGACCCCCCTCCCTCCCCACTGACTTTTCAGAAGTCACCAGGGACACACTTTTACAGGCTTTATGGAGCCATTTCTCAGAGCAGGCTATGTCAGTGTGAAGGCAAACACAGCATCATTTTAGCCCCCTTTCAAATCGCCATCCACCTTTGCGTCCCTCTGAGTCACTCCAATGCCAGCCACAGAGAAGAGGTACAATACATTTTAAAAAAACAGGCTTGTGGAGCCACAGCGGGTGGCCTCCTCTCTGGCAATAATTACAACTTTTCAGGTCCTCTCTCTGTAAAACTCACACTTACACAACAGACAAGGGGTGGCGGCAGCAACGAAAAATTATGACCTTTCCTTGTGAAAGGAGAATGGCAGTGTAATGTAATTTCAGTTTAGGAAAATGGACCTGTGAGAAAAGGGAGGGAAAGCAGCATGTGAACGACTCAGTGTTGTCTGGGTTTGTGCTGTTAATGTTCTGAAAGGCTGGGTTTCCATATAAAATGAATAGAAAAGCCCAACTTTTTTTCAGAGGGATATAGAAAAAAGGATGGGGACTTTTCTCTGTTACAGGACTAATGACATTTGTAAAATAAGTGACAGGCTGGATTGAGATGAGACAGAGCAGGAAATCAGGAAGGATCAGGTTATAGGGGTGTAGCTTAAGACTGTACAACATCCAATCAAGTCATTGGAAAGAGAAGGATCAGCCTTGTTTTATACTTCAGAAACTCTCCATGAACTCTTCTTTCTGGTCTGTAAAGCTCTTGCAAAGTTGCCAGTGAAAATATTTCCATCAAATGTTGGCTGCGTTTCAGCTTCATGTTAACTTTGCTGTAGCATATTTTACGGCAACAGCGAACGAAGGGAAGAAAGACATATTGTGCTACTTCAAAAAGTACACAATGGGACATTCTCAAATTCTCAAGTCAGGCTTCAGCTACAAGGCAAACAGCTTTCCTCAAACTCCAGCCGAATAAGGCGTGTGACGAATTCACAGTTTGTTGGCTCATCGCACTCAACTAAAAGACTCACTGGTCATAATGACTTTGGACTGATGATCTCACTCACCTAACAAAATTGTAAGACAAACACAGGCCTGAACAGAAGCATTGTAGTGACTCAGGGCTCTGCTGTGGTTTATGACTGGCTAATACAAAGCGTGCCTCTGTCAGCCCAGCCGAACTACGGAAGCCATCAACCGCCAACGTCCCAGTGGGTGGGTCCTGTTAAAATAATCTCCCCGTGACATCAGAGGACTGAACCCCCCCCCTCCTCCTCAGACTTTTTTAACCTATATCCCTCCTCAAACCAGCTGACCCCCCCACCCACCCACCCATTCATACGCGTGTACCTCAAGAAACAGCTTTCTAACAAGTGACTGTTTACACATTTAGCTGTGACTTTCTCTGTTTTCCCTCAGCTAGAGCGGCGCTGTTTATAGACTGAGCTGAAGGACATTTTAACATACTGGTAATGAATTCCAGTGTGAAATCTCACCATGTGAAAAGTGGGTAGGGTAGAGGACAGAAAGGAGGAAAGTAAAGCCAAATAGCAATTGAAGTCACGTAGACACTGCTAAGCTTAAGACTTTCATGACGACACATTTCTCATCTTGCAGAAATGCGTCCTGTACTTCTGCTCCTTTACACCTGACATATCCTTATAAATCTAATTAAAGGTCAATAAAGGATTTTCATTATCCTACAGTACTTTATTAAAAAAAAACATAAAGGTGAGTGAACAAACTGAGAACACAGAGTGTAATGGACGACTGGCTGGGCTGCTTTGGCTTTGTTCCACAGTACTCATGGTCAAAGTAAGAGCAGCCGGAAATTAGCTAGCAGTTAAGTACAGCCACTTAAGACTCTAATATTTACAATGTCAACCCAAAGTCAGAGAGCAAAGAGGTTTTGTGTCCTCTTGTTACATCCACTGATTAGTACGGGTAATGAAACTAAATTATTTTAATGTTGGTTATTTTAGGCCACCAGTTTGAAGTGTGATACCACATCATGCCTCTGAAAAGGTCTTGTTTTAATGAAGGGACATGGTGTCCCGTTATCATCATCATTAACATCCCTGATTTTCCTATGATGTAGCTTAGTGAGAAGGCTTTTTCCTTTTTCCATGATGTGTTCATTTTCTGTTCTGTCATTTAAGTTTGCATCATTTTCCAAAATTTCTGCATACAGAATGTACAATGCCTCTCATTCACAAGTGAAGTTTCTATGCACAGCACAGTGACTAAAGAAATACTTGATGACAATCCATCTTTTGGATATCAAGTACCACATGTAGGCTTAAAAGGTGGCTCTGCTGTGATTGTAGCTTGCTTCTTCACTCATAGCAACAATCATAGCTTCACCATAACATACCAGTGACCAGATGCACTATTTTCATGTCATACTATTGCTGTGTCTCCATTGAAAGTAGCAGCTTTAGTAATTTATTGGCAAAGCAACAGATGTTAGGAACATTCTGAACGAGATCAACACTGTAAGAAGTTTCTTTTAAAAGTTTGCTGTGACCATGGATCGCTAATGGAATATGCTGGCTAACAGTTAGCTAACTACTTAAGAAAACTATAGCAATCCAAGGAGGAATAACTCTACAAAAATTTACAGTTAAGGTTGAAAATATTGGGAAACTTATTTAGGAAAACTGACTGCTCTCAATTTTGTGCGTGAAGTACAGAGCTAGAGCCAGAGCGAAATTATCGTAGCTTAGCTTAGCATAAAGACTTGAAGTGAAGGGAAACAGCTATTCTGGCTCTGTCCAAGTTCAAAAACATGTTCAATGGAGTTAAGTGCTTTAAGTGTTTGTTGGTGAACAGTGGAGTAAGCTAAGCTAAACGCCTCCTGGCTCCAGCTCTAACTCTTGGCAAGAATTCTAATAACTGTAACTTCCATAATGCTGAGCTATTTCTTTGGCAGTATTGAAGGGAGCACAAATATTTGATGGTGATAAGATAGATGATCAGTGGAGTACTCCTTTAATTCTGAATGTGAGGCTTTCCAACTTGCACATTCTTGATGTAGCCACTGTCCCTGTGTTGTGCCTCAAACACTCCTCTATAATCCCTGGTACTTCACTTAATGTCAGCATACTGTGCTCTTGAGGTTTTTGTCCTCAGTTACTCTCTGGGTTTTAAGGTTTCTATGATACATACAATTGGCACACTTTTGATGGTGCCTGAAGCATTACTAGACCAGTCATAATTTTAAGTATGACTGAGCAGAGAGCACTTAACAGCGCTATGATTTGGTGTCATAATTTCCACCATGACACACTTGGTATGTCTGCATGTTTTCTGTCATTCTGATTCTTTTAGGCCTAATTCATTCACCATTAACAGTCATTTCTGACATATCAATAGCTCCATTCAGCTTTGCCTATGACTGTAGTTATAGACCAGTGCAGGCATCAGTCACTCCACCACTAATTATCAGTATGACATTGGCTTTGCAGCGGGCTGGAAAACACTTTGCTGAGTAGCAGCCCACTGTCATAAATCATTCCACTTACACGCCAACACAGGGGAGGAGATTTAAGACCCGGACCCTGAGAAACCTCCCTCAGCTGGGGTCCGGTGCAGGGGATCACTTGATAGAGAATTGGTTTAAGTTGGGCTTGGCTGCTGAAGGGGCTCCGAATATTTCCCAGGCAGGTTTAATAAATTAACTGACTCTCTCTGTTTTTGTTTCATCTCTATTTATGTCTTTATTTCCCACCAGGGTCCCATTTATTAAAAATGCAAAAGGATTTGTAGCAGCTTGGGTATTGTTATGTATATATATATACTGTATATACATAAATATTTCCATGCTAGTGGTAATTTGATTCGTGACTTCTTGTACAGATGCCAAAACTATACTTGTTGTGGTACTTTACTTTGACAAACGGAAAAAGGTTTTTCCTACAAAACTACTTGTTTTAGCAGGTTGTCCATTAATCTCAGGATTGGTGGTTCAGTCTCTGGTGTCAAAGTGTCCATGAGCGAGACACTAAACCCAAAGTTGCTCCCAATGGCCAGGTCTTGCATTAGTTCCACTGCCACTGGTGTGTGTGTGTGTGTGTGTGTGTGTGTGTGTGTGTGTGTGTTAGTGAGTTAAGTGGAGGCAATTTCCTTTCCTATCAGGATAGTAAAGAAGAAGTCAATTTAACAAAAAAGCCCCCAAAAATGCCAGGTTTCGACACATCCCATATTTCACTGCAAAAGTTAAATTTTTTTTTTATTGCAGCCTTACTTTTATGTTTAATCCAATTTCAAATTATGCACAAATAAACCAAACCAAATCAGATAAAACATTACAAATGTCTTGTGTTTCTAACCTTATTTAGACCTCACATTGATCTAAATGTCTAGACACAGGCCTGGATGTCACACCAGGTTTCAGCTTCATTACCACACACTTTACTATGACCAAATCCGATAGGGAGGCCTTTCTATAAATGAGGCCCCCAGTCTTGCTGGGCTCCAAGCAGGGAAACTGTGATACAGAAGCTGCAGTGAAGGGGCCTCCCAAAACCCATATCCGGCTTTAACTCGGGTCTGCAAAGTCATTTTATGTTTGCGATCAGAGCGTCACATTAGCCCCATAATGAGAACCAGCTGAAGGCACACACCACCAGACTGACCCTCTCCAGCTCAGACTGACCCCCTCCTCTCCTTCCCCCTCCACCACCTCACCACTTTACCCTTCCCCCCACACCCTGGAGACACCTCTCTCTCGCTCAACTCCACTGAATTTAGGCCCATATAAATGCTTTATCCAGATGCTTGCTCTCAAACCCTTCCATCACGCTGCGTTACTCGAAACCATTCCAGGGCACACACCCACAGACAGAGGTACATGGTGCAAACATAAACACCCATGCACTTATTAGTAGCCATGAGCACACACACACACACACCACACGTACATTCCTCCTCTGCCCGCTGGCTGAGTCAGCCCACCGTCTCCCGCCATTCGCACAACCGTTTTCCACCAGGCTACCGTTGAGGAAGCCAGCCCTGCTCCACCCAGTCCACCCAGGCACTTTTCCCCCAGCTCAGGTCTCATTCAGAAGACGTTAGGAGCACCCTCCCTCCCACCAAACACCTCTGTTTCCCGTCCCTCTATCCTACTCTCACTCTCTCCCTCTCTTTACCCGCCGTTTTCAGCCCAAAATAAACACTGTACAGCATGGAAAGCCCGGGAACGCTGTGCAACAACTTAAACAGCACTCCAATGTTCCAGCTCCAACTTATACGTCCATTTCATTTTTCCACAATTTGTACGGTTTGGTTTCATTGTTGAGGCACTGACTTGAAGATGGATAGCAGTGGTTTCAGTGGAAAATGTTGGTAGATGGTAGTAGACATGAGGAGAAATCTCTGGGGATTAGAATTCGAAACTGACTCCTCTCTCTCGCTTATTTTGAGTTCTTACCACAAACTAATGTATTTCTGAGTTGATGAAATAGATGCAAATTCAAATACAAATGATTTTATTAACAATTTATGTTTGAGTTTCATATTAGTTTACTTTTGCCATGGAAGTGATATTTGAATCACTACCTACTATTGTGATGTGTGACTCAAACTACAATAGTCAGAACTGTAATGATTATTTGAAAATAAACTAAGTGGCACAAGTTTGGATTTAGTCAGATGTGGAAATTTGTGCTTTGTTTATTTAACCTTTCTTTGAACAGAGTAGATTCACTGAGCATGAGCTCCCTTTTCCAGGAACGCCCTGCACCACACATACATACACCTGGAAGCTAACAATGCAACAGGAGGTACTGTGACTTACTTGCTCAGGAGCACCTTAGCTGTGGTGATGAAGAAGGAACAAGCACTTTGCTTTCACTTCTGTCTCCTAGTTTTATTCTTTGTTCTGGTCACAACTCTTTTTCTCAGTCCAGAAAAAAACAAAAGTGCCATCTGACCCGTAAAGTCACGCCTACCTACACATGGCATATAAGGCCTCAACATGAGAATACACATTCAACGTAAACTTTATGTTGGACCAAAATGCTCACGCCACATCTGTGGTAATGGTTTAAACATGTGGTGACAAAATTACCGTATGGGGAAACAAACTGTGCGTCCCTGCCAAATCATTCACTGACACCGGCCACTCCATGCACCGCACTGGGCCTGAGGGGATGTCGTAGCAACATGCATCCTCTAACACAAGCCACTGTTTACTGAACATAACTCATGCCCGTTGGCAGCTGTGCTGTGTACGCATGTAGCAACAGTATAACTCCAACAGTGTAATCCATGATGGCTGCACCAACCTTCACTTCGCTGGTAAAAAATTAAACTCTTTGTTCTTCCAGCCATTTGTCATAGTTTTTCCTAAACAAAAAGCTTTGCAGATGCTGATAACAAATTCATCAGATATTATCCTACTGAATCCTGCTGAGATGACCAAGCACTGTGTTTAGATCAGCTGTTCAGAGACACTTTTACTCAAGGTCTAAATACCCCTAGTATGGCTGCCAGCCATTACTTCGCCTGGAGGCACTTTATTTACTTGAAGGTTGCAACATCTGGGTAACAATTGTTGGCCTTGGCCACCACAGTGCAGAATAAAAGCAGGTTGGAAAAGTTCGACTTTGGTTGCCGCTGTGTCCTCCCTAAGATCCAAAGGTGTTATTTGAGACAGGAAGGTGAAGGTACTGGTTAACAAGGACCTTATATAGGGTGTTATTTAGAGAGTACAATGTGTTCTCAGATAAAATAGGAGGAATAGTGAGAGGGAGAAAAGGTCAAGTTAAGTTTAGGTAGCTAAAACTACTTGGTTAAAGGAGCTATTTGTAAGTTTTGCTATTGCTACATAGCCAAAAGTAGCATTAACAGCTTTTTATTTACCAGCCTTGAAGAAATATTTTTGCATTAAACATCAAACTTCATTCCTTTATTCACCAAGAGCTGTCCCCAGAGGTGGAAAGCAACATCAACATTAACTCTTGTCTCTATCATGTCTTTTCTTCTACTGAAGTTAGACGCTAACCAGCTAGTCTCGTCACTTTCCGATAGCAACTCACTGTAGCCTCCAATCTGCCCTGAAGACATGCTGCTGCTCAGAGGGCATATTATAACCTCTTGCCTTGTAAACGGGATGATGGCCGAAGCTCTTGTCAAGTGACAATCACTACCACCTGCTCCTGGCAAGAAACCACGTTTGATGGCAGAGAAAACTTACAAATACCTCCTTTAAGGTTTAGGAAATATATTACCTTACTTACTGATGGGGGATGTGAACCACATTCTTCTCTGTTAAATTTGCTTTGTATGCCAAACTATTTACGCCAACCTAAGAGGTTTTATTGTTGTATATTATGTGACTCCATCTCCATCTTTTTTTCAGGACAGTGGACAGTCTTTGTTTGAGTGACCACAAGGGCTCGCTAATCAGGACATTGAGAATATAAGTTGTCCGAAGACTTTGAATAAACAGCCAATGCTGTCTTTTTATCTGGTGAGGACAGTCTCCATGGTTTTATGTGAGAAAGTCCTACAAAAGAGAGGAACTTGTGACAAGGGTCATGAGTCACATTTGAAGCCACAGCACCACGAGTTGATGTGCATCATAGTTTCGCTGAACCTCAGGGATGCCTCAAAGACAGAAAGCACATAAAACTTCAGAAAAAATTAGACAGACAAAATGTTCAGAGAGAAAGGAATATGATGAAAAATAAAACAGAGAAACTAGGGAGCATGCTTCTGGGAGGCTGAAAAAGAAAATACAAAGAATGAATAGAGGAAGATTGAGAGCTACATCAGACATCTTTATTTCATTCTGCTGTTCCTGCAAGTTGGCACAGAACTTCAGCAGATAGACAGACAAGGTCCTTATTACACCCAATTTGCATTTAGATGATAACAAGAGCAGGGAGTTAGAATGGGCTGTTGTTCCAACAACTTCTTCGTGTATCCAACAGATGTAATTACAAGTAATGCACCTCATTGCCTCTGACTGATTACAGTGTTATTTCCTCATTCCGTCTGAGAGAAGTTGCTCATAATCTTCCTTTGTGTAACCCCCAAATGTGCCTGGCTGATTCAACTAAATGCTGCTCACCGCATTTGAAGGAACCATATGTATTTCAGACGACTGTGGAGAAATCAAACTTTCTCCCCTACTGTACCACCCACCTTGAAGATGATAGCACATCAGGATGGTTATTGATGGAGGCTCACTACTTTGCAAACTGATCTGTGGAGGTGTGTGTCGTGAAAGTGAAACCACTGTACCACAGTCAAAGATTTGTCTAAATTGCCAGAACTGTGGATACAAAGACTAATAGTCCATGACAGCTGAATGTAGCCTTCATGGTTTGCTCAGAAACAATGACGCATGTATCCATGATCTAAAAAGGGAGAACTACAGCAGCTCTGTTGGTTATTATGTACAGTGGGGAAGAGGTTGTAAACGTCTTGCACCTTTTCAGCTCAACAAGACACTGTTCAAGCAATAGACTAGTGAAGAGAGGAGAGTTATTTCTGGGATATCAGGGAGTAAAAGCCCTGTTCATAGTCTGTATATACAATGATGCAGCTGAGAGTACGAACACCTCAGAGGCTTGGACAGACATGAAATTCTCCTGGTTTAGTCATCAGTGCAGAAGATGAGTAACGTCTGGAGCTTTGACAAAAAGTCAAAGGTACAAGCCTGTGTACAAAACCCCCCCTCCCCAAAAAAAAAGAAAAGCCAGCATAAAATGACATCAAATCACTGATCTTAAAATTCTGTCACTGAAACTAAAAAGCTTTGTAGAAACTTGATTGAACAATTTAAATAAATTCACTTTTGGATTCTGGGTGAATGTGACATGAATTCAGGAAACTCATGGAAACTGTTGTTGAATGCTATGAATATTGTTATTTTATTTTCCTTCAAAATAATGAGGTTCAAACTTTACTGTCACACATTTAGCTTAGAAAAAAACATGTGACAAATGAAAGAAACCAGGTAATCTGATGTATTCTGCTCAATCCATGTCTCAACTGTTTCATGTTTTTTGTGTCTTAATGTAAATTCACTTTCTTGACCGAACAATATTTAGTGGGAAAAAAAAACAAGGAACCATCACAGGATCTGTTAAGATTTACCTGGTCTATGGTTCAGAGCGCATGTTCTTCAAACCTGTGAACACTGTGTCAGAACGTATCTGTTAATCCAAATCTTGTGAGCCTTTCATCCATCATCAGGTAGACAAATCTTTAATCTTGTCACGGCACAATTAGGTGTACTGATGAAAGTGCCACACACGGGTGAGTAATCTGATGGTTTAAGACATGCCATATAGGCACAGATGGCTTGTGCAGATTTTGTGCATAATACCCACATCACTACACATAGTTTTACATACAATGCTGACAGCTCCTTGGCTGTATTTAGATTTATGAGCACATTTGTTCATCTAATCGAGGCGTTGGATGGCTTTTTGCCCACTTTGGGTGGTGAATATTGACAAGGCTGTCACACTTTGATGAATCCAGTGGGTGGATGAGCGCAATGTTGAAACACAGTGTCAATGAGAGTGAGAGAGAGAGAGAGAGAGAGAGAGAGAGAGAGAGAGAGAGATCATCAACATGGCCATGTAACTGAGCACTGGCGAAAAGCAAGGCGAGGAATGTCTTTTTTATTCACTGCTGGAGGCAAATGCTCCATTGAGACAGTCACTATCTGGACCGCAGACTAAAACAAAGCCCATGACTAAAATCAATGCTCGCCTTCACAAAACCCTGTAGCTGCAAACAGAACCTGATAGAGGCAGCCATTGTAAACTCTGACGTGGTGGAATAAAAAATAAACACAAATCCCCGAGGGTTTAGAAGTCTATCCAGACAGCGGGTAATTCTAAGTATTGATTGTACGAAGGGTTTTACTTGTTAAGTGTGTGTCTGTAATTCAGTTGTGTCCACGATGTTAAACATCTTTAGTTTTAATACCACAATAATATTTCATACATTTATGCACACACTGAACTTTTACTGCAGATTTATCACTATAATATCTAAATAATCTAGATAAATAATAATTACATATGTTTACATAATAATAATAATCTGAATAAAACTGTATCTCAACTGAACACAATCATTCAGCTGCTGATGTCACCTATATCACCTTAAACTATAAAAACGAATAAAGTGAAAAACATTTAAAAACATGACAAGTTGTGAACTGTTATGGTGTGGACAGTTACAGTTTGTAATCAGGCGGCAGAGCTTGTCCATACTGCAGAGAGGCAATAAAACAAGCAAATGAAATCTCTGTATACTGTGAAACGTCCTCATATCACACAGTATAGCAGCATCCAGTTTACTAAGAGCATATTGTGTGTACCTTGTTTAAAATATGCAAATGAATTTCATTAAAGAATCTATCTATTTCTCTGCTTTCCTTGCTCCCTGTAGATGAGTGAAAGTACGTCATGATGGTGCTATTACAGATAATGGAGCAATTGTTCTGTCCTTCACCTTTTTTCTTCTCCATTTCCCCTCTAATGTTTCACGAACATGTGCTCCACATGCTGTTGTTTGGCAGACACTGGCACCCTGACCACACGTCTCGTTTAACAGTGCAGCAGGTCAGTTATACAGGGCTGTATATACACATCGAATCAGCTTTCAGTGGTGAAAAGTAAACTTTTTACTTTCCAATGTAGTTCTACTTCACTTTTAAAGCTAAATCGACATTGTATATGGACTGGCAGCTAGAAATTATACCAAGCTGGTTTAAACTTAAAATGTAACTTTAATAGTCAGAAATCAGTAAGCTGAACACAGCAACTTCTCGTCTTTACCAATCAATCTGTATGAGCTTAATATCAAAGGATGACAAAAGAAAGAAAGCGAAAGATGATGTGTTGTTAAATGAAACTTTTTGTGGACACACAGACGTTCAGGAAGACTGTGTTTTGCTCTCAGGTTTCAATCAAGTGACAAGCACGATCTGAAAGCCCATGTGAGAGTGTCTCCAGACAGAAAATTCATGAGGACCCTCAATCTAGGAATACAGACTTGATATGTTTTTCCGCAAGAGCTGGTGGACCCAGTTTCATGCCTTCCAGGGTCTATCACAATGTCAATTTTGACAAGTGTTGTTTCATAAAGATGACATCAGGAGGTAAATACGGTTGTGTTTGGGGTTAATATAAGATATCCTCACACTTGTCATCACATGATTAGTATTGTAACCATGACGAGTTGCTCCATTGGTCTTGTCATAATTACTATGACCACCACAGGTCACCTAACAATAAAACATAACCATAGACACATTTTTTTACACAGGGACAATTTTCATATGCAAAAAAATGTTGACACATGTCCCCTCTATTCTGATATCAGAAAGGTGTGGAGGGAGGCGTTTCAGAGGAGCATAATGAGGCCCTTAATCTCCATCCTGTTTCCTCCCTGATGTCCAAGTTTAAATGTAACAGCTCTTAGAAACATGCAAAAATTTAGTGGTGGATGAAAATTCTACATTTGCAAGCGAGACCAGCGTTACAGACATTATACGTCATCCATGTTCTTCGTAACCGGGGCAAGAAAAAAAAAAAAAAAAAAAAGTCCCTCATACCCAAAATCTGAATTTCACTGCAAATATAGAGAATCAGTGTGATGCCAGTCAGTGGAAATTAGACCTTCCTCTCTGATACAGCTCTACTCTAATCACTACAGTTAAATTGATATTTTAATGTTACATCTTGCCCAGTTTAGCCGAGGATTTAAGTGATTCGGTTTAATCGCTGTCTATTGATGTACCACTTTTTTAACTTCCTCTGCTCTTTCATAATCACAGTTTGTATTAAGGACTGTACAGACTAAATGACTGTGCCTTTAAATTCCCTCTCCCTGTAGACATGGGGGAGCACTTCAATCTGTCAAAAACCTTGATATCAACCATGGAGCAAAATAGCAAAAAGTCTTTGTATGGTGATAACCCCTCTTCCAGGTTGAGAGTTTAGGGTTTTTTTGGGGCTTACAAGGATTCATGCAGGCTTTCTCGATTATACTCGCTTTTCTTTTCAGCTCCTGCAGAAATTCCCCTTGCATACCTGTATTTCAAACATTGATTGTGATTCATTAGTTGTTACTGGAATGACAGCTGTATGAAACATTTTTGAAAGTTATGCATTACAATTCCATCTGACTCACTGGAGAGGAAGGAAGAGTTTGTGAAGGTTAAACTTTTCCATTCTCTCTCAAAATTATATACTTTAACCTGTAAAACATGAGGGGGGTGTGGGGTGGGGGGTGGTGGTGGGGTGGGGCACCTAGAGTACAGAACTAAAGCTAAACATTCTGCAGATGTTCACTCGTGTTTACTGGCAAAGTAAGCAAATGTCACAGAGTGTCAATATGTGTGAGAACTGATGCGCCACATGCTCCGAACATGCATATATTACATCTCACGCCTCACAGGGAGATCAAATTCCACGCCAGCAGATATGGTAATCATAAATCTGAGGATTAGCTTTTTGAGTATTTCACAGATCTGGATGATCTGTCAAGCTGGCAACGCGCTTCCTGTAAAAAGTCGCAGCTCTCTCAGAGCTTCTGTCTCCATCATCAGACAAACAAATGATATAAAAAACAAAAAACAAACCCTAGATCATTCATGTGCATATCACACACGTGTCACAACATTTCTAACCTCTGATGATTCGAAGAAATGCTATTTTTTCTTCATTTATATTTTGTCTTTTAATGAAATGGGTAAAATGAAAATATTTTACTGGTTTCTCAGACACGTCTGTCAAACAGACTTGAAAAACAGACACATGCAGAGACATGTTCAAATCTATCAACCAACCAACTGATCATCAGCAGACCACTGAAATCTGAAACACACATCAGTCTTTGTGAAGTGGATTAAAGCTCCTAACTGGCTAAAGCTTTGAATAACATTTTATATGGGGGTTTATCATTTAAACGAGTCACTCGCATCACCTGTGATGCTGTCGTCTGCTTGTTTACTCCTGAGTTTGTGGATGAAATGAAAACAGCTTACAAAACCATTAATTTACCATCCAAACAACACAAGCTAACCCACTTGAAAGCTATCTGAGTGTAATTAAAATTCCTCTGGATTTAAATACATTCTCGAGTGCGCATGCTAACGGCCCTTTTGGGAGCTTCTTGGAGTAATCGGAGCGACTGAGAAGTGTGTTCCGTTCGCTAATGGGTGAACACATGATTTCACAGCTCCCAATGTGATTATACTCTTATTAGGGTCAGACATTCATAAAGACTCATTAGTAATTTTTCCCATCATGTGCGCGGGTGATATCATTTCTATCTCTTTTGGTGTGTGCAGTCTCACTTTGATTCCAGTGACTCAATCCCTTTGAAACAATTTGTAAGCCACTGAGCGCTTTGCACCCAAACTTAACGCAGGCGTAATAAACAAGCAAAAGTCTCAAAACCAAAAAGACAAAAAAAGGGGACGAGCCCCTCTTGGCTGGTTTGATGTTGCACATGTTCAGCTGGTTTGGTTTTTAACAGACTTTGAGGGATCATGACATGGTTACTTTTTCGGAGAAATTTAAAAACACTAATTTTGGACAGGCAGCTTGTGCATGCTGCTTTTCCAGGCAAAAAAAACAAACAAAAAAAACTAAACATCCCAAGCAACATATGTGGATGACAGGAAAAGGTTTGGAAAAGCCAGCTCACCGCCCTCAGGCCCAGAAAACATGGCTCCCCTTAAAAATAACAGTTATTTGTGACAACATCTCCCATGTTCAAAGAGGTTACTGCAGGTGACTCACTGCTGCTTTGTGCTCTCCTTTAAATAAAAACGACTACAAATAAGAAGCCACACTTTGCTGAATATTGGCAGCCCACCTGCAGAGGTAGTTTACATTCAAGGTAATTGAATAATGTGCGAGTACTCAGCGTGATTAACAGTTAACAAGCCATTGCTACAAATAGCTGACGGTGAATGTGGCTGTCTTTCCCAGACAAATAAGACTTGGTATTTAGGCAGGTATAAATAATGGTGTGAAGTTAGCAGTTTTGTAAAGGCTGCATGACATTTTGTTTCCTTTCTTTGAGTCATATGAAGGGTGTGGCGCTGCAGTTAGTATTCTTCTATATTTGTCAGTGCTGCATGAAGTCAGTGTGCTGTTTTATAACCTGATGATAACTGATGTCAACTGCTCAGTTACTTTGTCTAATCCTTGCCTTATATACTGCTGCAGTGATTTATGTGTCTTTCAGTTGTGTATAATCAGATTAACTGAGCTCTGATGCTTAAATGCTTCCACCAAATACTGAAAGAAATCAGCATTAATTTTAATTATAAACCATATTCTGGGCAAACAGACGTGTAAAAAAGTTTTTCACAGAACAACAGACATAAATACAGATAAAATAAAACAACGGATCTGAACGTATTGGCAGCGAGGAAAGTGAGAAGCTTAAAATGTATGACTCATCCATCTGCCTTCATGCTTCCAATGGCCACACACATGAAAACGCACACATAAACACATAAGGATCCCCATTTCCTGCTCTCACAGAATCCTGCCAACGAGCCACAGACACGCTCAATTCAATCCACTCAACAGAAACAAAACACACACACACACACACATACACACATACACACACAGCCTCTGATGCAGATAAAGGACTGCCTGATTAAGCGAAAGCATATGCATGTGCTGGTGGCATGAAGGTTACAGAGGAGGGTTTATGACTGCGGGGATGTCAGTTTGAATCCCCCAAACGAGCTGGGGGTTGAGTAATGCTGTTTCCTCCCACTGAAAAGGTCCAATGAGGTGCCCTTGAGCAAGACACGTAAGCTGCAGTTAACACTGGTGGCTCCCCAGTGTGCATGTGCCTAATGACATGAATGTTGCTAAGTGTTGGGAAAAAAAAAAAAATCCTCATCTCTGTAGTGCTCATCACCCTACACACCTGCCATATGGAGACTATATGAGCATTCATGGCTCTGCCACATGAAAAAAAAAAAAAAAAAAATGTTGTGAACATGAAGCTCATAAATTCCCTAAATCATCATACTACTAAGCAGTTGAATGTAAAGTCACAAAAAGTGGCTTCTTATGGGGTGTTGGGAGCAAACACAAAGTGTGAGACTTGCAGTGAATTGACAGAACTTTGGAAAGCCGAGCTGCACACATGCAAACACACATGGATTTAGTTCACAAACACACAGCGTTGCATGCACAACCAAAGCCGCTTTGTGTAGCTGATGACATGGAATGTGTTTGCCATGTTTTACTGCATTTGTCCTTTAACTCAGCCAAGCTTTGAGGTGGTTTTGGATCGAAGAGAAGAAGGCTCTTTTTTTAAAGTTTTATAAGCTGTAGGGCAATCCGACGCAAAGAAGGGAGGGGCCATCCAACCCAGTGCTGTGGAGGAAACCGCCTCCCAAAAAAAAGCAAACCAAACAAATGGCACAGAAAGTTATTTTTCAGATGGCTACTGTAAAAGGAGCCTTTGTGTCCATGAAAATCTGCTCCAACTGACACTTGACTAAATGCAGCAAAGGAAAGGACAAATGGAAAGAAAGAGTCAAAGAGAAAGTACGCCATGTACCCAGTGGGAGGAGGGGATTTTCTGGAGAGCAGCAAAAGATGTATTTTGGGGAAAAGAGCTCCTTCTTGAGGCTTCTGATCTGCTGCTTCACCAGAAGGCCTTGGCATGGTGTCAGGGCGTTGGTCTTGTTTCCAATAGCGTCACTTTCTGTGCGACAGCAGCTTCATAAGACCTTAATAATGTGTTTTATTTTTAACTGCTTTACTTATCTGATGTGGCAGCGCTAAACGCAACAGTCATTTTCAATGAGAAGCTGTAGTTACACTAAAGCACACACAAACTACGATTGTGGTTTTACTTTGACAGATAACTCAAGGCAGAAATGTGCTGTACTGTTTGTCCATGGAGAAGAAACCTGTGTACCTTGAACACCTCTCTTTCAGCTGCAGTTGCCGCTAATGGACATTGATGCTTCTGGCTGATTCCATGTGACTACATAAAACCCATTTCAAGCACTTTATCCATTTACAACCAGATTATATACAGACGGGTTGTATCTTTGTAAGGGTGCTGGGCCACTACAGCCAGAACAGCTTCATTGTGCCTTAGCATTGATTCTACAAGTCTCTGAACTCTACTGGAGGGATAAACACCAAGGATATTCCCTCATTTTGTGTTTTGATGATGGGGGTGATCCCTTAGAACAGCTTAGTATTGATTTGCAGTAACCCTTCCCTCTAAGTGGACCCAAACCATACCAGCAAATGCCCCTCACTGCATCACAGAGCCACAGGATCTCCACACTGTAGGGGTCAAGCATTCAGGCCTGTGCCCTTCTCTTGGTGTATGCCACACACACACACATACACACACACACACACACACACACACACACACACACACACACACACTCGTCCACTTGTGGAGAATATGGTGAAGGATGAATCATCTGACCCTATCACTTCTTTTTCCACATCTCTGTAGACCAGTGCACCACTGAACTCTCAAATGTGCATTCATCTCTGTAATGAGGGGTTTATGCACTGCAACCCTACTATAACATCCCTTTCTCTATGTAATTGTCGATGGACTGTTCTTGCTGTCAGTCTGATCACGTCCTGCACTGACTTTCTGAGTCACTTGAGGATGAGTTGCCGTTCTGTTTTTCCTTACCTACAGTATTGCCCTAATGCACAAGCATCACTATTTACTGACGTCTTTCCCATAGACCGAAATGCAGATGTCACTTCAGTCACGCTCCTATTGAAACACGAGCCAGTTGAGCATCTTTCCCAACAACCATCCCTTGTTCAAAGTCACTTACATCTTTTCCTCTTGCAGTCATCTTGATACAAAATCAGAATCAACTGGGAATGCTTAGCATTTTTGTACCTGCCACGGAGCATAATGGGATGTTAATTTCTTATCATGCAGTGCACCAGTGTAGAAGCATTTGCATATTTATATTTCCTATATTTCTTATAGTTAGATTTCTTCACTCATTTCAGGTTTTTTCCTTTAGTTTGCCCCCCATCTGTTCACGTGACTTCAACCCCTTTGGTGCTCTGAGCACGGTACAGCATGCTACGCCCTCAGAACTGTCTGAAACATATAATAAGGCATGCCTCCAGCTGGAAACACTGAGTAAAACAAGCCTACTGTGAAGAAGGGTCCTGGTGATCCATTTGAAAGTGAATATAACTTACTTTGTATTACAGTTCACTTCAAAGGTCTCACATTTCTTTACATGCCTGTGAAATCAAGCTCATCAAAGTCAAGCTATTAACTCGCCCCTCTTTAATATAGCTCCAGTGTTAGAATCAGAGCTATTATAATGGGTGTGAAACATGTATGTAACACAGCATATGTTGAAGCTTTTCAAAATTCACAACACTGGTTCTGTGAATCTAATGTAAATGAGGTCTGGCCTTTAGTTATGAATATATTTGCGGTTGTTTATTAGAATTTAAATGAGGTTGAGGAATTGAATTTCACAGACCAAATGAAGCAGCCCATATATTTCTGACTACTAATGAACGCTGTTCCGAAACTGCACTGATTCTCAATAATCCTGCCAAAGGCATCCAATACCATCCAGCTGGCATTTAGATGTTCTACAGATGCGCTCAATTCACCAAGAATAACGCCCATGGAAATAAACACATCCAGCGCAGTGCACTGCAAAGTATGGAACGCGTCAATGATGCATTTTCATAAACATACTTAGCCGTTTGGATATGAGTAACACTATGGAGGCACAATAGTCCATTTGTTGTTGAGTGGTTTGGTTCCAGAGGATGCCGAGGTTCATACTCTGCACTCATCAAGTCAAAAGAGGTTTTTCAATATATGTCATCCGCTGTCGTCCACTGTGTATTACATAGTGGAAATTACAGAATGATCTTTCCGGAAAACCTACGTATCAATGTTCTGGTACAGTTGGATAAGGATGTGCCGCACTGAATTAACTGTACACTCTGAAATGATTCAGAAGTGTGTTTCAAATGTTAGTTGTGCAAATACCTCTGGGAAACAGGGAGAAAGATTTTCATTTATTTGTGTGAAATCTCACTGGATGGGCGCAGAACCAAAGAATAAGAGGGATAAGAAAGACAGACCGAGGTGTAGTGAAAAGAGCTCAGAGACACATCAGGGCTGTTATTGTGAAGTCTCTCTGCCTCACCGAAACTGCAATCCAGGCATAGTAAGTTATCCAAGCTGTCCTTTTGTTATCTGTTTTTAATTTCACCATGAATGCCACATGAAGAAAGAAGTCGCCGCATTCATATTTTTTTGACACGTGTTTTTTGAAAAGATCCGTTCTTGGCGTGTTAGGCGGAGACGGAGGAAAGCCGACACAGGAGGGCGCGGCAGGCTTGGATGGCTGGGCAGCGCGGGTCCGGTCCTGTTGGAATTGGCAATGAAATGTCCAGCTCCGCGCCACCACAACATCCTCCTCGCACAATGTGTGTTTCACGTCCTCAAAGTGATTCACTAAAATCGTACCATGTTCCCATACGTCACTCTGCGTCTCCTGAGGTTCAGTGGTTTTACATGATTTATCTAGATTTCACTAAACAACACCATAGGGGCCTTCTTTTACCTAAACAATATATTTTTGTAGTTCAAGACTCACAGGAAGGAAGTATATTATATCTGTAACACAGCACACCTGCTCACAGTTAAAGTCCCATTCATAAATCCACTACAACAGCCTGTTCCAGTACATATTAGCCAACCCCGATTTTTTTTCCTCTCTCAAAGACAGACCTTTTCAGGGCCACTAAGTTTGATTCCAAATGACCTCACTCTGCAGTGATGTGATTCAGGAGTCAGCAGTGAGTTCAAACGGAGACCACCATCAATAGTTTATGACTTGCATTTAAAAGAGGCCTGAGGAGGACTGTTCTGGTCAAGGTAAAACCATTATCAAATGTGAATGATTCACACATCTGATAGTATGGCTTCGCACTACCCAGCACACAGTCCTGACACTGCATGCTTTAGAGAAAGTGCTGGGATAACCGGGGGGGGGGGGTTAGATCAGTATGTGAGAGGCTCAAATGGAATATGGAAATACTGCAGTAACGGCCTTAAGTGACTTTGGTGATAAAAAGTGATATGGCTGAAAATGTAAAGCCTCTATTGTCTGTGATGTTCATTGTAAACCATAACATGAGGGTGCTGGAGAAAATCGAACAGTGACGGGGTTAAAAATTGTCCTGGAAGTGGTGCTTCAAGAAAGAGTGCTGTAACAATAACATCATAAGTGGTTATATCCTTGGAAGAATGAATGTAGATGAAAACATCTGATTTAATCATCTTGGAATCATGAATATCTACAGATAATTAAAAAAATAAAAACCAACCAGTTAGTTCCTGAAATAACGGACATTCACGGACAAAGGTGTTGGTCTTTAAACTACAGGTGGCTGCAAACAAAAGGTCATTGATTCCCAAATTGTCTTGCGACCGTCAATATCCATATAAAACCTTATGATGATTTGACCAGTTGTCGTCAGATATCTTGCTCTGGACCTAAGTGTTGGACAGACTGATTTCATCCTATGGATTCATTTTTTTACTTTTTGGATGCATTTTGTTCATTTTCGCTCCAGCTGATTTTTAAATATGTTTCTGCCGCTGTCAGTCGTCCATGAAACTGGAAGGTTGGTGGTTTGATTCCCGGCTCCTGCAGTCCGCATTGCAAAGTGTCCTTGGATAAGATACTGAACCTCAAATTGCCCCGATGTATGATTGGTATGTGAATATGAGCGTATGGTAGCAAAGTGCTATATGTGTTGGAAATAGCCCTGTATGAATGTGTGTGTATAGGTGAATGTGGCTTCCATTGTAAAAGCAGTTTGAGTGGTTGATAAGACTAGAAAAGAGCTATATGAGTGCAGTCCATTTACTGTGGATTTCATAACACAACTCTTACATTGTACTGACATTATTTCTTCCAGTATGGATAAGAACAATTACTGGGACCAATATTTCTTTCAACGTACATGAATATTTTTTTTTTAACAGGAAGAAAGACTTGAAAAATGTGAACCTACTTTTAATAGTGTGTTTTTTTCTTTTCATACATTTGCATATGAGAGAGAGCAGTTTAAGTGTTGTCTACTAGAAAAAAAAAAAACTCTTCAGCCAGACCAAAATCCTGACCTCACTGACACGTCTATGCAGTTAATTCCCTGTATAAGCTCCCAAACTGTAACCACTCAGCTCAACAACGGGGCTCAGGAATGCTGACCTGCATACACAAAGACAGATGTCAGGTAACGGCTGAACATTCCCTGGCAGTAGTGCACTATTTTTGAATTTCCAGAGACCACCAGATAGTGTTTTTATTAGAATGTGGACTGGATTTCATCCCTCAGCACTGTACTATAGGTGTCATGTTGGAAACAGCCTCTTCTGCAGCGCTATCTGGAGCCGAGCATTCCCAGTAAAACATGAGGACGACATTTTTTTAGCTGCTCAACAGAAACTGTTCAAAGAATTCAGTCAATTATGGGAGAGAGAGTGAAGGTTTCCCATTAGAGGAGAAGGGAAGGTTACAAGATGCAAGCGTGTGTTTAATGAGCACGCATTGCAATTTGTTGAAGGCTTCAAGCACAAGAAGTAGCCTGAAGTGGGGCTGTTAATGTTTAGATTCTGCAGCCAGTAACAGGGATGTTCGTGATTAGGCCTAATCAATGATCTACCATTCGAGATTATTCTTGATTATGTGCCTATTCAATCATAGTTATTAACCTGAGTCATTTTACTGGCAAACATTACCAACATAATTACATTCTCTTGCTTCTTCCTTGTCATGTAAATGCTTGAGTAAAGCAGAAATACTGCACTACATATAGCTTCCCTGCCTTTGACATGCATGTTCAATTATGTCTGGAAATGAAATCCGTAATTTGGCAACACAGTGAACCCAGTTTATTCCACATTCAGTTGCCAGGAAAATATTTCTGCTTAAAAGTAGCTGCATGTTGGATGACCCTCTGATTCCTGTGCTACAACAGCTGCTGAGCAAGTGAGTGTGGAGACATCCAGCAAAAAACAGAATATGAAAAATTACAGAAGGAAATTGCTTACTTCTACATCTCAAAAGTCTTTTTTTTGGTGGGGGTGGATTATCTCTATAACTATACGTGACTGTATTTTGTCACTCATCTGTGTTCTCTGAACTCACCGCACCTCAACTAACTGATGTGCTATCTGGTTTGATGATGTGTGGTTGCAAAGTTGAAAACATTATTTTGTTTCGAGAAAGTTTTTTGAGGCTGTAAAATCGGGTGTTTGGGTGAAAATGAAATCTAATCATGGGGAGATTTTCCTGTTTTAAAGTTTGCATCACACTTTCCTGGGATCAGATATTTCTATGTTAACCCGCTGACCTTTCACTGTCTGCTAAAGTAGAGAAAAGGCCTGTGTGTGTAAAACTTTATAACCACCATCCGTAAATTTTGCTTCCCCATCCATGGCGTCTCTATTGACTCATAACTGAAACCTGATTAAAAGTGTCTCCTTCTCCTTCACCTACTGTACATCTCCCTTTGGAGACTGAACGCAGGCTATTTAGTCGACTCAGTATAGGGTCATCGCTTTCACCTGCATTCACCTGCTGATGTGGAAAGAGCAGGTGGCTCTAATATTATGAATAAATTGGGTTTCACTGACAGAATCGGTGAGTTAAATGTTAGTTCACCACCTCCAGGATCTTAACCATTTTAGAGTATTTAGGATTTCCAATAAATGCCAATGTCCACCCTTTTTCCTCAGTCAACTTTTACTAAATGTCCATCTGGCTACACAACTCATTTTACTTTCACTTGACCACTTTCCTTTCCATATATCAACAAAATGAGTTCATGTGTTTAGTGGAGGGAGGAAACACCAGGCGCTAGCTAATTTTTCTGATAAATTAATGTGCATTACAGAGTCAGGTAGCCAGAAAAAGCAAGTTCAGTTTTTTCCCCCTTAGGCTGGCCTTGAGCTAATTGCCATCCGATGGTTGCTGGTACCTTTATGTAAAGCAAAATGCTCTCACACACTGCAAATTAGCTACATAACAAGTGGAGGTTACTGAGCAAGGATCAGACCACACTGCTGCTAGATTGGACTACCTGAGCAGGTCATGTGTATCAGTAGTTTGGTTTCAACATCTCCATGGTGTTTAAACCTAGTGTCCTTTCCCCTTCAGGGGACTGAATGATCCTGACAACCTGGCAATGAGCTCACCAAATCTAAACTGAACTCAATGATGTTTAAACCATCCCGAGTTTCTCCTCTGTGGTCACTTACACAATGGAGATTCATCCTGAGGAGAAGCTTTGAGAATGCTTTTTTGGCTGTAAAGTGACGGGGGATTCCAGGGTCACACGGCCAGCTTCCCTGTTCGCTATCTTTACATTCCCCACAGGCCCGTTCCCATGGCAAAGTCTGGCACAATATGGCGCATCAGATTGCATAGTTGGCTGCAAAAATACTGGTTGTTCTTGGTGCACACTCATCTCTTCTGTCCTCTGGTTTGGCTCGTCATTTGTTGACTTCAGTGGGCTCAGCTGTTGTTGTCAGCTGCTCCAAGATTCAGATTTCTTTCCTTTTTTCTTATTTCTCACAAACTCTATTCTCCTCCACATGATAGGATACTTTTTAAGAAACATGTTTAGATTCTCTGTTTGTTTAATCAAGCATGGAATCGTTCTGAGCTGGGTCTCTTTCATGGACTGTGAATAATGTCTGAAAAGGTAAATATGTTGTTGGAGTTGAGGCGTGAAAAGTGAAGCAGACATGCTTTTCAGCAAGGACGAAAGTACATGGGAGACCTAACAAGTAAAAGGGAGAGGTTTGAGGGTGAAGCTACAGAGAGTGAGTTTGTTACAGTGAGAGTGGTTTTACTTTATATAGGAAATGAAGGCACACTCATAATGAATTTTTGTCTCCATCGGGGTAAAAGCCAGTGATCATGTAGTGGACATACATAATGTATATAACTGGAGGTTCAAATCAATTAGTTCACAGGGGAAACATGAATATGGGAATGTAGTAGATAATAAAGTCCATGGAGGGGTCATTCAAGGCCAAGAAGGGAATAATAACAAGCAACACAAGGGAAATGTAGAGCCTATTCAAACTTTCAAATTAAGAAATTAGTCAATAAAATTGTATTGGCATATTTTGTCTTGTGCATTTTTACTGTATGAAGCCTGCTATATGTCCTTCTCTGTCTCTCATGTGTACAGTAAACATAAAGCTACAACTAGCAGCTAGTTAGCTGAGTTTAGCACAAAGGCTGAAACCAGTGGAAACAGCTGGCACAAGAAGTTATTTTAACACTTTGGTTTTTAAAACAAACAAGATGTAGTGAGCTTTAGAGGTGATGGTGGGCAGATTTAGGCTGTTTCCCTCTGTTTCCAGTCTGCTTAGCTAAGCTAATGGGCTGCTAGTTTTAGCTAGCATGAGAGTGGTATGAATTTTGTCATCTAACTCTCAGCAAGAAAACAAATGAGCAGATTCGCCAAAATGTGTAACTATTCCTACTATGTGTAACTATTCTACTAATTTCTACCAACGAACCATCGCATCACAATGTTCCTTCATTTCTTCGTTGATTATACCACTTTGTTTCAGCTCATTCTGACTTTGCTACTGTATTAAGAAACTGCCCAGCCATTTAATCCCAACAATAAATTAGGGTTAAGCCCTAAAATTGTACCTTTTCTACCTTGACAAAACCTTCTTCAATATTCCTGCTTCAACAACAACTATTCTACTTGTCTAATCATAATCATGAGCACATTTTTTTTTTGTGACAAACTGCAGAGAACAGATGCAGATCATCTCGCCCACTGATCACTTCACACTAGTTTATGACACTATGTTGAAGTTTTCAGCATCTGTTTTGCCATAACTGTGTGAAAGATCCAACATGATTACACAAGGAGCTTGGTTGTCTGGCTTGGCAAACCAGTGACGTGCGCTTCAGCTCGTCAGTGCAGCTGTTCTCTGTTCCATGCGACTGGAGGCAGCCATATAGTCAGTGTAACCCAACTTCATGGGACAAATCGTTTCCTCTGGTTATTTTAAGCCTTCATAACCAGCGGGATGACGACATTTGTTCTGGCCTCTTAACACCAGGATCTATGTGAACCACAGCACATACAGAATACACGCCCTCACACTCACACACACTCAAATAAACACAATCCTGACACACAGACACATAGTCCCCACCCTGGATTCCCCCCCCCCCCCCTTCCATCTTTCATCAACCCCATGTGAAGCAACATGCTCTTTTGTTGGTTGTCCCGTCTAGCTATATTTATCCGGTGCAAGCTATTCCAGACTGTCATCTGCCAGATCCCAGCCCTGGTGCTATCCCCAGCCCCCTTGATTCTGTCTGAACCCAGCCTGTAATGAGGCCGTCTGGCGTCAAATTACTCAGAACACTTCATGGTCCCTCGGCGGTGCTGATGAAGATTTTCAACGGGATGGGAGCTGGCGCTGATCTGCCTTCATGTCAGCATGCTGTGAAAAGAGGCTCTCTTAACTGCAGCCTCCCACCGCCAAGCAGTGGGAATGATAGAGTAGGAGACTAGCTATTTGAAAGAAAAAAGGGGGAGTTCATATTTATTTTACATGACTCAGTATCATCCTCATGGAAAACAAAGAAAATGAAGTCAGTGTTATCCATCAGGTGTCAGGTGTTCACTAAACTTTGTTAGAGTGTCAAAACTTTTGTATGTAACCAAATGCACCGAGTATAAATGAATGTTTTATTCCTCTCAGGAGATGAACACATCATAGCAGCTAAAGCTAAATTCTGGTGTCTTGGAAGAAAGGCTAATAACATGTTGGAGTCGAGAACTAATTAGACGCACAAAAAAACTATTAGTTTGGAGTCTGATGTCTCATGATCAACAACTGCAGCCTTGTGCTTATGAGTCATACACCCTCTGGGCTGGAGGGAGTCCCCATTCTCGCAGTGGATTTCTCTATATTTAAAATATGAGTCATATGCATGTGCAAGCTACTGTCCCTGCTGGACGTGTAAAAATAGTAGACAGAAGTCTATAAGGGATGGTGCTATGTAGAACGGAACTTAGCGCATGTGAAATGCAACATGCAACACATGAATATTAAAGACGCTCGGCTGATACTGCGTGTGGCTTGCTTGCTAAAAAGATTTTGGTTCCCAGGAGATGGAGTCTTGCTGAGAGAACATGAAACACATCTGATAACAAACTGGTCTCTCCATCCCTCTTTCGACAACCACTTCACATCTGACATTCTTCAAACGTTGGCTAATTGCCGCACACTCGCATTCTTTCATTGCAGTTGTTTTGGCTATATTAGGTAAGAGAAGCGGAGGGACAATTTGATTAAAGCCTCCAGCTGTGGCTCACTACTAACTGACCAAGCCACCTCCAGATGTTGCGAGTGGAAACCTCAGGCTTTTCCTAACACGTCTCAGATGAGTCAGCCCCGGCGCTGGAAACATTTCCCATGATTCACGCTGCTTTTCCAGTAGATTATCGTTACCCCACTGGCCACATCAGTCTAAAGCCACTGATCAGGGCATGTGAGTTACACAAGATGAAGAGTGTTCAACAAAGCAGGCATTGTTCTGAAGTCTAATTCAGGCATGAATCTGTATCATATGTTTATGTAAGATGACAGTATCAGGATGATATTACCAACTGATAACAGTCACAATAAACATTAAAGATCTTGGGGGGGGTAAACTGACAAAGTATTTCCACAAAAGCCCTCTGGGGTAAGAAGACATTTTGTTGTTCCTCTTTGCTTTTAATTTGTTTTCAGTGGATAAGAGAAACAACGGCAGCCAGTATAGAACTAATTCCTCTCTATTCAACCAAAAAATGATAAAACAGACTATTCTCCACAAAAAAAAAAATGAAAAAGAAAAAAACCCACAGAGGCCACTCGTATCGAGACATCTGGTCATGCATAATTCCTGCTTATTGAAAACTTGGCAGTTCTGTGGTGATGAGAATTTTCTCTGGAGTTTTCATTTTTGGGTACTAAACTCCCCAACAGCTCTTATCAAAAATAAACACACAGAGCTCAGCTGCTGCAGTGGGGGAAGGATATAAGCCCCATCTTTCTCAGGGTCATAACACACCCTTTGGTTTTAAATATTACACTTCAGGTCTCGGCCCCACAAGTATCCGAAAGTGTCCATGACATTATCACTTTAGTGCATCTACACAGGTGGTAATTGTCTTTGGGTTTTTGCAGCAGTCTTGGTTTGTTCTATTGTTATTTTTCTTATATTTTACAATGTTTCCTTTTGATTATATTGAATAATTGACATTCTCTTATACTTATCCTTATCTATATCCTGTTGTCTGATGCTGCAAAGATCCAACATCTTCAAAAATCACATTAATCAAATCTTATCTTGTAGTCCAGTCCGAGCACGTCAAGCTTTTGCCGAAGGACAGAAATTCAACAGGACCTTGAACTGAGCGCTTTTGTTGTTTCTGCTGTTGTGTCTGATTTTTAGCCACGCTGCTTCCGCGCCTCTGTAACTACCAATGCCCCTCAGTCCACCACTTTCCTTCTGACTGTAACATGTCTACAAATATTGGATGGATTGTCATGAAATTTTGTACAAACACTTGATGAATCCTACTGAGTTTGGTGATGCCTTGACTTTACCGTATGTCACCTTTAAAGGTAAAAAATGTGATTCGTCCATTGCTTATGGCTACGTTTAAAAACCAAATACCTGTAATACCAATGACATTTCCATCAGCCTTACTTGTACTTTGTGTTTAATGTTAATAAAATGCTAAACTAAGATGTTAGCATGCTAAAGTTAGCATTTGACTCAAAGGCATGGCTGTAAAAGCGTAATCTTGTTATTAATGTAAATGCTAATTGAGTAAAATTAAGGAAGTTTCTTAGTGAAAAGAGTGATGAACATCTGTAACATGTCCACACTTTGTAAAATCTAGTGAATGAAAAATAAAGCTGTTAAAGTTTATTATCATGTTCAGTGCGCCAACACAAAAAAACCCATGAAAAACCCTGGCTGGCTCCGGTCCTGCAGCTGTAAAACTCTTTGGTTCATAAGTATTAAGAATTGTGAGGAGAATGATGCCCTTCAGCAAGGCATTTACCGTTTTTTCAGAGTAATCCTCTGGAGTAAATGTTGACTGTTTTCCTCCTTTATTCATGCAGCTCTAACCCACTCTGCTGCTGCTGCTGCTGCTGTAGGTAAGACTGTGTCCTTAGAATTGCCTAAAATTGCATGGCATGAAGGTAATCACAGTTTAACAACAATTTGAAAAATCCCAAATTGCCACTTACAGACCTGAAATCTGAATGTACACCATCCGTCACTAAACTGCTGCAAAAACCCCCTACCATCAGCTTATCTGATTGACGTGGAAGGGGTTAAAACAACACGGGAGCACACCATGAGATGGCCTTTGACCTCCCACCTAGGGACAGAATCTGGGTCTGTGTTTATGTACAGAAAATCTTTTGTGTACACACCCAGGGCTAAATGAGGACTGTGTGTGGGCTGTCTGCCTGCTCTAAGCAGATCATGGCCCTAAAATATAATCCGAGGAGCCTGCCATTGACAGCCAGCAACCTCAAAGAGAGCAATGTGGGAAAGATCATCTGCCAGGGGAGTATAGAGTCCTCAAGGCGAGGGACATGTCTTTTTTTCAGTATTCTTGCATCACAATGAGAATAAACTGAGCTATGATATATGCTTGTGCTTTGAAGTCACTGAGTCCTATGCTTTAAGTCTGACAACAATGCAAGTGGCGCACTGAGGAGGAAGAGAGAGTTTCTCTCCTATTTTGGATGGGTTGTGCATCTACCACGACTCCGCCTGATAGCTTCATCACAGGTTCCCCCTGCTTTTAAGGATAATTCTGATTCATTACAAGTTGGGTCTTGTTTTTGTTCTTATTTTTAGACATTATTACGCTCTGTAATTACAACATCGCACTCACAGAGTTAATTGCTGAGATCTGGAAGGCTGAACAAGAAGTCAGATGGGGGAAAAAACACACAGTCAGATGATCAGACTGGCCTTCAAGAAACCAGTGTGCAGGGCCTAATTAAAGGACCTGGTGGCCTTGGGGCAAAAATGAACTAGTGGGCCCCTATTGATTCCCCCATTTCTCAAACTCTCTGTACACTGAGTACGTATTCTTTCATACTAGCAATTAGTTTGTGATGAATTAATTCAGCACAAAAGTTATACAGGAATATGCTTAAGTGCAGTAGTAACTGAAATAATAAAAGCAAGGTAAACCTGGTAGTTGTATTGGTGGTGCATGAAGTATTACCAAAGCATCAAATTACCACAAAGTAGTAACCACAGAGTGAACCTAGGTCCTCTGGGAGTCTGGGGCCTTGGGGCAGTTGCCCATTTGGAATTGAAGCCTTGCCCCAAGGTAAGGCCAAACACCAATAGCAATGTCATTACCCGAACTGTTGTAAACATCCATCACAGTTTACAGATATAAACTTTGACCTCCCATGCTCACTGTAACAAACCATGTGCATTCATCTCTACCTCCAAATAAAGTGTTTTAGACAGTCTGGCCAAAATACTGGCTTATTTACACCCTGTGTGATTGTTGGCCCTCTGACATTTCTTGCCCTGTCGCACTTTTTGTCACTCTTTAACATTTCACATTTCCTGCTTTTAGCTCACATGCTTATCTGACTACAGCAGGTCAGTGTCAGTGAGAGAAAGTAGCCCAGTGTCTTGCTCAAGGACAAGTTAACTGCTGTTACAGGAATCAAACCTCTAACATTTTCATTATGGGACAAGCACTGTAATTACTGGGCAGACACACTGCCTACCTTGTTGCTGTAGGTCAGATATAAAATGTTATCTATAGTAACAAGATGAAGTTATATGGAGGAAAGGAGCAGGGTGAGTCAGGTTGCCCGTACAGCTAACTTTGGATTCTTGCAATAATGTCTGCCTCAGGCCAGAAAACCAAAAAAAAAAAAAAAAGAAAAAAAAGAACAGTTAATAAACCATGACTCACCGAAACTTTCTCTCTGAAAGTGACAGGATAAAACATTGGGCGGGCAGAAGTGAGGGAGGTTATATCACATTACAAACATTATCAATGTTGGTTGTCTCCTGAGCTCCGAGATGTTATGAGGGTTTCATTTTCATGCAGCCAAAAGGACAAGATTGTCAATGAGTAAAAACGCCTTCCAAAGCAGTAAAGAATGACTCATGTTCAGCACTTCAGTTTCAGACGAAATGCACTTTTTCTGCTGCAGAGAAGCCTCCAGTTTATTCTTTTTTTACTGGCATACTGTATGTTAAGATTATATCTTATATTTTGTGTTGGAAGTGTACAACAAAGTGATTGAAAAATAATTACAGCATGTAGCACTACCTCTTAGGACATGTCTCACAAAGTTGGAGCCCCTGCTTATTTTTTGGATATTCACTCCTTCAGTCACATGTGGAAGGATTTTCATAGAGAAAGAGCAGACGAGGGGCTATGCATTTTGCTCTGCATTTATAAACACACTGATTTTCTTGTTTGGGTCTGCTCCAAATGCCCCATTTCTGTTCTGTCCTAACATTGTGTTGTGTTTAAGCTATGGGGTGAGGGGAGGGTCACACAAGTGCGTCTGTCGAACCAGAGCACAACCAGCCGAACACTAATCTCATCAATTTCCCAATGCAAATATTGGACTTATTAATCTTCTGTGCAGACACTTGTAGTCACACCATTCTCTCTGCCAACACTCGAGGAACACATGGAGGCCTTGTACACAGACACTTCACAAAGCCCAGGCAAACTCCATATTTATTTTTTTCTTGTTACCATAGTGACATTATACTCTGGGGGAGATAGGCGGCTCATATGCAGTCTTGGGATGCAAATCCCCTCGTTAAGCTTTTGCAATTGAAAATGCAAACACATTCACGAGCAAGACATCTCTGAAACACTCACAAATGTGCATAAACCATTAGACAATGTTTGTACTAGATGCTGTTGTCTTATATGTTATTTGAGCAATTGAAGACAAGCGTCCACAATTAGACGTGTGGTAATTCAATTAATGCTCTTAGAATATTATCTAGTAGCTTTTTCACATCATACATATTTATAGTGTTTTACACAGAGCATTATTAGTTCTGCCAACAGAGTCTGTCTGTCTGCCTGTCTGTCTATTCATCTGTCTGCTCATATTTGTATTCATATTAGGAAATGCCAACATGTCATAAATGGGTTTTCAGAAAAGACAAAATAAAAGACAACAAACAACAGAGTTTGCAGAGAGGTAGATAATGGGGCAAAAAAAAAAAGTCATTAACTTTTCACACTGTTGGGCCAGCAGAGGGGAGTGGCAGCAGACGTGACTTCCTTAGGAGCACAAAACTTCACAAACAGATTTACATGACAACATCAAACTTTGTGTGACTATCTACAGACAGACAGGAAACAAATCCTATTACCAGGCCAACCGAACAACACGCAAACACTGGAGAGCAATTTATGGTTTCGGAAATAACTGCCCTGCCAGTTTTTTTTCTTCCAAATCTTGGTGAAGTGGTGGTTAAAGGGCAGCTTTAATGGTCACTGAAGAAATACAGAGCTGCACAGAGACTCTGAGCAGGAACATGTCAAGTCCAATTTCAGATATAGCCATGATAAAATATGCATGCCTTGATACCAAATACAAAACCCTGCGTCTCGTCTACTTTTAATGCCAAAAAAAAAAGAAAAGAAGATGTGTCCCTTTTAAATTCTATGGTATTCACTGATATACAGGATCTAAAGGAGTTAATGCTATTCAGTAAACCTGGGTAGGTGAAAGATCATGTGTTATCACGAAGCTAAACAACATGAAAACTAAAATATATACAGTATGTTTATAAAAAAAAAAGAGAGAAACTGATATGGTGAGCTACTGCTGATGCTCACACTGCATCATAATTGTTCCCGTGGCTGCCATGTGGGCGGATAACACACGATGCTGTAAGACTATGGGAAAGTGGTAAGAAAAACTCATGGAAACTGTTATTATAGGGGCTGGTTCACTGTTCTGTGTTCGTGATTGGACTCTAATCATTTCTGCTGCCACGCAAGAAGTTGCTGAAGGTAGAGAAATAAAGTAAGAGTGGCTGCAGGAAACACCACCTCTGAGATTGCACAGTGCCTCTTTAAAAAAAGAGTGGCTTCAGGAACAGCCAAGGTATCTGCACATCATGTGGCGCCCGGCCTGGGAGATTTGAAGATGTAAACACAGGCAAGAAATGAAACCCTCTGTAAGCCTTCGAGGTGGTTGGTTGGAAGAGTCCCCCGACAGCTTGTGGCAGGCATTTTGCGGAGCGAAGGGGGGCCAAAATCTAATCAGTGACTTGGTACATCTGGTCAACATTAGCATTTAGTTCTCCAGGGTCAGTGGGTGAGTAGTGTTCACACTGAGTCGGCGAAGATTGTGCCAGCAGATAATTAGATGAGGAGAAATTGTTCCCTCGTACAGTGTCCCCCCCCCCCCCCCCCCCTTTTTTTTATTCTGCCATCGTTTTGATTAGGGGAACATTTGTTTTTAGATATGTGGAAAATCACATCTACGGCTGTAGATGCGCCGTCAGCGCTAACCATAATGCTAATTACTGTATCTATGTCTATATAAATATACTGCACACTGTTGTGCAAAAAGGTGTCTGTAAATTGCCATCAAATGCAATGTGACCACACTCAGACAGCAGCCACTGTTTGCTCAGTGTACAGCTAATTCTTCGGCGGAGGTGTCGCCGTCACGGGTGTCAGTGGGGTTTATCTATAAATGAGCAAGCAGAAGGGCAGATGACTCTTTTTCATGCTCGTGGTGAATCCTGCTCTCCAGCTGAGCTTTGATTCGTCGCCACTGAAACAAAGCAACACTCCTCCGTTCAGATCAAGAGCCACTTTTTCACTTTAGCTGCCAGTGAGACACTCGTGGAGAGGTTTGCCCAGACTTAACTGGAGTGGAATTTGCAGTGAGAGTTTGAAAAGCTGACAGCAGGCAGAAGACAATGGGCTCAACAGCTGCTCTAAGTCCGATGCTGATCCTGCCAACTCGCCATATGTACAATTTTGCAATGAGGTGAGTTGGTAAAGCTGTTTGAAGACACTGTTTCAACTTCCAAGACACTGTTTCAACTTCCATCCACATACCGGATTTTCCCCCACACCCAAAGGCCGAACGCCCCGCGCAAACTGTCCTCACACTGCAGGGGAATAAAAAAAGAACAGCTTCTGTATCATATACTGAGAAAGGTACATCTGTAGCTGACTTAACTCGAGCTCTATGGGGCCATTGTATACTTTAGCCTTCCAGCATCCCCCTCCCCAACACACACACTGCCTCTCTCACCCATTTACTAGCACCCCCCACTTTCATCTCCCCTCTCTGGGTGGATAGGGAGCAGCTCTGCCTGCCACCGCGCACTTCCCTCTGAAAGAGCCATTCATTGCTGCCGGCAGAGGGACCTCAGCTCACCTTCTAACCACAGAGGGCTTCAACTTGACTACCTCCTGCGTTTTGGCAACAAGCTTTCAATGCAGACATTCTCAAGGTAAATGCGCTCTCACACTCTGCCAGGCACAGGCTGAAAGGCAAAAAAAAAAAAAACAACAACAACAAAAAAAAAAAAAAACAGCATTAGATGAGAAACCGACAGATGTTGTCTCAGACCTTGGACCAGAGACAGACCCTCTTGTATTGAGTTTCATCCAAGAAAAAGAAGGTTTCACTGCTGAGCAATGAATGGTATGAGCACTGTGAGAGTGGACAACAAATACAAAAAAGTAAAGAAAAGAAGTCCTGGTGTGGAGTTTGTGCTCACTGTCATTGCAGGTTAAAGTTAAAGCTTTCTTAGTTCAGGTTTGAGGCACTAACTCGTCAGCTTGTCATGCTTTGACTTGTGCTTTGGGGAAGCCACTGAGAGGGACAGTGATCTGATTCCCCTACCGTGCATCTCTGACAGAGGGGAGCAGAAGGGAGGAACAGGACACCAACAGAGTGATTTGCAGTGGCACTTACCTCCATGACCGGGGCTGGGGAGGCAGAGCAGCAGGGTCAGGAATGCACCGACCACGACCGAATGCAGGGCTGTCATAGTTTCGTGTTGAAAGTTAAGTCCTCCACTCTCACGTTAAAGACACGCCATTCAGAAGGGACTGAATGAGTTTCCAGTTTTGGGACCTGCTACAGGATACTCCTCTATGTGAAGGGGCAGGGCTGGGGAGGGACCACGAGAAGGACGCCCTCCTTCAACCCACCCCAACGCACGCACACTCATACACACACTTCTTTCAAAGATTGAAATATCATATCCTGCCGCTCCCTGCTGCCTCTTTGCACTCACAAGTTCAAGACCTGTTACTACACACATATGTGTAAAGGATAAAACACACACACACACACACACACACACACACACACACACACACATACATACACACCTTCAAAGATTGAAATGTCAAATCCTGCCTTGCCTCTCTCTGCTGCCCCAACGCATTCACAAGCTCAAGACCTTTTACTATACACATATGTGCAAAAGATCTTTCTCTCTCACACACACACACACATACACACATACACACTCACGTGCATTTACATATATCAGCTCACAGGCATGCTTCCTGTACCACCCTTCAAACACACTGCCCCTCTCTCAGCTTCTCAGTCTGGCAACTCCTGGAATCGTAGACTCCCTCCTTTTGTCTCATTCAGTAATTGGAGTGGTCTTTGGAGACCAGCAGCTGCCTTCTGCAAGGATAAACCTTTTACTTTTAATTAAAGACAAATCAGGTTGCTCAACTCTCTCGGTGCCTTATCTTCCTAGCCTTTCCCTTGATCAATGTCTCGTCCTTTATGTTTTTGTTCTACAAACCTGCTCCTGAAGCTAATTAAACTCACACTTTAGCATGAAGCAGAGGTGGGTTGTGTTGGATTTGCATTCACTATCTCCCCTCTGTTGATAGGGCAGGGACAATGGAAAAGTTTTATGGCTCAAGTTATCTAAAAGCACTCAGAGAGAGACTTTAATCGTGGTGAGTGCTGTCGCTGATTGTTCTCCACTTTGCTTTCACTTTCTTTTTCCCATTTATTTATTTATTTCCCCCCCCTTGAAGAACATGCGCACACTCCTCACAAGGATTAGTATTTTCTGGTTGGATGCTAAGATTAAACCTCAAGTTCACTCTCAAAGCCTCAACGTTCAATTTCACCTGTCTCACAGTCAGCTGGTTGGCAAATTATTCCTCGTTCTCTCTGACAGCCGAAATGGGAATACAATTAAAATTTTTTAAACACTTCCTCTCAGGTGTGGAATAACCTTACAACAGTAATTCACTCGACTGCGGCTCTTGCGGTTCAATTAGAAGTTTGCTTTTCAACCGAACAAATAATTCCTTGGAAATGATCTTCAAATTAGCCGGCATATGAAGTATGATAAACAGTTCCAAAACACGAGAATAAGAGGGGTTATTTTAAATAAATGGAGAAATTTTGTTTTTGTTTTCCCTCGAACTCGTGTGTGCGCACATCGACGCTTTAATGCCTTCTAAACATCGCTTTTTGATGTGTTCTCATTCCTGACTGGAACTGATATTCATACAGATCATCTTTCATATGGATTTCTCTGATCTGTGCGGGGAAGAACAAGTTCTCCTTTAAACGAAATCTTAATCTCTTGAATTTGGATCAACAGCACCTCCAGTGGAAAATAATCTCCAGACTGAAGTAGCATTCATTTGTTGGGAAAACAACAGCCACAGCAAAGATGAAGTGGACCTCTCATCTCTGCACCCCGCAAAACCAAAAAAAAAAAAGCGTGAAAGATCGTAGCCGTAAGAAAACCTGTGAAATAACACATGGCAGTTGTAACGTGACACTGTTTATTGCAGGGAACCTTTCCTGACACCACAGCCTCCCTGATTATTCCAGCACAACACGAGCTACAATTAAAAATGCTCCCTCTGAGCCTCAGCCAACCGTTTGCACCGATGACATGCTCTCGCCTCCCTGGGGATGCATAATTTGCCCTGGAGGGATGTCACCCACTGATATGAGTGGGCTCCTGCAGTATGTGAGAGCACAGACAGTCTTATGCAATCCGCGGCACCAGTGGCCCCTGTAGCGTAAGTGCTACAGATGATGCAAGTAGACGTGTGTGTGAACCCGACTTTATCAAAGTAAGCTGATGCAATACAAAAGATCTTTTGGGGCTTAATAATGCATGGATGTGCTTTGATTTAAGGTGTCCCGTGGAGTCTTTATTAGTCGAATGTTTGTCTGTTTGTTTACATTCAACCGTTCCCAACAAAATACCTTATGTATATCCTCAAGGGCCTAAAAACATGTTGAATGCATTTCCCACATCATGAAACTTCTACAAACCTTTTTTAAATCCTTTCTGAAACCTGATTTGTTTACATCAGCATGTGCTCTTTGTCTATTTATCTACTTTCATAGCTACATTTCTACATTTTACAGTGTAATTTGTATCACCTCAATCCCCTGTGCGCATCCTTGTGGTGGTGGAAGACAAGATAAAAACAACATAAGCCGCGTTTCCACCACAGTAACTTTCCCCAGGAGCTATGCGCGTTTCGACCGCAGGAACCAGGGTCTAAATTTAGTTCCGGGGTAAGTGATCGACCCCCAAAAAAGTCCCTGGTCGGGGGGGGTAGTACTTTCCAAAGGTTCAGGAACTTTGGGGGGTGTGGTCTGCATTTTATTTCACCCGCCATGTTTAAAAGTCCGCAGTGAGCGAGCGAGCGAACACATTTTCCACACCGCCATACAGGCCCAGGAGAAGGTAACAAAAACTGAAACTGGACCACAACAACCGGAGTGGCTAGGGTTGCCACTCTTCACGTATTTCAAAATAAAATGCTGCATCCTGTATTGAATATATACGGGACGCAATTTGCCCTGTATTTTTGTTCATGTTATGTCCTCAAAGTGCAGTGAATAATCTCATGTCAAGTAATAATTTTGCATAATCTTCCCACTTTAGGCCGCGCTGGAAACACAGACACCAGTGGGCCACAGGAACCTTTTAGAAACATGGTTATAAAGACCGACTTATGGAAACATTACACTACAGAAATGCTAGTGCTAAAAAACTCCTTACAGTAACTTTAAAGGTGCATTAATGATTTTTTTCTGGCCACTTGGGGGCAGCAGAACAAGCTGAAAGTGCAACAATTGATATATAAACTTGTTGTTTAAAAACTGTTAGCAAATATTTACCTATTAGATACATTAACTGGATTCATTTGGAGTCTGTCCAAGTGAATCTGGCTCTTATGTTGCTAAATGCTCCTCTGTGTTCACCAGCTTGTCACTAGCTAGTGTCTGTCTGCTGTTTGGTGCAGGTCAGGTATCATGCATTAACTTTATCAGAGCTTTTTAAGCCGAGAACAACGACCTCTTGTGGCTGGAAATGAGGTTGATGAGCTGGAGTCTGCAGACCTGAAAACTAAAAGAGGCTAAAAGGCTCCATAGAGCTGCATAATTCACTACCACTCATTTTATTCATTACTAATATTAAATACATTCGATGCAGCTTAAAAGGTTCACATTAGCTCCAGTCCGTCTTAAAACAATATTCACATTCCCATAGGTACATTGAAAGAGTTATTAGTCACTGTGATTATTCCTCTTCTCCACACTGGCATTGGGGCAAGCTTAAAAGTCCAAACATGGATTCTGAAGTTCAGATTAAGTTGATAGAAGGCTTCAGCCAACAAATAAAGGAGGTATCTTGCAAAATAAGAGTCTTTTTAGTATGAAATTCCTTCTTTGTCTCGCTGTCCCCCCTTTGCAGCTCAGCAAGGAAACACGCTCATAAGTATGTTAAGATCCCCACATGACTAACTCAGCCTGATGAAACCTCACATTAGCTCCAGATAAATTGCGGAATGAATTTTTATACGCAGACTGTGGATTTTGTCCCCTCCCATCACTTACACTGTCATGCTGTGAAGGGATCATTACACAGCCGTTGAGGACAGGAAGAATGATTACAGCGTTCAATAACTCTTTCAGTATAAAATATATGGGCATGCGAGTATTGTAATTAGAGAGACTTAAAACAGTCTGAACCTATCGTATGGATAGAAATACTTGTGCAACAATATGTCACATGTGATTCTACCACCTCCTCCAATTACCTACTGTTGTATCTCAGTGACTCTCCTGAGGTTGGAGTTAGTTCAGCAGCTCTTATCAGATCTCATTTCTCTCCCCCAGTTGATGTTATCTTCACACAGAGCAGTAACTGGGGACATTTCTGCCGAAATATCACCTCTCTTAAGCTATCTTGGGCAGAGCGAAGAAGCTCTGCATTCACCACAGGGTCTCAAATATCACCATCATGTGTTGCTGCAGCCGTCTGGCCAGACCCACCGCTATGTTCTCGAAGCCCCAGACTTGATTAAACCGCAGCAAGTATGTCGATGTTATTCCAAACCGTTTTTTTTTTTTTTTTCCACCAAACTTAAGCCAAATGCCAGATAATCACAGTGTTCTGTTTTGATCACGATGATTTACTGCTTTTAAAATACACTGTAATAATCAAGTGGCCCCTGAACAAAGAGCTTCAGTGGCATTGGCAGCAGCAAGGACCCTGCTGAGGGGAAAATAGAAGTGTTTCATTGTAAGAGATTCTTAATTTTGGCCAGGAGATATCACTGTGCTATGTCTTTTCAGCTAATGTGAACCCACTCAGTTGCTCCTCTCCGTCTCTTCAGTACAGTATAATGGTTCACTTTTCATTAGCTCAATTGTTTGACTAATGTTCACTTTTCCTCCCATTTGTCTTTATTGTTCTTTGAGAGCCATTCAAAGACGAACTGCATGGAAAACTAATCCAACATGAATAATATTAGTCCGTGACTCCTCTTTTTTTTTTTTTTTCCCTGTGACAACCAAAATTGAGAATAAACTGAAACCACATGCACAACATCAGTGCTCCCCATGCAGTACGCCTCAGGCATGGTTACTGGACAGGATTTTATGAGTGGAAAAGTTTTTTTTTTTTTTTTAAAGAGGTTGCAGGTTGCAACCCCTGTCAGTTAACAGCGCAGGTAAACACTTTGATGAGAGGCCGTGAGAGAGAGCAGCTCACGCAGAGGTGAAGCTTATGAGGCCCTTGATTCTTAACAGGGAAAAGAAGCTCATTTCAAGATGATATCTGTTACAGATCAATGATTATTGGAGGAAAGCCTTTAAAGATGAAACGGTGAAAGGAGAAAATGGCCTGTCATTATAAACTGAGGCTTTTTATCGTTATCTACAGCAGGTTTGTTATATTACACATAAGATAAGTCAGTCAATTTGGCACAACTATTTTGATGGTCGACGGTTTGATTGCCAAAAAATATTTGTTTCCAGTTTCTTCAGTGTGAAAAGTGAGTGTCTTTCATGTTAGACTAAACATTTGAAGGTATCACCTTGGACTCTTGGAAAGTGTGACGCACATTTTGTAACTATTTTATGATGTTTATAGACTAAAAACTATATTTATTAATCATTACTCCCTGCCCTATTACAAATTGTGCCACATGATGATAGAGTACTTTGACAGTAAATAATGTCAATCAATAACTTTTGTCTTAAACGCCATGAGGGGTCTTTCAATCAAAATACTAATAAAAGACGGCGTTTGTTGACCAGGGGATTAAAACCGGAAGAAACGCCTCGGAGCAGAGAGCCGAGCCGGATAAAATTTGCTTCGTTTTTTCCTCTGACAACTTGAGATCCAAACGTCTGACGACTAAAATCCTTCATCCTGTTAAAATGAAAACGACCATGGTGTAAAAAGTGTATCTTAAAAATATGGCTCAAAACTGGATTTTGACCTTCTGACAGGCAACCGAAATACCAATGCGTGCGCACAGGGGATATGACGCCATCGACAGGAGAGCAAATGACCAATGTACCATTACCATGATTAAAATCACATATTTCTCTAGTTTTGTGAATTACTGAAAATATTTGGGATAATGTAAGTACATAACTCAAACAAATATATAACATAGGTCTGGTCATTTTTAGACATTTTGATGTGGAAAAGTGACTTATTATTACTTTAAAATGATCAGTAATCTGAGGGTACTACTCTTCTACTCTCACTAGTTGTGACCTGATGCGCGGCAGAGATTTTATGAATTTTAAGTGGTTCTGTTCGGGAACAAGCTCTGGAGCCCAGAGTGGAATTTGTCACATACAGTATTGAGATAAGATTAGCATTCCAATGTCCCGTATATAATTGTGTACGTGGGCTCACTGCCAAAAAGCTGAATATGTCCTGCACAGAAGAGGCTTATATGGATAAAATTTGGTGGATTATTAAATAAAATAAATCTATTTTAAGCTTTGAGAATCTACATCTGCCTAACCCAGAGAGGTTGAGGTGTTACAGTGTGATTAACGTGTCCAACGCTATCAGAGAGTTGTTGATTGAACTCGGATTTTCAGGTTATAGCCTGATGTTTATGGCAGGCAGGCAAAATGAGGCTCTGCACATTGCTGAAGGGATTTTAATCAATAAATGAATCCAGGCTGCACGTTCTGCACCCACAGTGATTGTCTACCCACTGACTGACAGTCGCTGATAAAGTCAGTTCACTCACAGGACACATTTTCAACTTTCAAAAGGCTCCCAGTGACCAACAGCCAACATTTTCTGACGATTAAAAAAAAAAAAAAAAAAAAAGCATGGCAAATTTAGTTTTTCAGGCTCCTATTTTGTGCCACGACGTCAGCGGACGCTCGTTGTCAGAGTTACTTTCTTCCCGCTGTAAGCCTATTACTCTCCTTTTTTGACAATCCATCGGCAGTGTCAACTTAATTTGCTTTTCCCACCTCAGCTAACGCACAAACACCACAGGAAAACGGTTGACTCATTTGCAGCGTGTGCCCATGTAATGTTGTGTGTCTCCCATGTTTGTCAATGATGCTAATTCCTATGACAATATTAGTGTCACCTTCAATTTTTTCCCCCTTACTTAAATAATCACTCGTTTAGATATGTTTGCTCACGGAGTCGAGAGGATTAAACTTGCCAATCAAATCATCTCAAGGCCGTTTAAAGCAATATAATCTAATAATAAGTGGCTGCAGCCCAAACTGAGTTTTGGCATTTGCTGTAAACTTCATTTCAGGGACTTCATCTCTATTAGCATGTCATTTTCAAAGGCACATGGCTCTCTGGTTAAATCCTCACCAAATCCAGTTTGTTTATCTTTTCCCTGACAGCTTTGTGACTTTGAATCTCCGTCCCTAATGCAATGCTGTGGGCCACATTGTCTGCAGATAGACAGGGGATCCTCAGGTATTAAATGATGCCACTGGAGAAATAAAACATAAATAAATTAAAAACAAAGACGCATGAAAAATGGAGGATGAATGACTGTGTTGATGAAAACAATCTCAGGACTGTTAAAGATAAAGGTAGAACATGACAGGAAACACATAAAGCATTTTATTTTTTCCTCTGTTTCAGCCGATTAGCTTCAGTTACCAGCGATGTGTTCGCTAACCAGGTTACCATTTCTATCTCGTCTGAATTTGTTGGAATTTCAAGGTTAAATTCTGACAAATGCTCTCACTTTGCTACGGGAAAAACTTTCCCAATCTTGTTTCTTGACAGATGCGTAATATAGTGCGAGGCATAACATCACAGCTGATCGCTTAAAACTGGATTCTCCCTCCATCAAAGCTAACACATCATCAGTGTAACAGAGTGGGACAGAAATCTTTCTAACAATCAATTGTGTGCCAAAGTCAGCATGTACATAAAACTAAATTCCGGATTTCACGTGCCGTTTCACTTGATAAAGAGATGAATGTCAAGCCGCTCAGCTGCTCGCATATGAACTTGCTAAATGGGAGGAAAAGAGGGGAGGGAGGTAAACACTGTGGCGGTAACACTGAATCCCCCTGCTGTGCCCTGAACATCACAGTGCTTTAAAGCAGCAAATATGCAGCATGAAGACGACAGAACGTATGAAGCTGCCAGTTGTCTTTGAAGAGACAAGTCAGGCAATGACTGAAACAGTGAGTTAAGGCACATGAGACAGAGAGGCATCTGTATTTGAAGTTAACGAAAGCATCCTTTGATTTTCTCACCTAAAGTCAATAAGTAATGTACTGCAGCATGTTCCTGAAACTCAGCTGAGCATGAAACTTGTGTAACTACAAAACTGAGTTGTGACGAAGATATTTAAAGGCCCCGTATTGAAGGTGAGATGTCAATGTGTTGTTTGATTATAAAGCAGGTCTAGGTTCTATATTGATACTGTGAAAGTATCAAAGTGCTCAGTCCACAGAGAAATGCACACAGCCTGTATTCAGACATTCAGCCTTAAAACTTTATGATGTCACAACAAAGCAGTCACCGCTTTCAGCCATGCCACAAGCCCCGCCCACCTGGACCCACCATCCAACCTTGAAGGATATGGTTTCTCTGAGCTTCTCTGTTTACTTGCTATATTTTCATTCAATCACCCAGAAAACAGGCAGCCAATCAGAAGAGAGGCTCATTGAGATGGTTTTTGGTTCTTAAAACCACAAATATATCTACTTATGGGCATCCAATCTTAATCAAAACAAAACAAAATAAAACAGGAAAACTATACTATAACATATGGGACCTTTAAAACTAATTTAAAAATTTATCTCCCAAGATTTTTTGTCTTCCAAGGGTAAGAGTTGTGAGTGGAGCTGGAGTTGACAAGTGTTTTTAAAGGCAAACTGATGTGATAAATCAGAAACTTGACTCATTAATAATCAACAAGTGTGGACATTTTGCATGAGGAAGAGCACAAAAACTACAAAGTCAAGGTTGGTATTAGAAGTAAACAAGGCTCACTGTTGTCAATATGCACTGGAACTTTAGAAAGTAAACAAGTCGTGAATAGGAGGAAAAATAAAGTTTGGGGAGCCACTGTAGTTGACTTTGTCGACTAAAACTCCATACGTAAGGTTAAAATGGGGGAAATTAAAAGAATAGTTTGATATTTTGGGAAAATATTTTCATGTGCTTTTGCCCAAGATATTCTCTTCCATTCTTTTGGCTATAAGAATGATCATGCAGATATCTGTTGAAAAATATCTTGTTGGTAAGGGAAAAAAAAAAAATGTCACCTTGATGTTGACTGACAGCTCCACAGATGTGGGCATGTGCCATCCAAAGCATCCTTGACATTATCTTTTCATCCTAACAAAGCATCTGTCTGTCACTTTGCACACATATATGTAATTAAACGAGACATGCTTCTCGCTTCACAGAGTTGCATTTTATAAGTTCCTGTATTGGAAACATATATTTGTATTTATATAACATAATGTGAAGTGAAGGCATAGTTTGAATGCCAGGATGTGGGTGGCGAGACACTTGTCTTTGCAGAGGTCAGCGCACAGCTGCGGCCACACTGGTGAATACACAAGAAGAGAAAAGACTTGGCTTGCAGTTATAATAGTCAGGACATATGTCTTTTTTCTTTTATAATATTCGTTCAGTAACAGTAATACTTCATAAGAAGAGCCTTGTCTAGGCTTCCATTAAGAGGAGAAATTAGCTTCATGGTGCGCATAGGAGACTTGAATGACTTAATTACCTTCTATTCTGTAACCTTGATTGAGGATGCCATGTGGAAACTGAGTATCATTCTTTTCTTTTCTTTTTTTTTTTTAAACATTTAAAGAAACCTGCTGGGAGCCTAAAAAAAATATTTGACTGCCTTTTGTGTTTGTGCCGGGCTTGTTCAGACACAAAAGACACACTCAGATACAAAGCTTAGCACAGTGCGACGAGGCGATTATTAAAAAAAGCTCCATTTCAGCGCTCTCAATGATTCTGTGCATCCTCTGTTCTTGTATTCTTTTTATTTTTTCAAGAGGTCCTGGCACAGATCCAAAGCACCTCCCATCTATGCTTTGAGAGAAAGGAATGAGGGTTTGTAGCGTGTAGAGTCAAGGAAAGAAAAGTTTCATCCCACACTGTCTGAAAGTCAAAGCTGCACAATGCCTACTAAATACTACTGAACGTTGCAGGAATACAAAAAAAAAATACCATCAATGTATTGGACAGGCTTAACATCTGCAGCAATTAGTTGGTGTTTTTCACTCGGTTATAATCATGCTAAATGAGTCTGCTGAGTACAAATAAACACAGCTCTGGGGTACAGTAGTAGGTGGGATGAGATGCAGCCTCTGCACCACCAGGGACCCAGGCAGAGCTCTGAGGTCAAGAGAGCACTTAGCACTGCCCTCTGGTGGAGGATCAAATGAGCTTTGATGACCACCCATCAGGCCTGTTTGCCTGCACACGCTTCAATGTGTAATTGCAATTATTATAATGAATAGATTGTTTGCAAGGGGCATGGGTTTAGCCTCTAAAAGAGCCTGATGCAGATGCACAACTCACAAGACAGTGTTCCATGGGAAAATTCTCAAAGTATAGTCTTCCGGTTCACAGAGTAGGAACATTTCGTGTTGCTCTGTCACACGAAACTGCTCGTGGAATGAATAAAGCATGTAAACAAAGCCATGGTGAGTAAACAGCCATTTCCGGTGTGCTGAGAGGAAACGGTCAGAAACGCAAGGTCAGTCTCAGAGTCCCTGGGAACAAGGCAGCGCAGGATGCTTGCAAAATTAAATCATGCATGCAAATATAATTTCATTAGTTAGTTGTGGTCAAAGGTTGTGAACACTAAATGGCAACCGAATGAATCAGAGAAAATGATCGCGTCTTACATGAGCAGAGTGACTGCCTATGCATGCAACTGTACAGCATGTACCGTTGCTAAATGTACTATTTTTTTAGTTGATGTTGATTTCTCACTTTTTGCAGCTGGCTCCATCCTTAAAATCCTGCTCTTCTATTAATAAAAAAAAAAAAACCTCTCTGCAGTTCATAATTTCAGTGGCATTTAACAGCGAATTGTATTTTTCATGCCAGCAATCAATCTGCGAAAGGTTGCCCATTTTTCAAAAGCCGCCTTTATTATTTCATGAGCTGTGTAAAATCTTGTGGCAGTCCATTCACATTTCAACAATACAACATCCCAGAGTGATAGAGAAGGTTCTGGTAAGTAGCATGGCAAGATTATGCACAGTGCAGCCCGAATGGTTTTTAAATCACAGTTTTAAAATGAACAAGATGGCCTCCTGTGGGCTCCTGTCAGACCCCGATGTCTTGAATGATATCGACGGTGAAGTTTGAAAGGCGGTTTTGTTCTCAAAAATGGTCCCTTGTGCAAAGACTTCTATCCAGATACAAATGCATCGGCTTGATACAGACACTCTGTGGAGATGTGCATATATGTGTATGTGTGTGTGTGTGTGTGTGTGTGTGTGTGTAGGCGTCGCGCAAAATCAACACCCACTCTTGTGTCCCGCCAGCCTTGTAATTCAGCTCTGTGAACACACCAATGTTGAGCCAGTTTTTAATGTGTTTGTGAGTTATAGTGTTTTTTTGTTTGCTTTTTGTCGTCCCCCCCCCCCCCCCCCCCAGCAGACGTTGGCTGTCTCTGTCTCTCTCAATCGCTACATCTCTCTCTCCCTCTCCCTGTCTCTTCCTCTCTTTCTCCTCAGTGCACCGTGGTCATTGTAAAACACTGGCCTGAGTCCCAAGCCCTCAGGAGGCTCAGGGGCTCAGGGTTGACTGATCGCTGGATTTCACCACAGGCTCCCAGAACGGGGATTGTTCAAGAAGCTTTTCCTTCCCACTGAGACCCCTGTGGATTAAGGATTCCTGGCTTCTGTTGCAATAATAAGGCCTCACACACTGCCAAAAGAAAATACTGCAGTAAAGCTCTGCACTGCTTCAACTGTAGATGCTCTGCATTGACACATTTTGCCCCTTATAATTTTTCCCTTTATTTTCTCTATCTCTCTTTCTTTTCTTTTTTTTCACCTTCAGCAGCGCTCTGGTTTCTAAGGCTGAGTGATTGGAATTTAACAAGTGTTTCCAGAAACAAACAATCATGCTGTATGTTTGTTATTTACATAAACAGGAAATCTATGCCATGAAATGGGTGAAAAGACATGAAAAGCCTGATATTTTTGCTTCACCAATATGGAAACTTTCTTTTAAATTTTACAGTTTGCACCTGTATGTAAAAACAAACAAAAAAATGCAATGTATAATGTAATCTAAGTATCATTCGAGTAGTTTGCAGTAAATGCAGACTTTAAAGGCTGTTGCTAAGACACCAGTGTGTATATATGAACACATCATGGCCTGCATACATCACATACATAAAGCAGCTTTGCAGCAGCTAAACTGCTCCCGAAATGATGTGTATGTCCCCCACGTTCCTCTTCACAAGCACTTTATTACTCACTCAGCACTCTCAGCTGAGTGCCTGTAAGTCCAATCAGAAGGCAAGAAGGAGCAAAATGCAGGAAAAATCCTGAAGCAAACAGGGGGATGGAGGCAAAGAGGTTGGATGTGTGGACAAATTTATAAGGAAAAATAATGAGGCTTCTTTTACTATCAGACAAATAAAGTATGAAGGTCTAAAGAATGAAAACCCCAGCGTTTGTAAGCTTTTGCTCGTCCCAAGCTTCCTTGAGTCATTAGGAAGTTAATGTTGTCCTAACTCGAGCACTTCAGCAGGGGTGCTCTGCTCCAGCAAAGGTAATGCTGCACTATTTGTTTAAATCAATATCACATTTATCAAAAATGACATTTCTTAGATAATAAAACTTTTCTAAACTATATTATAAATACTGTATATATATATATATAAAAAATTCACTAAATATTTTTCAAGTTTTCAGTTACAATTTATTTTGAATCATGTTGACAAAAGCAATATTGAATAATTGCCCAAGTCTACCTGGTAAATCAGTATTTCACTCTAACTACATTTACATAAGTCATCTGTTTTTGTAGCCAAAAAACACATTAAGAAGAAACTATAGCTTACAAGCTAAGACAGACCGCATTTTGTTAGCAGTGGTCCCAAGAAGATAACACACACATTTCTTAGTATCTCAAAGTCATGGTGACATTTACTGGTAGGTTTTTAAAGCTCAATGTTCTGCAGCTGACTAGCTAATTTGCCGTCTACCTTGCAAACTGATAGCAGCAGACATTAGCCTGAAAGATAAAGTGTATGGCTATTTTTGGGTTTTGTCACAGCTGTTGTCTGTTTGTCAAAAACTGATGGATAATGGTGACAGTTACTGCTGTATGCAGATAAGTTTAAATGTAATTTATTTGACTGATGCAAATATTATTTCTGTGTATGTTGACAGAGAAACAGGGCCAGATTAAGAATGCAGACGCTACTGGACATAAAATCTTGGAGCCCCACCCCGCCCCACCCTTCGCTCCCCACACTCATGCAATCCAGGTTTTGAATTCTAGGTTATCAGTGGAGGCTACTATCTAATGGGAACACCTGTAGCTTGAACAGGATGTACACTGACAGGCTACAGCGATGATCACAACCTGAAGGACAATGTCAGCACCTGTAGATGTATTCATACAGGATTTACACCATGTGATGGCAACAACACTTTCCTGAGATGGCAGCAACAATATCAACACATGAGCCTACAGTGTGCATCTGAATTACATACACAAGCACATACTGGCCCATCTCCACCAGTACAGATCTATGATTCAGATTCTTCCATCTCACACACACACACACACACACACACACACACACACACACACACACTAATCGACTCGTACAGCTCTGCATAGGTAGACTTACAAATAACATATAATAATATATGTAATCTGTATCATACAGGATTTCCACCAGATCACACATCCTGGCAGAAAACACAATGATACAACAGCCAAATATTTCCATATATATTAAATGTATCAAATATATCCAATCACATGCTTTTCTGCCAGAGACATTATGTTGTTGTTAGTTAGCTGTTCAATCACTGAACTTTGTTATGAAAACAATGCTCCCTATCAGCCTTTAACAGCCCTCCTCAGTCACTTCATCCTGGCAGCTGAATGGTTGAAATAGATAAACGTAACAGATGAACTGAGGGTCAGTCAAACTGGTAACTTACCTGCCACTGGGTCTCAGGTGGAGATGAGGGTGGGGCAGTTGAGCAGGTGTGTGTTTCAGGACTGTTGCTCTCTGCCTCTGTTTCCCGCTGATGCTCTGTTGAACTAAAGTTAGTGGCTGCTGTTACTGTCCTCCTGCACTTCCGCACTAGCATCGTCCTCTCCGCTTGCTAATGCCGCAAACAGTCCAGGTAGATAGTTTTTTGTTTGTTTTTTTTTTATTTCAGTTTCTCTTGTGTCATTTTCTTTATCCGCCTCTCTCTTTGATGTTTCATTGCTTCAATGTTTGTTTTCCAGGAAGTTTTATGAGGCCTCAGCCTCACCCGGTCCGTCTGCTTCACTGCTAAATTCCCATGGTCACCTGACTTGACCTGACCTGATCCTGATACGTCATCATCATGATCAACCAATATTTTTACTTTTTTTTTTTTATTAGCAAATAAAGTATTTGTAAATAAAGCATTCGTTGGTTCATATTTCAACACACACACACACACACACACACACACACACACACACACACACACACACACACACACACACACACACACACACACACTCAAATAACTTATTTGATTTGATAATGGAAAAAAAGCAAAGCCAGAATGAGGCCACAGTTGGTGCGGGTTCGGAGGACCCCTAGAGGTCGGAGGCTTATTCCCCCTGGAGGATAATTCTTGCTTGATTGTGAGTGGTCACATTTGCACACACGAAACGCGATAGTCTCTTACTTTTTTTTTCATATAAAGGAGTAAGGCAGATCTGTGTGCAACAGCACAAAAGACAAACATGCAATTTCATCAGAGTCTAGGAAAAAGTCAGACACAAAGATGTGACACATGGGAAGAAATGGAGCAACCAAAACTGAGATAAGGACTAAGTCCCTGACAGCCACCTCCATACAGTGGGCTCCTTATGTGGTGTTGATTGGCTCAGGTACAGGAGCAGTGCTCATTGCTAATGGCATATCCAGGCGGCTGCCATTGGGCTGCAGTTCCAGATGGCTCTCTGTGGCGTTTTTGACGCCACAGCCTCCTCCATGTAAATTAGTGGCAGAGGCTGACCAACATTATCTCTTTATGGAAGTCAGCTTCCATTAACGCCATTGATTACATTATTGTAGAGTGCCTCAAACAGCCATTGCCCCCTCATCATCATGCTGTCTTTCTAGCCTTGTAATAGAGTAGGAAAAAAAATGAAGTGTGTTTTGGGCACGGGTGTGAACGGTCAAACGATGCCTTTTGGAGCCTGAAATAACCAGTTAATACAAAGAGGTGTTATTTAATATAGAGGAAGAATAAAGTAAATGGACAGTAATGACAAAGTTGGACTTGAACACCAATTCAATAGCACTACTGACATCATGAGATGCTAAACCTGACCAGACTCTCGGGAATTGACATACTGCCAGTTAATTAAATGTAGCCCTCGACGGCTGAACAACGCCAATACAGCGACTGAGATTCTCTGTGCTGGGGCTTTCTGAATGGATTGATCTTACTGGCCACCATCAACATGAGCAGCGAATTCTAATGTAAGCTGGTGCAAATACAACGAGACTCTACTTCCATCGCACAATAGCAAGGATTACAGAAGCCTACTTTCCTGATCTCCCTAAGGTCAGAGGAAAAGTAATTGCTGGACTTTTGCACTTGATAAAACCAAGCCAGAGACAAATGAACAGCCTCCATGGTTTCGCTTCAAAGTAAAACTTGTCAATAATTCCTCTGTTAATCCTTTCTCCTTGCTTTGAGAGCTCTAAAGAAGGACTTGAAAGACATTTAAGAGGAGGTGGAGAGGGAAAGAGGTGGATCGTTATTTTATTTTTTTTTTTTTACAAGAAATTGCACACCATCGTTGGTTTGTGTTATTCTTTTATTTGGAATTTGATTTATCAGCCATTCCCCCCTGCACATGCATCAAAAAGCCCTACACAACTTTTTCATTATCTGTCCAACAGCTATGATACACTGCGGAGAAGTTATTTTACTTTCTAACGACTGCAAAGTAGTATTGATTGCTTAGCTTTTCTTTAAGTACCGCCATATTGACTAGACTTATTTAACCATCCCTCAAAACCAGATCTCATTTGAAGATCGAGATAAAGCAGCTGCAGGCGTGAATATTCGTTATGTCTGTGCAGACGTATGCCATACAAAGACTTTTCCACAGATTGTGTAAAGTGTGAATGCCAGCAAATGCACTTTAAGAATAATACAAATATATATATATGTATATGTATATATGTGTGCCTGTGTGTGTGCATTTATTATTGTCATTGTTTCACTCACCTATAGTATAAGTGCACCATTCTCACTCCAGTCCTATTGTTGCATAGTGTGTCCTGGCCCATAAAATTCAAAGTCACTTTAGCTCCGGGTACTCACAGGATTCCTTTCAGCTTTGAGAGTAATTGCAGCACCATCCTTGTCAGTTTGCACCCACAATCCATTATTGTAAAGTAAATGTTGCTGGGGTGGAAAAGGTTTTTTTTTTTTTCTTCTTTTGAGACACTGAAAACAATGACACAGTGAGTGCTTTGACGTGCAGCAGGTGATAAAAGCATACCACGGAGGGAAGATGCTCTATTTTGAGTTGGACTCTGTAGTATTATTCTTTCATATCCTGTATGAAGGCTACAACAGATGTTCTAAGAAAGGAAATGCGGGTGTCACAAACAAAGGTAGATCGAGTTAAGTGACCACTGATAAAATCATATATTCCTTCAGATGCTCAGCTTTATTAAACCTGAACTCAATTTTCAGTGGAACTGAATTTAAATTGCAGCCTTGGTGGAGCGTAATAACATGAAACATTGAAGTAATCATTTTCATAGTCTGGTACTGATTCTCAGTCTCAATCAAGGGCGGACAAAGCAATAAAAGGCAAATACTTGTACATTACAAGAGGCATCAACCCTAAACATACACCATCAGACACTTTTGTCAGCTACACTTCTGACTGTTGATAGACTCCACCGGTTAGGAGGTGAATAACTCACTACATCTTGTTGTGGATCAGCACCGTGCTATTTTTTATTAATGTAAAGCCCTTTGTGATTTTGTATTTGTGAAAGGTGCTATAGAAATAAACCTTACTTACTATTGAAATGAGCTTATACCAGGCGTATTATTTGTCTTACAAACTGAGAATCTCAATCTGAACTGTGCAGCGTCTCACTTTCCCCAGACCAAACAACACTTCACCTCCTTCAAATCACACACACACACACACACACACACACACACACACACACACACACACACCCACTCACACACATAGCGAATACGAAAAAAAACAATGCCAAACAAAAGAATATTCTGAGATGCTCTTTCGAGGTCAACTCATCAAATATCTATGAGGGAAACACTCCTCAACAGGGGTTGTGCACTCAGTGACAGGTTCAGCGTTCACTCTGCCTGTGAGCTCTCACCTGTAACATGAGCAAGCAAACAGCATATGACTACTCACCAGTGTCTACAAATATAATGTGGAGTACTCAGCAGCTGGGAAATGACTGCATCATCAGAGCACAGTGTGCAAAAATAAACAATTAGATTACAGATATGGCACTGTCCACTGGGCTGTGAAGACAGTGATTAGTCATTTTAAATATGTGGGCAAAGACTAGGTAGATTTCTTTTCTTTCTCATTTTGGAGATTCACTATTCACTTAATTACTGTAGGCTACAAGTTTTGGGTGTTTGTACTGTGATTGAATTTTTTTTCTCCTTCATATTACTTTATACTATACAGTACACTAAACAGTGGAATATTGTACTTTTTAATGCACTACATTTGACAGCTATAGTTAATTTGTTAATATCTGACATACAAAACACATGATAAATTTGTGTAATGTTGTGCATTGTTTTAACTTAAACTACTTTTTATCAAATTAGCTCCAATGTGACCAGCTGCAACATTAAAGCACTGCTTAATCAGTCACTGCAATACAGTATCATTATAACTATAGCCATTACATTGGTGATTATTATGATAATTCACATGATAATTAACGTTATAATCTTTAAGATTTCAGTGGATTCTGCAACCCCCTTGTAGCCTGTATTACAAATTCATAGTTTTATCAAAAATATTATATGTGTTGACCATTGGGGGGGCAGCAAACACACCTTGTAAGGCAACTGGAGCATCTGTTTACAGTGCAGCCAAACAATCAGGAATCATTGGATCAATTTTTAATGAAGAAAACAGTTAGCAGTGTTGAAAAAAATACCAGCTTTTGTGTTCCACATCTTTCCCAGTATGTGCATGCATCATTACTTGTGAATCCCTTGTGGTTGATTACACAATATGAATCTTGCACAGGAAAGGCAGAAAGGATTACACTCATACTGAATGATTGTCGCTGAAAAACATACATACATACATAGGTTTGACAAATTAGGTTTAATGTAATAAATACTTTTTGCTACCTCTCATACTACATCTGTGCTTTTGCTTGAGGAACATTTTGAATGCAGGACTTTTACTTGCAGTGGAGTATTTTTTTTTACAATGTCGTATTTCGGCTTTTATTAAATCAAAAGACTTGAATACTTCTTTCCCCACTGCCAGTTTCTCTGATGCACATTCATGCAAATACATGCAGACCAGCACACGCACACATCAGCTTCATCCTTTCCTCCACCCCAGGGTTGTTATGCCCTACAGCTCGGTGGTATGGACACTCTGCAGGTAAAGCATCAGCAGCTTATGATTATGCAAAAGGTAAAAGTGAGGTTACATCTTTCATAGGTAGAATACTTATAGAAGAAGCATCTATGGCAGATGAATCCATTTTGTGTAACAATGGGCCAGGAGTTGATAAATACCAATCCCCCAGAAGGACATTTTGATACTTTGAATGAGATTCTGATATTCAATCTTCTATGAAAAGCAAAAGGGATGTTTGGGAGAATTATGTTAGAGACATGTTCAGAGAGGACACAAAACATTCTGCACTGGAGAGAGGAGAGAGGAGAAAGGAGAGAGGAAAAAGGAAAGAGGAGAGAGAGAGGGGTAGAGACAAGGGGGGAGACGCAAAGAGACGGGGAATCAGAGGACGTATTAGGGCAGGCAGAGCTGGCAGACTAAGCATAACAAGTATCTCAGGAGGAGCGGCTCATGTCTCTCAAGTGCTTTGATACTAGGATCTGAAATGGTGGTTTGATATTTACAGCTGGTGGGATATAAAATCCACTTGGGTCTTTCTTGGGTCATTAAGGATGAAAACAATGAGAGTGTTATTGGATAATAAATGTGAAACATAGTGTCCATCCATCCTTCCATCCATCCATCCATCCATCCATCCATCCATCCATCCATCCATTTTCTGATGCTTGTCCAGAGCTGGGTCACAGTGGCAGCAGGCACAGCAAGGTAGCCCAGACGTCCCTCTCCCCAGCAATGCTTTCCAGTTCCTCCTGGGGGACCCTGAGGCATACCCAGGTCAGATGAAATATGTATTCTCTTCCATGCTTTCTGGATCTACCCCTGGGCCTCTCATCAGTTGGACGTGCCCAGAAAACTTCCAGTGGAAAGTGCCTGGGAGGCATCCTGATCAGATACCCAAACCATCTCAGTTGGTTCCTTTCAACGTGGAGGAACATCATCTCTACTCCGAACTCCCTCCAGATGCTACTCTGTATAAGGGGGAGCCCAGCCACTTTACGGAGGAAACCCATTTTGGTAGCTTGTATTCGCAATCTCATTCTTTCAGTCAGCACCCAAAGCTGACGATGATACGTGAGGGTTGGAATATACTGTAGATCAACTGGTAAATTGAAAACTTTGCCTCCTGGCTCAGCTCCCCCTTCACCAGAACAGTCCAGTACAATGCTTGCATTGCAGCTGACGCTGCACCAATCCACCTGTCATTCTCACGCTTCGTTTTACCCTCGCTCGTGAACCAGATCCAGAGATACTGAAACTATTCCACCCAAGGCAGCAACTCACTCCCAACCCAAAGGCAGCAATGCACCATGGCCTCGGACTTGGAGGTGCTGACTCTCGTCCCAGCTGCTTCACTCTCAACTGCAGACCATCCCAGTGCATGCTGGAGGCCACGGTCTGATGAAGCCAACAGAACCACGTCGCCTGCAAAAAGCATCTGTTGCAGACAAAACATGGAGTATTTTTTGTTTTATTGTCTGAAGTATATAAAATACATTGCACTTAAATTATCTTACATTCAAGAATTTATTGTATTTCAGTGATGAAGTGATTCTGCTTTTGGTTCAGATACTCTTAAAACACTCAATGAAAAATGTATGGTGCATGCTATAAAGTTTACATAGAAAAGTGAAAATATATATGATAGATATTAGACCTGACACAGGAACGGGTTTGTTTCCTAGAAGATCAAAAATAACATCCACAGACAACATTAAAACTTCATTGGCTTTTAGTTCTCAGACAGTTTGCAGAACATCTCTGTAAAAGTTTGCCTGAAAACACAACAAGCGACAAAGTTACAAGCACAATAAGATTCAATTTAAATGCATCAGAACTTTAAATTGTGCCTGTATTTGTGAGGAGAAAAAGGCAACTTAGACAGCACATGCAAATGAGTCCTATCAAAGAACAAAAAAAGGTAAAATTTTTAATCTTAATACATTTAATAAATAAAGTATCTCAAAATATGAAATTTAACTACAATTAAAAAAAAAAAAAAAAAACAGCTCCACAACGAGCAAAAGACACGAGACTCAGAGTCTCAGAGACTCAGAGTCTCAGAGTCTCAGAGTCTCAGAGTCTCAGCCTCCCATCTGTCTAATCCAGTGAGGTCAGTATAAAGATGTATGCGTTCAGATCTTCACGGCTGTTGGCTCTGTTTCAGGAAGGAAAGAAGAAAGCGGAGACAGTCCAAATTCCCCCTCAGGGCACATCTTGACTGTGGAGTTCAATAGATGTAACACTAATTGGCCTTACTTCCTCTTACATTCTTTGTGACAAATTTCAGAGCTGACCGGGCTCTAAAGGGGGAGCTGTTGCTTAAAGCTCAACATCTGCCGACCTTGTGATCAGCAGATCACCAGGCAGCACTGTGGGCCAGTCTTAGTCTGCTGAGAGACAGCTTGTCACACTGCAGCTCATGGGAGCTCACAGACCTCATTTGCAATCAGACTGTCAGGAGTTCAAGCACTTAACCTGATGGAGATGCCTCAACAGCTCGACTTTGGCTTCCTTTCCCCCCCCTGCTTTCCTAACCTCTTTTCTGTCACCTCTTCAAAGCTGCAGGCTTGCCAATTTCATTTGTAGCTGTCTCTCACAATAATAGTAATTGTTTTAATCTCCAGGGCTCACTATTTCCACTTGTTATCATCATTTGCATGATAATAAAACAGACAGGCATTCAGCCAAATCATTCCAATTTTTCTGGAATGATTTTTTAGTATTATGAAAAGGTTGGGCAGCGTCATAATAATAGAGTCTATATACAGCACAAGATCCACGCCCTTTATGAGACCTCATGGCATTTCCAAATCGACATACAAAGCCTTGTCACATCACAAATGCTAACCTAGTCTTTTGACAACTGTGACATTTTCCAAACTTTCTGAAAAATATGTATCTCATTGCATAAAGGAAAATGAATCTGTTAATGTAGGGCAAGCCCCAGAGAGCAGCGTTTTGACATAGTGACCACAGTCAGAAAGGCAGCTTGGTCCAAAAAAAAACCCTTTTTCCCATACAAAATCATTACAAGAGAAAAATGTGGAAAACAATGAAGCAAAAACTCTTTGTATTGTCACAGTTTGAACCACTGGGTCCAATACAAAATAAAACCACACAAAGTATAAAGTACCTGTAGTATGTTTTTGTCATGTTATTCACATGTGCAGGGAGTCAGCCAGTTTAGCCAGAGAGGGACTCCAATGTGCTCATGCTTTGGGCCCCTTTTCAGCACATGCACCCAAACCGCTTTTAATGGAATGAAGAGGGTGACATCTAGGTACAAGGAAACCAATTCTCTTAATTTTGTAAATCCATGATGTAAATTTTGCATTAAAAGTGCATTCAGAATTTATATATGAAATATTGATTAATGTAGCTTTAAAATTTGTAAAAACCAGTTGCAGGTTTCCTTTTTAATAATAATGATTTGTGGTTAAGTTTTATGCTAAAATACCCAGGAAAATGAAGCTCTAATGTCCTAAATATTTACATTTTATTTCTTTAACTTTTATTCATTTAACTTTTTAATGTTGTACATATGTTCAACATTGCAACATATACTTGCGGATTGACACCTGCTTTTGACTGGGGCATCACTGCAGGTTGAAGCCTGAGTGACAGCAACCCTCCGCCCTGTTGAAGTGTCTTTGATCCCTACCAACCTCCCAGTTGATGTTCTGTGCCTGAGTTTGACCTTTGACCTCCATGGTGACGTTAATAAATGTTTCGAAATGGGGTAAATACTATGAATGAATGGACAGATCAAGTGAAACAAGAGAACATTGCTCCTGAACTCTGCCAATGATGAAGCAGATTCTTTTCTTTTTTTTTTTTTTTTTTGCAAAGGTCCTTTTTCAACAGGCAGTGACATTCACATTTAACAGTGTGTGCAGGAGACACCAGAGACATGGCAGCCTAACTAAATCACACTGAAACAGATCTACTGTGACATGCAAATTAATATGTAAATGACAAATTTTCGAGCCTCACATCCACTCAGTTGAATTACATATCTGGTTCCAAAGGAAGATGAGTGAGTTTTCCTACATGGACCTGGGTATTTCTCTGAAGAAATTCGACACTGAGAGTGAGTTCTAATATCTATTGTTTTATTGTGGTGGCATACATCAAACCTGGTCATTACATTGCATTTTGTTTGTAGTTTGAAGTTTACTTTCTTCGATATTGGTAATTATTTTCTAAGGAATACAAAGATATCAGCATGATGTGTTTGAACAGGAGGCTGCCAAAATCCAGGGATTTGATTTTAAACACAAATTCATATCAGGGTATCTCATGCACATGACGCTACAAGTTCGCCACTTCACTGACACGGCAGGTGGTTTCACAAGCATTTAAGGCATCTAATTCCTGCAGCTCATGTAAATATTACTGAGCTGTTTCATGGCGGGAGGTTATTTGAGTATAACCATGCTATCTCCGTGTTCCGTAGTAGACAAAAAGTCCTCTCTCAAAACAAGACTTGGGCTGACTCACAAACATTTCTTTTCTGTCATTTAAAGAGGCCAAGAGACATTTTGAAGAAAAGGCCCCTGTAAAATGGAGGTAAGACACCTCCAGCACTTCAGTGTTGGCGGTTTGTTGTGAGTCAGTCGGTAATCACTGAAACAGATTGCACTTTCCTTTCACTGCTCAAAGAGACTGAGGGAAAAACGGGAGCTGTCAAGGAGATTGTCCTTCTGACTCAAAGCCTGATTCTAATCAGAGAACAACTGTGTGAACAACAATGACATGTTGCATCTCCATATTCAGCTCTGCACAAAAAAGAGGTAAACATTTTGTGACACATTCCCATCACGTCACGTCTACATGATGGCGAGCGAATGTGTGTTTACTTAAATACAGCCTTGGAACTGCACTTGGAAAACATTTGAATGAAATGAATAATAAATGAAAGTGCAATAAAAATGAACAATCAAGATTTTAATGTTTGAACAACATAGTAATGATAATATTTCTGCTGGGCTTTGGTGGGATCCTGTCTTTCAAAACTCAACATCAAACCTTTACATAAGGCAAACAGAATTATGGACACAGTAATTTGTATTGTGAAATCTGTTATTATTCGTTGAAATGATTTTTTGTCCACTCGGGGGCAGCAGAAAGAAAGCTGTGGAAACAACACTGACATACAACACCATCACCTTTTAAAGTGATAGCACAATGATAACCACTTTTTAAGGTGATGATATTTCAATGTCAAAGTTTTGATTATCCATAAGAAGATATATTTGTGGTTTTTAGTTCTAACAACCATTTCAGTGTAGTTTTACATCTCATTCTGGCTTCTCCCTGCAGTCGGTCGGTGAGGCAGAAAGCTGACTGTTTTCTGAGTGATTGAATAAAAACATAGCAGATTTTAGTTGGAGAACCAAAAACCAAACCGAACCTGGATGCTGGGTCCAGGTGGGCCATACTGGGGGTGTAGCTGAGGGTGGTGACTGTTGTGGTGACTGCTTTGTTGTGACATCATAAAGTTACGGAAGTCCCAATGGCTTGTTTTAAGACACAGTTTTTGAAAAAGGGCTGTGTGCATTTTGTTCACGGATTGCACACTTTGTTACTTTCACAATAATTATGTAGAACCTAGACCTACTTTATGATCAAAAAAGACATGGAAATCTCACTTTCTGCAATATGGGACCTTTAAGAAGCAACAATTATTTGGAGTCGTTTTTGTTGCCAGTTTTCACTCTGTTATCTCTGATTTTGGCCTTTATCAACTCTTGAGGGAAATATCTTGGTCTTTAGCTGCTAAATGCTTCACTATGTTTGCCAGCTAGTAGCTAACTGTGTCTGTCTGCTATTTGCTGCTGAGCAAGTATAGTCTACAGTGGGGTTTTAAAGCTTTGAACAGGAGGCTTTGTCGTCGAAATCAGCTGCCTGGTGTTGCTGAAAATAACATTACGAGAGCAGTGAGAGAGAACAAAAACAGTAACTTTAGTCGGACAGCTAAACAGTGAGCTGAAACTCATTATAAAACTCTGTGAGGGGGGATAATTCTCTTTTAAAGAAAGATAAAGCTCCCCACCTTTTTTTTTTTTAAATGTCACATTATTTTTACATTGTCATTTGATGCACTGTTACTATGAAAATATCAATTATAGCTACTGTAAAGAATAATTTTGATTTATTAGGACTTTTGTTGTTTTTGGCCATCGTTTCTATCAGTTATGACAATATTGTTCTCACCAACATTATTACTGTAACATTGCGACACAATCCAGTTCCAAGGTTGTAAACATGCCACCTTTAGCCAGATTAATTACTTTATTTGGAGGTAAAACTGTGAACACATCCAAAATGTCAATAATAATCCATTGCACCAAAAAAAAAAAAAAAAAAAAAAAAAAAAAGCTTGCACACACAAATATGGCAGGTGCGGAAGGTCAAAGCTGAACCAGTCTGTAAACTGTGATGGATGTTTACAGTGGACATGGGTATAATCCTCTTCATTTTCTCATCCAAATAAACCAGATTTATCAATGTTACTTTTCAATTTAATAATGTAGCAGCCAGGAGAGCTCAAACACCTTTGTGACTCAATGTGATTTAATAGGAACAACAAAACCAAAAAAAACCCGGAGGAATTAGTATTCATTTTATCAATATTTATGTACTCAATATCAGTATATGTTGATGTTAAAGCCAGAGGAGGATTCTCAGACACATGGTTAAGGAGCGTGTGACTCAGCTGACCATAATGTGAACAGGATCATGGAGAATCTCATTTCATATGCAGGGTTTCAGTGCAAGATGTTGTTTTGATGTTACAGAATGTAAAGTCATAGTTATGGCTGACAGCACTGCTGGAAACCTCGCCATCACATATGCAGACTGCCACTTAAGTGTCCCTACACAGTGGAAAATTGTTGTAAAATCCAGTTGAATGAATTATTTTGCTGAATGTCTGTATTCATTGTTTGACACAGATGACAACTCCCACTCATCCTGCATCTTTTGCTGCTACAGATTATAGTGTGGAGGCCTGTTCAGTCAGGTTTGTGCCCATTATGGGCTGTCTGTTGGCATTTGTTTATGTACAGTGTTTAGTAGAAGTACTGATTCATGCCATCATTTTGTGCTGATGCACTTTACACTGCCTGCCGGGGTCATAATGAATTTATTTGATTTCTTTGAAGTTGAAAAACGGCTTATTGATTTCAATTCAACATGCACAATGTAAGCAATATATAAAATGATTCTCCTTCAGTGTAAAAACCACACTGGCTATAATTTTCACTATACAACCTACAATTCAAAAACGATATATGGATCCTTTTGCTTTTCTTGATGGATTGGAAGTTGAGGGCAAAAATGTCAAGTTTGCCCTGAGCATTGCAGCGGAGGAAAAACTTTGAGGTTATTACAGTGTTCTTCGGGTCATGAACATCCACAGAACTTTTCATTGAAATCCAGCCATTAGTTTTTGATATGCTGTGTACAAAGTGGACAATTTGGCTGATGTTGTGCAAGAGGAAAGCTCATTATCGTGTTCAAAATAGGAATATATCTTCCTCTGCTCTTGGTCCTTTTCATGGTGATCTGCTCAGTCGTGCTTTGTTATTTCTTGTGTAAGTGGAAATCTTGGCCTTTGGGTGAACTAGAGGAAATATCAGGGGGTGTCAAGAACAAGACAAGACAAAATGTAGTAATGATCCTTTGTGAATGAATGATCACAACAAATTTCATGTCACAAATCATGTGATTCTCATATGACATGTTATGAACCACTGTGATCAATAAATAATTATTGTCAATTTTTGTCAGTTATTGAAAGACAACAAAATTCACAGCAATCTGAACCAGAGGAAGGTATTAAGAAACTCTATTGGCAAAACTGTTGAATGGAAAGTCGGTGGACAGACCAACCAACCATTGATATCCTGAAAACCAGTTACTAGCAATTTAAAAAAAATAATATATAGTATAAACAATGAGTATTTAATGGAAAGCGGACATATGATGTTTCTGGAGTTATGACAGTCCACAGGCACCAACAAACTCAAACCAGCAGCCAAATTCAGTAGCCTGCTCTTCAGCTCCCACTTTTCATTGAATTTATTTAAGTTAGCCTGGGTAAACAGCGCCCTCCGGGCGGCCATGAGTGCTAAGTGTCCGTGATTGCGGTGAGTGACGTTCAGGTGAAGACACCAGGTGAAGCTAATATATGTTGATTAGTGACTTCATGCCGCAGTGAAAGTGGACGGTGAAGACTCAGGGGAAAAAGAGTTGTGAAGGCAGTCACTGTAGCTTCAGCAGTCAGTTAGCATTTCTTTCAGAAGAAACAACCCGGGGAGTTAGAGTTAGCATGTTGATACCAAGTACTGTGTTTTTGTGAGACTTTTAACGCTGACGGCCTCGGCGGCGTGGATTTGTGGACTTACAGCAACAGCTGCTCAAAATGCCTGACTGAGAAGAGAAGCTGGGGCTACTCAGAGACTGAGACTGAGCTTGAGCCCGGGTAGAAAAAGAAGAGGACGGAGATGAGAACATGTGTACACTTGACTGGAAATGTCCATAGGAGTCCAGTGGGAATATATGACGGGGTTTTTGGACATCTCTCCACGATGAAAGACAGTCAGTGGACTTCAGATATGAGGTCAGTGAGTCAAACACACCCTCAATTCTCTCTGTGCTACACCAGCTACTATGGTTGTCTCGCTTGTAGTGGGTAAATTGGCCTACATGTTACTCCTTGTCTGAATGTGGCTAGTGTAGCTGGGGCTAACTTTACTCAGGTTTGTCATGTTGTGTTGTCTACATCTAGACATCATGGAGGGGCCCTCCGTTGAACCAAATTACAGATCCCTGTTTTGAGTTGTCAAGTTATATTTGATTGGTCATGGGTTATTTGTTGTTGTTTGTAGCCCGTTCAGTGGTCTGGTGTTTAGTAGTTGTATTTTTTTCACCCTTGCTTTGGCTGTAAGTTGTTCTGTAACACGTCAGCTTCAGTAGGTAAATGTAATGTGTCAGTGGAGTGTTGTGTGCTTTGTTACAGCTACTCTGATAATGGGCTGTGACATCCTAGTAGGGAAGACTCTTGGCTAGTTGTGGAATATACTGTGCATTGAGGTGGTTCTGCTGTATTATTGTGTTACCAATTTATGTTACTTTAGCTTTCTGCTCAACGACATTGTAGATGAAACTGCTGTACTTAAACCACTACATTTCTAAGAGACATAGTTTATAGTCACTTTTAAGATTTAGCCAAAAACGTATGATGTAGTTATCATTACCTCCACCTTCACAACATTGAAATGCTGTTCAAATGTAAATGCATCAGTAAAGAAATTTCAATAATAGCCTATATATATGAGAAATATAACACACTGTAACTATCCTTTATGTATATTTAGTACTTTTGCTTTTGATACTTTCAATCTATTTACCTAAGTTAAAGATCTCAATACTCTAAAGGTTTGTTGAAGCAGATAAGTGGAAGGTGTAAGTAGCATATCTGTATATTATTCATTATTTCAGTCTTAAGTCTTATTTTATTCTATTAGCTCATACCTTACATGACTTCTAATTGGAACCCATTATTGCTCTTGTTAATCTTATACAGCACTTAAATGCATATTTATTTATTTTGAGACAATGCATGTTAATGAACATCAGTATGAAATACACAATGAAAACATGCTGGATTGTAGCAAAAATACAAATTTAAGTCTGTAGTCCCTAGGCAGGCTACATAAAACAAAAACATTACAAGTATCAATACACAAATGCAAATAGAAAATAGACAAATAAAACTTTCTATTGCGAGTGGGGGAAAAAATTAGCATCTCATGACAACCCTGTCAGGGACCATTTAGTATTCCTGTGGTGAATACGTTAGGTTGTTTTTACATCCCACTCTACCCTCTGGGTAAACCTAATTGTTTTTCTGCTATAGGCAACTATAAAGAATTCCTATTTGTAATGACTGCCACCATGATATGTGCAGTCTCTGATACAATGGGTCTGTTCTCAGCAGTGTGAGGAATCCTCACTTGAATGAAATATGTAAAGACGAGGTAATGAAGAGATCTGCAATTATTAAAAAGTCCATCAGACTTTGGGAAGTGGTTAATCTTTTATCTTACAACAGGACATGTACAAATGCATACACACAAAAAAGACAGTGGCATGAAAGAACATCTGTGAAAAAGGGCATGCCATCACTTAGTGTTACCACTGCAGTGGCTATGTTTAAACAATGAGTTTTTGTGTGTGTATTAAAAAGTAGACATCCTTATTGTGCACCTACAGTTTTTTTACTCAGTTTTTTTTTTTAATTGTGTTACAGCATACATTATATTTAAATTCCATTAGTATGCATATTTAAACTAAATCTCTTTCACTTCATTAAGCTGTTTACTATTGCCATTACCATGATACTGACTTTGTGAGAGGCTACCCATATTCTCATTTTCCCTGGTGTGTTCTGCATATATTCATCTTAATGTAGCAGAGCTTGTTTTTCTCCATTTGCTGCCATTCGTTCTTGTGTAGTATGAACAGTAACAAAAACAACTTCCACCTGGGTGATCCACCACAGCAAACACTGAGCCTAAATTTGGGTGTGTCACTGTTTTTTGTGTTTTATTTTATTGTGCTTGAGTGTGTTTTACATCAGTGCACACATTACGTTATGCTCTACTTCCTGTCAATCACCTGATACCCACAGGAAGAAACGGAAGTCTGTGGAAGCATGTGGACTGAACACATTGTTGTCGTCTTATCTGGGACACAGTTGTTAGCTGGTACAGCAGTGAATTTCAAACTGGGTTTAAAAACAAAGTTTGTGGTTTTTAGAGCAAAATAAGTAACTTTTCTACATTAAAATGACTAGAACTATGTCATATATTTTTTGAGTTGTGTACCTGCATTATCCCAAATGTTTCCAGTATTTCTTAAACCTAGAGAAATATGTGATTTTTATTTTTATTTTTTTTAAAATATGGTCAGGGTCTGTTTCAATTGGTCGCCTGTCACTGACGTCATATCCCCTATGCGGATGCGTCAGTGTTGTGGTTGCCTGCCAAAAGCTATTTTTTTTTTTTTTTTTTATACTTCGTTAATACTTCTATTCAGTTTTAAGCCACATTTTGAAGATGCACTTCTTATACCTTAATGGTTTTCAACTATGTATTTTTACTGGAGGAAGGATTTTACTCATCAGTTGTCTGGATCTGAAGTTATCAGAGAAAAAAACTGAGCAAATGTTAAGCAGCTCAGCTCCCAGCTCCTCTGAGACGCCCAGTGTTGGTAAATCACTGACTTTTAACATGAAACTGTTTGTGTTTCTATCAGTTTTGATCACATGATCTGTTTGTTATGGAGAGGAGGACAGCTGTGGATAATTTGGTTCCCAGTAAAAACCTACTGAATGTCTGGATCATAAATTATCAGAGAAAGAAAGGTTAGCTGCCTGACTGACACTGAAGGAATCCAAACTGGGAGAAGCTGACAGCAATGGTAATGAAGACAACAAATCCCATGATCCCACGCTGCTTCACAATGTCACAAAACTTGGTCTTCTGTTATCGTTTTGATTGAGAAACACTACAGCGACAGAAATGACATACTATGTGTTTTAATATTACCCAAATGAGTGTTAAAAATATACAATACTTTAAAATTAAAGTTACAGAGTGCATTAGAAAGTAAATGGCTGTAAATAGGTTATATTCTACTTCGATAAAAATAAATAATAAAAAAATAATTGAACCATATTAGTGTATAATTTAAGAACTGTATTTGTCCAGGCACTGTTGAGGAGCCATTGGTAGAACCACCATGGTACATTGTGTTGCAAATAAGTGAGGAAAAACACGGCCATAGGTGAAGGGATGCCACCAGCTACAGAAATGTTGTAATAGCTGATTAATCGCAGAGAAATGCATGTTAACTGTTAGAAATATTTACAAATAGTTAAACTTGGCTTGCTGTAGTTACTTCTGTGAAGCCTGCAGCTGCTCCTCTGACAATGAAGGGCAGTCTGACTTTTGGGACTCACACAAGGTTTATTTGAGGTTTTTTACACTTGAATGAGCTTTATTTCCTTGTTCCACACTGTATGCCATGCTGCTTCAGTACACAGTGTGGTGTTTACTGTCTATTGTAAGTCAGATGTTGTCCTCTTGAACAGCACGTGAGACCCTAGTGTCCTTACAGTAAGGTTGTATGTTACACACACTCTCAAACATACTGAAATCTCAGTTTCTTATTTATGTGTAAAATATGGCTATTTCTCATTTTGAAGGAATGCAAAGGCCATGTAAGCCATATATGGCCAGTGAAAACTATTTCCTTATCATAAAATGTATCCACGTACCCAGAAAATTACATGAGGTGTCACAGCACCTTTCCGGCCCACACAGAAGTGAACACTGACATTACAAGTGTGTCAGAATTAGAAAATCTTACTGCAGGAAAGCAGAAAATTATACTGCATATCCATTTAATTAGAGAACAGACTGATTTGGTAAGTGTGTCGAAGTGATATTTCAAAGAGAGCACACTAAAAGACAGAACTTCTAGGAAGGAAGGTACTGTGAGAGAGAAGAGAGCAGGAGAGATGTGCCTGATGCCTCGGGGAGAGAGAGAGGTAGAGAGATGGTCAGAACGTTAGCGAGAGATTGAGAAAGCAGAGTAGACGCAGAGCCAGAGGAAACCAATTAGGACAGTGATGGGCACTTAAATCAGGCTGTTATTCAATACCGTGCAGTCTGTGTGGGAGTATTACAGTTCCCTGAAGGTTGATGGAGTATTTCTTGTCTCTAGTTGACAACGGCTTAAAAGGGGGATAATACTGATTTTTAGCTTTGTGTGTTACTCTTGTGCTCCAAGAAAACAGTCTGTATTAGTGAACATTTTCTGCAGCCTCACACAGCCAGAAACAAGAACAAAGCTTGTCCTGCCTTCTAAGCTGTAATGTGACACCTTCTGTTTATATCCGCTCTGTACAAACACATTTTTAGAAGATTAGCGCTACAATAATACATTTTTTGAATTGTAAAATGCTTCCGTTTAGCCCTATTTAATCATAAAATACAATGGTGGCCGTATTGTCAGCATTGCAGCACAAAATGTGCTGTTGCTGTATTTGTTTCCAGCATGTCCTCCAGTATTAAAGCTGTCAATGAATTTTTTTCACACATCTGACACATTATCACCTAGAATCATTATGTTAGCAAACAACTGCCTGTTCCAACATTTAGCCAACAGAAGCTTCTGTAGAACTGATGGGAACTGCCGACTTTAGTACAGTACATTTTGTAGTTTGGTACAGCATTTCACCTATCGGAGTAAAAAGTTTCCTTGTCGTGCAGTAGCTTAAAATAAAAGGCACCCACACATTAAGAGCAAATCACCACAACAAATATGATCTTCTAAAGAGCTAACAAATTAACTGCTTGCACTTGTTAGCCATTAATTATCCAAAGGATGTCAGTGGAGGAGTGTTAGTCTGGAAACTGATGCAAAATGGTAGAGACTTTTTAGTGGTTGTGTTTGTTCATGCTCACAAAACTGATTAGACCCTCTGATGGATTAATTTAAATGCAGGTATTTCCTCTTTTTAATAGTCTTACTCAGAAGATGAATTGAAGAGTATTTACTGTAACTGAGACAAGGAAACAATGAAATGCCACACACGAACTGCCAGCTCTGCAATTCTCTCAGCTAACAGAATAAACTCTGTGATATGTTGCAGTTGTAATTACCTCGAACACTGTTTTTTCCCTCGACTACCGAACTGCACCCTCTTGTGATAATAAGTCTAATCCAAATTCAAACTGATATCAGATTTAATATTTACTGCCATTAAGGCTGATGCACCTAATTAAACGTGTGGGGCATTCAGTCTTTGTTTGCTCTACTGGCACTTAAATCCCTTTACATAAACACACACACACCACACACACACACACACACACAAAAACATCCTGGTCCTCCTGCCTCTAGAGATCTAATAGAATTACTGAGTGTAAATAACAAGGTATAAAGAGGGAAGGCTTTATGTCCAATCATCAAAGATCTGTGAGGGAGGGCACTATGAAATGGGCAAATCTCTGGGATGGAACACAGCCAGCGTCAGTTTTTATGCTTAAGTGACTTGTGTTTGTGGACCTGTCTTGCACACGACCCCGTCAGATTGATCTGTAAGTGGAGCCAAAACAGAAAGAAGCTGGGGCAAGTTGCCCTATTTCAGATAGACATCTTCATTTCTATTGATTTGATCAGTCTGCCAAGAGCTCTCTGTATCCCCTGTCATGCATTCTTAGTCTTGTCCTCAACAGACCTATATTTGTGCACTGGGCACTCTATTGCATGGTTAGCGTACAGTGATCAGCATTTGGGGAAACCGCAGAAACTGAGGCAGGAAATTCCTCCATCTTGGCACTCAGATGTGCAGTAGTTGCTTTGTTAGCAGACTGCTCCTCACAGACACACGCGCGCACACACGCACGAATCATCAGCTTCGGTTTCCATAACCTAAGTTTAAAAATAGCCTGTCAGCAGCTGAGCAAGTAGCATGAGCTGAGCCAAAGAAGATACAAAGACATTAAGCAGTGATGGAGTTTAGTTACATGCAAATAAAACAGTGCTGTTGCCTTTATTCACACTGCAGCTCTTTTTTAATTTATCAGACCTGGCATGCAGGGAAGAATTCATCCAAATTACTATTCAGTGATGTGCAGACCTCGAGGCCATTTTGGTCAGGATAGTAAATCAAAGGCTACAGCAATTCACCTGAAGGCACCGTCCATGGTGCAAAGATCACACCCACTACCTGGTTTGACATTACATTTTATTAACAAGCAATAGTGTTTGTAATGTGGGTTTCAGATATTCCTCAACACCTTATGTTAGCATGGTTAACCTTTTGTTGAAGCTGAATATCACACTCTGTAAACTATGTTTATGAGGTAATCAATCTCAGGTTGTGGTAGCGTTATGATCGCACTGTAGCGTTTATGATTCCAGCCACTGATGACTCCAACAGTGCTGCACAGACAGATCAGACATGGTAATCCCGCTGGGCAAAACCGTCATTATTTCCATTTTAATGACCATTATTGTCATTGTCAAGGTTACAGCTGCAGCTATGCTTGCTGACATCTTGTGTTTGTGAGGTGTAGATGATGCATATTCTCCCTTCACTGCACACGGTTATTAGATTCCCCAACCATATTTATGTTTTTAATCCCCTGCGACAAGTCACCAGAGGGAACACGCACATATAACCAGTCATATCTGCTGCTACGTCCAGTGAGAATCTGCAACATTTCACCCTCAGATATATAGAGCATTACAGCTGGAGGCCTTGAGATAAATAGCTATATGAGTTTGTCTTGACTTCCTGAAAATTAGATATACTCTCAGTTAATTTTAAATTGCCTTGAGTAAGGCTGTTTCGCATCAGGAATTACGACTGTCACTATCTTTAACTGTTAGCGACACGGCACTTGAACTGACCAACTTTAGATATGAAGGTTTTAAATAATCACATCTGGAAATTGAAAGCCTATAACTGTTTCTCCTCAGGGCTTCACTGGCTCCTTACCTGCAAAGCTTTGTTTCACGATGTGCTGATAATGGCTGGCACCTTGTAAAAGTGTTGAAGAAATGGAAATATTAAAAGGACAGACTCTCAGTCTTTCAGTGGCACTGAAGTGGTGTTTATAGTGTAATCCAGATAAAACATCTATATATGGCTGATATCATTTTTATTGATTTATGACCTAATTTTAAAGCTACACAAGGCAAATTCATACACATGCTTTCTCCAGGGCTAAGCAAGAAGTTTGACTTTTTACAAATTAGACACCCAGCAGTAAACTACATTTCTAGCAAAAGGCAGAGATCCAGCTTTCTTTCAAGGAGAAATGACTTCCTACTCTGATGGAATCAGTTTCCCTCTCTCCTCTTAAGTTTTACCACTTCCTGTGCATGGAATTGATTTCCTGCCGGAGTCCATGGAATTAAATTAGAGTCAATCTATGTAGTATAAATCAATAAAGATAAGGCTCTGTTGTCTGTTGTAGTGTTTCTTTATAATTTGTGCTGATATGATTTTTTTTCATACAAATATCTTCCCTAGCAATTTTTAAATTCTTTATTCAGGAAAAAAAGGAAAAAATAATAAAGAAATTTGAGTATAGTAGCTGAATATGAATAAATAAAAAAAAAAAAAAAAAAAAAAAAAAAAAACACCTGTGTACGTTGCTTCATTTATTCAACTATGACATGTTTGCACCTGACATTAATTCATAAATGAATAAGCAGAGAGGGGCTATCTCCTTTTTTGATCCATTCAAGAAGACAAGCCTTACAAATTTATACCATGTTAGGTTTGCTTTATGTCATGTGAACATATAAATGTCTGTATAATAGAAGTTGTCTGCAGTTGGAAGGTCATGAGTTATTGATAGGCCGGTAGATTAATCATGATGCAGTCTGGCCCTGTAACAGTCTGTTGGGATGGGGAGTATATGGAGATATTTTTATGGATAATCATCAATCATCAGTTTCATGAGTCATCAAGTTCATTGAAGCGTTACAGTTACGAGCAACAACACTTCTGAGTGACACTGCACTGACACCCTCTTATCATTGCTGGTGTATGCTCTAGGAAAAGTTCCTGTAGAAAGTATCTCTGTCTCTTGTGTTCAGGTGTGTAGTTTCTATGTTGCAGTATAAAGAATGTTATGTCGATAGATGTTGAGCTTTTAATAGTGTATCTCTGTGGCTCTCAGCCAGTGGGCAGCTGGCAGCCAAAGGAGTTGTGTGCATGATGAGGTCGGTGTGGGTATAAAGACAGATGGCAAACCAAGCACCATGATTCATACCAGCAAAATTTTAAAGGTATGTGATAAAGATTGTTATTAGGAAGAGCATATGTCATTTCCTACTGGGAATGCAAATGCTGAGAAAATGAAGAATTTTGAAAGTGTGTAAAATGCAGCATAAGCAAAAACCTCCTGAGTCATATAAATGAACAAAATCTACCCTCATTTAACACCTAAGCAGATGTTTTTCTTTTTTTTTATGTTTACCATCCAGCAGGTCAGCAATGATTTCACTCGTCTCTGGTGCCTGATGAAAGATGCACTGCAGAATATCTGTAATCTATATGACAACTTTGTGTCTTGATATGTAGCCAAAATGGGTGATTTCTGTGTCTGTCTGCAATTCCCTTTTGTATGTGCAGGCTCATATGCTTCAGTGGGCACCTGTTTTAACTCCCCTGGCAAGAAAGCATAACACTTCCACGGTGCTGCATCCCGCTCCTGGTGCTGCTAGCAAAATGAAAGTAAAGCTACTTTCTTTGATGTAGATGTTGAGGCCTGTGATCTTACTTAGACTAATTAATTAATGACATTCAAAGCCTTTCAGTCATCATCCTGGCAGGTTTACTTACAGCCAAACCACGTTTGTAGTGTAATGATCAGCAGCTCTGGTTTTCACTTGACATTGCCTGTCCTGCCTTTTTCCCCTCTTTTCCCTCAGTCTCTGTCTGTCCTTCAGTTCCAGCAGCTAAACCACAATTCATGCAGCGAGTTGCTTGCTTTGCTCTCCAGTGTAGTGGCTGTCTTAATGTCCACATGTCCTAGAAAACGGATCACACTTCAATCAGCCTATACAGTATTCACATCACCCTTGTGAGCCCCCATGCTTAGTTTTCTGACTTTTTTCAGGGGTTGTGAGGGGAAAGACAGGGCAGCTGTTGTCAACTGGGTGGATGAGACCTAGATTCAATGTGGCTCTACTCTGTCAAACCTGCCAGGCAGGGGAGATGGACTCTTACCGCGGCAGAAGTGGCATCCGGCGAGGGTGACGAGGTGGAGCGGATAGCAGACTGACAGCTGTCATCAATCACTTGCCCTGCCAGCCAGATGCAGGTTGACAGGAAGGGGCAAGTTGGCTAGAATGGCGATTCGCACACAGTTTACCGGAGATGTCTTTTTGCCAGCCAGTCTCTGGTGGAATGCTGTCTGTCATTAATCCATCTGACCATCTATCAATCAATTACTTTTCCAGGGTCAGGTCTGTATGTGACATGCTCCATTTCACTGCGATGTTACGGAGCTGTGGCGCCGCTTCATTGATATTTTCTGAGCCAACAGGCTGCATTTGCCTGAAGAAGAAAAAGTGCACGTCAAGAGTCAACATCACATCAGCGTTTGCCTCCACATCATTAGGATGGCCCTTTCTAAATGCTAAAATGGAAGAAAAGTTTGAGAAAATTTGAAAAAGTTAAAAAAAATTTCTAAGGTTTCGCAAACTATTCTCAAGCTCCCTCCTTGAGAATTTGGAGACAAGGCAGCAAAAATGTGAAAGAATGGATTACAAAAGGCAAGTGAAAGAGGATAGACTGAGACGACCAGAAGCTAAATAATGCCAGTCTGGGGCAGCTGGATAGACAGGAGGAGATGCTGCTTTGTCTCTGAGGAGTTTCCATTGGTTGAAGCTCACTGATGCTGAACACTCTAGACAGCTCGAGCTAACTCTTAACAAATCTTGTTTTCGCAGCATCCACTATATAGGTAATTCTTCCATTTCCCCAGACGACGTGTATTCATGTTTGCAGTCTGGCAAATGGAGCAATGAAATAAATGCATTCAGGGCATGAGAATATTACATGTGAAGGCCTACAGTGTGCAGTCTAAAGCAAAGTTGCATGGTGAGCATTCATAATTGACCGTTTTAATGTCATAGAATATCCAGAAAAAACATCCTTTTAATATTTAATCATATAGTTTTAGACCTACTTAACTGCATGCACTGTGTAGCACATCAAAGCCTTTTCCCTTGTGCATTGTGTCTGCACACTTGTTTGTTTTAACCCACACAATAAACAAGTTGTTTTCTTACGACGGTCATACTAATCGGGGAAGTCGCAGGATGAGTTTTAGAGCAGAGTGTGTGTTGAAGCCTACTGCATAATTTCATGTTTATAATCTTTGTCGGAGACTGTAGCACAACATCCTTAACATCTGTGTGTTTATATTCTGAGGTAAAGAATTGCTGCTCCAAACAAGGCACTGCTTATTTACAGGCTTTTCTCACCCCATGATGCTGTAATGCAAACAATCCTGCTCCTACTCTTGGTGCACTACAGGTGCTTATAATAAGGTTGTGTCTGTTGAAGACAGTCGCAAATGTGCTGCTGATTACTTTGCCTTTCCAGCTTGAGGTTTGAAATTGTGTCAAAATCCATGTCAACTGCCAGATGATAACCACAGGGCTACTTATCCACAAACCCTTACTAAACTCAGATTTACCACACCAGGCCCGGTTTGCTCCACGCTTTCTTTAGTGGGTTAGTGGAATAATGCATGGCATTAACAAGCACTCCATGGGGCTATAGTGAAACAACATCTCATTCAGAGGGCACTGGAGCCTGCAGTTTACCTGGGGAGGAGAAGAAGGTCAACTTCCATCTTACAAGTTGGGGTTGTATATATCAGGTTTAAGTGTCACAAAACACTGAGGTGACAAGCTCTTTGGGATGTGATCAAGTGCAAATATGATTGGAGTGCAGTGGAGCAGTGACGGCGCTGCCTCTGGGATGGGCTTTGATTATGCCAGGAGCTGGCTGCTAAATCAATAGACCTTGACACTATTGCTGTCTGCACAACAAACACCCAAGCTTTCATGTACCTGTCTTGTATAGAAGTAGCCAACAATCTGTCCAAACTGACTCTCAGATTCAGTGTCTATCTATTTGTACCATTGAATGTTCTCATTTTCATGAGTTTTAATTCAGTTTGGTCATTTTGGCACAGGGAGCTGGTGACCTAGTCTTCATCTTAAACGTGGCGTCTACTGAAGTGGAGCATGCACAGATGAAAGAATCAGACTTGAAATGTGCTGTGATTCTGCACAGGTGTTCAGCCATGACCGGGTCCATCAAGGAGCCCTGGTGTGTTTGAGTAAAATTTTAATAACGCTGTCTGTTCACAGCTGAATGGGAACTTTGGAGGCCCCTGGGCAAAACGGTGCAGAAAACAGAACGGCAGAGATCTTTATTACTTTGTCCTGAGGGCAATTAGATATATTTACTATCTTTTTCATTTGCTCAGTTGAAATTGTGCTTTTGACAGAAAAAGACAAAAGACAATCTGATACTGGCCTGAAAAGAATTGAAGGGTTGTTCCTCAGGTGCATTTAGACCGCACATTGTGTGGTGTTTTGAAAACAAAATTCAGTTTTTACAATCTGGTCCTTATTTTTCACAACTTTGACCATCATACCTGTAAGTTACTATAATGCTTTACTCACCAAGTGATCAGTGCTGAGATATTAGGATGCTGTGATGTTACTACAGTGCTAAATGTTGATTGAATATGTATCTGACCCAATGAAATAACAGCTGTGTGCTAAAGATTTTTTTCATGAGCAAATTGATCCAAATACTGAAGTTCCTGGTTGATGGGCTTAAATTATTGACATGATATGAATAAAAGTTTAAAGACCAGTATTAGAAATTTCAGGGCAAAATCAATTAATTTTTTCGTTTTATATTTATTTATTTTTTTAAAGCATTTGTTTATTAGGCTTTTTTCCATAAAAATTAAATCAAGGACACACTGTAAATGTTAACAATATATACAGTGCAATACAACCCTGCCTCTTTCCATGTTCGTGTACAGAACAGCGACCCACCTTGAACAGGCTTTTTAAAAGGGGCTTATGTCAACAAACTTCCGGCCCACACCTATTTTGCATTGACGAAGGAACGTCACTTTGTTGTGTGACTGCTGCATAACTGGGTGATCGTGACTCCTCGAGGTGATCTGACTAGAGTAAGACATATTCCTCTGTTGGAGTTGCTGGAATTACACAAACAGTCGACTTGCGGTTGTACAGTGTTGCTACAGAGTTGAGGGTGTTTCCTCATCACCTTGTAGAGGGAATACAAACAGACTAGTTTAATTTTGCCCTGTGGTTATGTTACTCCTGGATTTAACATTCATTAGTGACAACTAATATATGATTTACCACTGGCATCATTTTTCATTTAACCAGTAACAGTGACGGGCAGCAGCAGAGGCTGCTACCTGAATATTTTGTGCGCTGCTCTTTGTGAGCCTGCACTTAGTTAATCTGTGAACTGTTATTTTGTGAATCCTGGCATCACAACTTTGACTCACTTGCACAGTCAACATGCACACTATCTAGTTTTTACTGGCATGATAATGCTAGTCTAAACTGTACAGCCCAGCTGCTGTAAAGAAGAGGAACGTTGCTACACTAAACATAGTACAGCTAAGAAAGGACTGGATTTTCTTCTGCCTTAATTTATTCTTTATGCCCCGATCGGCTCTGATCCTGATTGACTCTTGATTCTTGCATATAAATGAAAGTAAATGAACAAGGCAAACACAATACAAAATAAATGTATGATGAAATATGTTTTACATTCGATGAAGAATGTGTTTGAATAACATATCAGCATCATAGTTTTGCTCTGCAACAGACATTTCTCAGAGATACAGATTTCTGAATGGTGCAGAAGTGGGAGAAGCGACTGTTATCTACCAAGGGGTAAAAATAAAAGGAAGCAGAAAGCAATTAAAACAAAACAAGTAGACGAAGAATTTCAGTGTCTCTCCGACTGGCGATGCTTTTCTTTTCTACTTCCACCTCCTCTGTTCTTCTTTCGCTGACAAATGAGGTTTAGCGATTAAATTTTCACTTAAGTCTCTTCAATTTCAGCTATGCTTCCCCTATGTTGTGGGTGTTGTGCATATTTTTTGTTGTGTGTTTGTGTGTATTAGAGATTTCTTCAGTATACCCGCTGCTTCCTTGGATCTTTTTTTTTTATTTTTTTTTTTTTTTTTAATAAAGAGTCCAGGAGCACAAAGATTAACTGCAGTAGCAAAGATTTTTAACTTGATACTCCTGCATTTCCCATGTGCCTTTTAGATTTGTGAGGAGCTTTTTTTAGGAATCGACACTCACTTGTTTACACAGTTGAATCCTTTAAGAGCACCACATGGTGCTGTAGGCCCTGCAGAAATGTGTGTATAACTGTAATTTTAACAGATATACAGTGGGTACAGATGGTTTTCAGGAATTATAATTATAAGCGGTGCCATCCACATGCCCATTTTGTAGTGATGGTGAATTTTTGACCAACTGTTTAACTGTTGATTTTAGTCTAAATCTGCCATGTGGTGAGACTTGTGGGTGGATTCTTTGTGTCTAGTTGTGGAGCGCATAGTTGTAAAACTGCAGGCACATTGTCTGAGAACTGTGAATAACAAGTTGTCATTTCAGCCTTTTTTTTTTTTTTACCAGCAATATCTCCTCTCCTTCATGGCACTGTTTTATAGAATGAGTGGCTCCACTGTGTTTAACGCATCATTTCCCTCCTCATTGTGAGTGTGGAGGGGAGAGCAGGATGATGGGTGAGTGGGGAGGGGGCCCAATGTCCTTGCTTTTTATTGTCCCTCTCTCGTCCTTCCAGCATGGCTGGTCAGAGCAGTGCCCAGGGTATTACAAATAAGCAAATGCCCTTTTCATGCTAACGCTCAACTGGCATGACTCTTTCATTTTCTATATGACCAAAAGACAGATGGGAGTCCACTCTGTTTGCAGCATTTTCAACACTTCATCATGAAGAAATGGCTCTGAGGCATAAGCAGTCAGGGGTACATGAGAAACAAGAATTTGTGAAATTATGAGTGCAGAATTAGATGTAGTTACTGGAGAGCATTCAAGGAATTAAACACAACTTCACGCTGTTCAAGAGAAGGAAAAATCACGACGCTGCTTGACCAGGTCTGCCTGGAGATCACAGCGTATCGTCTTCACTCAGCCCGATCAAATACTGGTACTTGAAAACTTGGCCATGCCCTCTCCAGTGGCTATATTTAGTATTTAGACACTCGTATCTCCACTGAACTTCTGAACCCTCCTTGAACTAAAGTTTGAAGTGGGTTTTTTGCCTTTAATGAGCCATGACTAACTGGTTTTACATTTCACTTTAATTACAGATTGTTAATACGCAACTGCCTCAAATTGTTCATAGCTGGGTAATTTTAATTTTGCCTTCCTAAATTGATTTATTTAAGCGTAATGAAAGTGTTATCTTTTAAATGCACCATCATCACTATGGCATCTCATTATGGCCACACATCCGTGCAGACCAACAGCCTTTTCTGGGCGGGAAATATAGCAAGTCAAGAAGAAAACCTATAACTTCTTAATATAAATATGTTTTTTCTGTATTAATTTTATAGCTCAGTTTCCTTTTTAAAACGACTACAATACTTTGTCTCTGCAGGGTTACAGTCATGATGTGCTGGAAAATATGAAAAAATAGTGATACATTACGTTTAAAAGGCTGTAAACCCAAGCACTTTTAATGTGATCACAAATCCGTTCCTAACTATATTATTAATTACAACATTAACAGCCACATGATTGAGTTTGGTGTACAAAGGTGGGCCTTAATTTTTCAGTTTGATTACGCACAGTTCTGTTAATGAAGTCTGTTCATCTACTGATCATCTGCATAGCAATTTATTACACAATAATGTTTTTTGTAAAATATATTTTATTAAAATGGTTATTCCATTGACAACTGCCGGTGCAAAAACTGAATATTGATCAAACAAATATTATAGTGTTAAATATATCATGACCAAAACCACAAACGCCTAGTTATGAGCTATTGTATCTCATGGACAGTGAATGGGACTTGGTAACAATGGTGCTTAAAAAAAAAAAAAATATATGTTGCCTAGTGTGAAGGAATTACCAGACATTGTCTGACCTTAGCAAAATGATGGTGGCAAACTGAAAACCAGGCGTCTACGTCTTAATCTGAGTTAATCAGTGTCACTTCATCATGGCGAGGACGGCTAAGTCATCCTGAACACTCCCATCGACTTTCCATTTCCCTCCTTCCCCTCTCTCCCTCCAGTATGACGGACAACTGTGACCTAGTACATAACGCAGTTTAATGGTCTTCAGTAAGATTAGACTGAACAACACAAGCCATATGTTCAGTCGGTTTGCTTATGTAAGGGGGAGAGCTGTTCAGTGTGACAGCCTGAAAGAGTACATTGTACAGTGTCCAGTTTTATTTTAAATGTGCAAAAAGTAAGGGGGTTTGAATACGGCCTGAAGCCACTGTATGTGGTTATATAGTTTATAAATGGGCTATATGAGGAATAAATGATTTATCAAGACCAAAACAGCTCATCCTTCTTTTTGTTTCCATTTTTAAAAACGTTGCAGACGGATATTTTGTATTAAGGGATATTGTTTTTCAAGATTTAGTTTCCTTGACGTTTGAATATTTCAAATGCAGAGACTGTCCTCACAAGGCAGGAGGTGAAATAGCCAGAAACATTGTTGACATCTTTTAAAAAATGAATGCCCTGAGAGAGTAAATCTGAAAGTGTATTAAATGACACTCTGATGTACTTTGGTCAGCTGGTAGCTGTTTTTTTTTTTTTTTTTTCCCAAATGTGCTCTATAAAATAAATTTGAATTGAATGTATCTACCTACCAAAGGTGCTGTGTTTTGGGCCAGTTATACTGTAAATGCAAGTCTTTGGGGAAATAACCCCATCAGAAATCCAGCGGCTTGTGTCAAGCAGTCAACTGACACCTTTGATACAGTACAGCTCAGCCTCGCTGGCGTCATGGTGGAATTGCTTTTAGTGGAGCTGAGATTTTGAAGGCTACTTTGTATTGAGATGTTTTTCCTCCTGCTTGGTTCCCACCGTCTCTGAAAGCAGACACATTGATAGAGACAGACAGATGGAGAGACGGGGGCAGAGCAAAGATGGGAGGGAGGGAGGGAGGAGGGAGGGGGGGGCAGCCTGTGATGAAGAGGTAATAACTCCACACCTCGTCTGCGCAAGGAGACATCAGAAGACCCTCCTCTTAAATGAATCCTGACATGCTCTGGGTAGAGCCCATCAATATCCTCTGCCGCCATTAAATCAACATCCAAAATCTGAGCTGGATACCCGCTCATAAAGCCGCGGTCCTGTGACAAAGGATTTGGACCCTAACGAGAAAGCAGGTGACAGATGCACAAATCCTGAGATGGGTAGGTACGAGCAGAATCGCTAATGAAAGGGAAGCCTTTTAAATCCCATGCTGCTGCTTGCCAGAGCAACATTCAAACACAGAAAAAATGAATACGGGTGCCAGAGCTGTACTGATTATTAGATTACACTGTGAACATCTAAGATCAGTGCTACTTGGCTGTGCTGAAGGACATCGCTGTCCTTATCATTCAGTCACCGCAACACAAATTCCTGTGTTAAGATGACACTTAAAATCTTTGCAAGTTTAGATACAACAGCAAAGCCATGTACCATCAGGTTTCTTTAATCACGGCTGGAGAGAGTTTATCTCTAAGAAGATGCCATCTCCAAGATTGTATTTCTTAATTGATGAAGTTTCACAGACTAATAAAAGATTCTTCATAAACAAAGGAGAAGTTGTGAGTTATGACCTCACTGTAGCTCGTCACTGCACTGCCACTCTCCAAAAACTTTGCAAGAACTCAAAGTTCTGTCCTTGTGAAGAGAGGAGGAGGAGGAGGAGGAGGGGCACATGGCAGAATCAGTCATACAGACAGCCTATGCAGGACCAAGTCTGTAATGTAGATCTATGATGCTGGACAGGGTCAGTGGAGGCAGTGGAGTGTGTTTTAGTGCACCATAACCTCAGACGAATGGGCAAGGTGGGCTAGTGCTGCGAGAAAAGAAAAGGAATAAAAAAAAAAAAAACCAAAACAAAACACACCGCTGTGCTCTGAGGAGATGAGTATTTAAGATAAAACTCAAGGTTGTTTTTGTTCTTCAGTGGTTGCCTTTAATTTACAAAAGCTTTTTATTACCCTGTATTATAGCCCCTTTTAATCTATATTTAAAACAGAATGTGATCAATGGGTGATACTCGGAGGGTTACTTTCAGACCATAATATATAGATGGATCCTCATTGCTTGCATGTTGTCAGTCAATTTCAATTTCTTGTTCCTTGTGCATTCAGTATAATTTGGGTTGCAGCTCATCACACGGTGAAATGGAGAATTTCAATTCGCCGATACATCCAGCTCTCCAATAAAGGCCTCATGTCTGCAAGCGTATCATTTAGATTGACAACAGGGGCAGAGGCAATTGAAGTGAACTTAAGTCTACCCCCTGCCCTATAAATAATATTTAATCCCTCTTTGGAAGGGAGAATTGGTAATGAGTCCCAGAGCTTTTTTGATGCATCACATTGCCTTCAGCTACAGCTGACACCAATAGGATATAAACCAGACTGCTTTCTGTGGCCTACAATGGTGAGATACGATAGTATTTTCAAGATCAGATCAATCAAATAAAGTCTGGTTAAATCAGGATATTGAGACGCTCTGACTCTTTTGTCTGAAATGTGAAAGAATGTGGAGAAGAGAGGGTGTGGGAAACACTATAAAGCACTGTTGTCCTTTGAGGTATTATTAAAAACCTAAGAGGCATTAGTTCAGATACTTGAACTCTGAGTTGGAACAACTGGTAGATAAATACGAAAAAAAGATTGTGTATAAATCTATGTATGTAAGCTTATATTGTTGCATACCAAAGCCATTAAAGGCTCCGCTCAGCCTTGTTTTCTCAGAGCAGTTGCTTTTATTTGTTGATGCATTTTATGTTTTTGATTTTATGTTTGTCTTCCTCACATTTAAATGTTTACATAAATTAACTGAACGCAGCGCCTGAAATAATGAGCATGTGTGCACGCAGCACGCTCTCAATCACAGGCATACAGCGAGGCCCGGTAAAGACACTGAAGGGCTGCTTAAACCTTCATGGATTTGTTTTAAATGATGTGGAGATTTGGCCGGGATTTGTCCCGATGGGCCGCTGCCCGATGGCCATTCCGACTCTGGCTGTTCTTGTTCTAACGGCGTTACCGAGAATGGGGTGCTCGCCGGCTGGGCTTTGTCGACCAGAGGCTGGTGGGTCAATGAAGTGTTTTAACCAACAGATGTCTCTGGTGAGCTTTACAATCATTACATCCAGGTTTCCAACAGAGCTGCCCCAAATTCCCCGATGCCCGGGCCTGGTAGGGGGTCAGCTTAGGCCCAGCGGCCCGCCGGGCTTGGAATTCACTGGCAGAAACCCTGCAAAACATGTCGGCTGTCTGCTTCACCTGATCTGAACTGGAGAGTCCAGGCATTAGAAATCCAGTACATTAATATGTATCGGTACTGAAACAGAAATATTAGTTTTTAATCACTCAGTGTTTTGCATTTTACTTCATAAATATTAATCTCGCCTCCAGGATCATACTATCCAGCCCAGTAACATGCTTAAATTATCCAGCTGTTAAAACAAGTTGCCAGCCTTGATATACTATTCTGCTGCTTCACTCTGATACAAAGTGAGTGTAATATTACCCTAATGGTGAGTAAATAGATTCCACAGGGAATAATAGCCATCAGCAGTCAGATCCAATAAAGAAGTAAGCAGAGGGAGCATGAAGGGAAGATGAATGAATCTTATTAAAGAGTACTGATGCCTGGTCAGCAGGAAAATGAAGAAATAGCCAGACTGGACCGCACCTGCAAACTTGCCGAGCAGAGCCTGTATGCAGCCTCACTCCTGTTCGCATTTCACCTGGTTATCAGCAAAGCTTTCACTGATAATTAAAGATCAAATACAATTTATTGACAGAAAACACCAACCTTTTCCCAGCAGCAGACAGCATTAGTCATTTTACGTCATGTTAGTTTTTAGTGTTGCAAAGAAGAATATCTCACACACTGCTCTGTTCAGCATCACAATGTAAAGACAGTAGTGACGCTTTCCAACGCACCTGCACTTAAGACGTGGGAATGTGCGAATACCCTCATTGAGTAAAGCTTAGTTTTTAAAAAGGAGGCACATTGGCCACATAGTGTTTGCATAGTGAACAATCCCAATAGCATATTTATGGGTGCTGTCAACAATCACTGGAACTGTTATCAAAGGAATAATGCACCATAAAACACTTTATTACACAATGAATGCATAATTCAACTATTATTATTTATTAATATTAGGTTTTGGATCTTTTGGTGGGGGTGTTGTTTTTTGAAAGATGAGTTTGACATTGGCAAGTGACCAGGAGCTTGTTACCTTTTAGAATAAAGTGTGTGTGTGTGTGTAAAAATCGTGCACATTTCTTGTTTGTTTTAATCTTTAAAAAACTAAGCATAAAAACAGTTGCAGTTTTATTGGGGGTCATGTGGCAAGCTATTTCTTGGCTAGTAGCTATAAATTCTTGAAGTTGCCACTGGTTGCTGGGCAACTGGACAGGACCAGGCTAGCCCCCCCCCCCGTCTCCTGTTGGTAGCCTCATATTTACCATACAGGCATGAGGGTGGTATCAATCTTCTCATCTAACTCTTGACAAGAAAGAAAATGAGCGTGTTTCCCAAGCTGCTGAGCTATTGCTTTAATCTTTTATTGCCATCGATTCTTTTGAAGGGAACATGTTTACTTCCAACATTTTCTGAAAGGAGTGATGTAAGAGAAAAATCCACTTGTCTGAAACATTGTTAGCCTGATTGTCAGGTTTTATTGTCCTCAGAATGACAGAAGGATTTCTTTACACATGGTGCACTCATGTTCACCATACAAGTGGAAGGCCACCATGAATGATACAAATTTGTTCTCTGACAGGCTCCTCAGTAGACCTGAATACAATATAGCTACAAGACATGATACGTTTTGTGTGAGGCACTGCTTTCACCTGAGTGCGAAAGCTCATGCTCTTGCTTTTTTAATGCTGTTGCTACCCGCCTTGCTCTCTCCACCTACATGCATAACCCTCTGGTGAATGCAATCCGTTCCTCTCTGTACTCTGGGGATTTTCGAGTCATTCTGGGCAATGTGGGAAATCGCTTACTGAAGTAAAAGTGGACGGGGGAGGTTGAGGGAAAATGCATGCCAAACAAAAAAAAAAAAAAAAAAAAAAAAAAATGACACCATTTCCTGGGGAAATAACACCTGGAATGCACTGAACATCCCACACTGATGTGTAATAATGCAAGTCTACTTGAGGGTGGATGTTTCCTGTAACTGCCTTGCCCGAAGGAAACTCAGTGTTAGTTGAGGCATACAGAAGTCTATTTTGTTCAGTTTCCTTATTAATTTTACTCAGGTTTCCAGTCAGTCTGGCAATTTGAGCTTGCCACTGGCTGTCTAATCATTAAACCACTTCTGTCTCCGTATGAAAGATTGATTCCCATATTAAAGATGTGGTCTCCACTCTGATGTGTCCCGTTTTTTCTCATTAGATTAGTATACTATAAAGGTCAGGAGAGATTCACATGTTTAAATGACGCTGTATTCACATTCCTCTCAGATGCTATATTAAATCCAAGGAATATTTGGCCAATGATTGCTACCAAGTTGCTGAAACTTTGAAATGAATCTTTACACCTAGCTAGTGATTTTGATCTCAGTGACCCATTGTTTATAAAACTGTCTTGCTGCTTTGTGGAGAGCAGCATGGTTTAATTTATGTTGGCAAGTGCCAGTGAATTCAAGCTGTGAAGGAATTCAACATTGCACCAATATGTGCAAACTCTCAGGAGAGGAAAAACGTCAGTTTAGTCAAAATGCCTCTCTCATCTAAACATGATGTAGTGGGTGGCAGGAAGCGGTTGTGGTTCTTTGAGTTTAGTTGGCAGGCCTCTTTTTAATGTCTGCCAGCAGACATGCAGGGTGTCCAGGTGCACAGTGTGCAGACACCCCTCCGAGAAATCAAGCCTTCATTATTTATTAGGCTACAAAACGAAGCTGCGAGAGGGGGTCAGTCATCCGTGAAGCTGGCAGGAGGGAATGTTGCTTCCTTGTTTGCCAGGGACACAGGTTGGAGCACTGGGCATTTGCTGCTAGTAGCTGCACGAGCGGAAGATGAGAGAGACGTGGGATTGAATTCCACCTACTGTGTGTGACAGGCCAAATATAGACTATCAGATGGAGTTGTCAATTTCAAGATGGCACACCATCCTTTACACCCCTAACCCCCCCCCACCACCCCAGAATCGACCATTTCAGGTCCCAGATAATCTTTAATTGTGCCCACTCATTTTCTTGCCCTACATTCTGACTATTCTTTCTGCCTCTACACTATTGTAATGGCTTAGAGCTGGATCTTGGGAGTTTTTTTTTTTTTTTTTTTTTCCTCCCTTCTTTTCAAGCCATTTTCTTCGCTTTCATGAGCAATTTTCCACTATCCCTGGCCAAGCCTTATAGGCTCAATAAATGCCATTTGACTTCCTGTCCTCTGTATGGTGAAAAATGGGAAAATAGAAAGTTGTTTTCAATAATCCTGCCAATACGATGATTCAGTAGATTTTCATCCTGTTATACTTGCAGTGAAATTGCATTGTTCCCAAACTCAAAATCATTCCATCTAATAATGCATACCAATAGACGGCAACAGTGCAGTTCTTACTTGAGACTTCGTGGAAAACTTTTAATGCGAACCCTGAACCAGTATTTAATCTAAGTCACCTGCATATGGTCTATAGTGTATAAGAGGGACTCCACCAGGCTGCCACATATGCTAGTGATTCAACAAAATATATAAACTTGTGTCTGATGTATGACATACTATAAACACTGCTCAAAAAAAAATAAGGGAACACTTAAATAACTCGAACGAATTGTTCAAGTTGAAAATCTTAACTGATGTACATTATATTTGTTGAGAACAATATTACATAACGGTCGATGGAAACCAAAATCATCAACCCATGGAGGGCTAGATTCACAATCACACCCAAAAATCAAAGTGAAAAACTGAAATCACAAGCTGATCCAACATGTGTGAATTTCATCGCCGCAACTCATAATGTGACTCAGTAGTGTGGATGGCCCCCACGTGCCTGTATGCACTCCCGACAACGTCTGGGCATGCTCCTGATGAGTTGGTGGGTGGTGTCCTGGGGGATTTCCTCCCAGACCTGGATCAGGGCATCAGTGAGTTCCTGGACAGTCTGTGATGGTACTTGGCTGCGTTGGATGCACCGATACATATCGTCCCATAGCTGTCAATAGGATTTATGTCTGGGGAACATGAGGGCCAGTCAATGGCATCAATGCCTTCATTATCCATGAACTGCCTACACACTCTGGCCACATGAGGCCTTTGTCCTGCGCCAGGAGGAACCCAGGGCCCACTGCAGGGTAAGGTCTGACAATCGCTCTGAAGATTTCATCCCGGTACCCAACAGCAGTTAGGGTACTGTTGGTTATGACATGGAGGTCTGTGAGACCCTCCAAGGATCTGCCTCCCCAGACCATCACTGACCCACCGCCAACCGATCATACTGGATGATGTTACAGGCAGCATAACATTCACCACGGCGTCTCCAGACTCTTTCACGTCTGTCACGTGCTCAGTGTGAACCTGCTCTCGTCTGTGAAGAGAACAGGGCGCCAATGGCCGACCTGCTAATTCTGGTGGTCTGACTTAGGACGTGGGGGCCTCATGCCACCCTCATGGAGTCTGTCTGACAGTTTGGTCAGAAACATGCACACCAGGAGCCTGCTGCAGGTCATGTTGTAGGGCTCTGGCAGTGCTCCTCCTGTTCCTCCTCACACAAAGGAGCAGGTACCGGTCCTGCAGCTGGGTTGATGCCCTTCTACGGCCCTGTCCAGCTCCCCTCGTGTAACAGCCGGTCTCCTGGGTATCTCCTCCATGCTTTTGAGACTGTGCTGGGAGACACAGCAAACCTTCATGCGACCACATGTATGGATGTGCCATCCTGGAGGAGCTTGACTACCTGTGCAACCTGATTGGACTGCATGTGCCGCCTCACGCTACCAGCAGTGACAAGGACACTAGTAAAACACAAAACTAGAGAAGAATCAGTCGGGAAGGATCAGGAGAGAGCAACTGTCTGTGGCCACCACATGCAAAAGCATTTCCTTCTGTGGGGGTTGTCTTGCTTTTGCCTCTCCATTGCACCTGTTGTCACTTTCATTTGCACCAAAGGTGAAATTGATTCACAATCACTTGTGCTTCCTAAATGGACAGATTGATATCCCTGAAGTTTAACTGACTTGGTGTTATACTGTGATGATTACTTGTTACCTTCATTTTTTTTGAGCAGTGTAATTCAAAAAGATGCTACAAACAGGGAGGGGTTAATGTTTATGATAATGCTAGTTAGCTTGGTGACTAACATTAGTCACTTGACTAGGATGGATCAGTGTTTAAACATCTCGTTTTTTTTACCTTTCCAAAAACAGTGTTACATCGGACATGAGTTTATTTATTTTGTTGGCCTAATGGTGTCACAGAGGCCTGGTGGAGTCCGTCTTTCAATGTTAACCCAGCAGTTCTTAGTTGTCTGAGAGCAATAAGGGTTGACTGACAGTGTTGACTAACTATTATTACAAAAACACTGGTTGGTCAGAAGATGGAGATCCTGCCCTCTTTCCCCTATGACCTGCCTTTTTCTTTTGCAACAGCCTGTGTATAAAACATTACCAAGCAGTGAACCTGTCAAAAATATGGGTGTGCACATATGTAAGTTTTTTTTTTTTGCTGCACAGCATGTGAAAGTGAGCTTGCAAATCTGAATGGAAAGACTTGCAAATCAGAGTTTGCAGGCAGAAAACAAAATGTGCAAGTCTACAAAACTGCTTATAGGTTAAAACTTCAGTGTGTAACTACGGTTACAGATACAAACATAAATGGACACACTTACAAAACGAGGGTTACAGCTACAAAACCCTGTTTTCGAGTACACCTTTTTGAATGACGAAATGTTACATTAACTTCAGCCAAATAGTGTGAGAAAGGAAAATGGCTTTTAAAGTAGTCTTGAAAAAAATACTTTTCTCTTTTCTTCTTCAGTTGTTAATCTTATTTGTGGTTGTCAGCCTGTTTCACACAACGTTGGTGCCATATAATTGCAGTCAGCTAATGTTAATGTTATGCTAACTCTAATCTAACTATGTCGCACTGCTCAGATAAAAATAAGAGTTTGTAGTTAAACCTCTGTATAAGACCAAACATGGTGTGAAATGCGACACCTAGGATCAATATAATAAACACATGGGGCTGAGGCTATCTCACAAGGTCATAGTCTCATTTTGTTACTGTCATTCTGCACTCTGTCGGCATATTGTGGCAAGTGTTCTATATGTGGGGGCATGTTAGTAGATTCATGTCCAAAATATGAGGGCAGATGTCTGTTTATCCACCATTCTCTCTTCTGCATTTTAACTTTAATGTCAGTCTCACCTCTGACATCATGTTGTGGTGTGAAAATGTATTCCTCCTCAGTCTGAGTATATATGTGTTCTAGGACATCATGCTCATATCAAAGAATCTCAAAAGAGTAAGCTAAAAAGCAGTGAGAATAACAGCCGGCAGCCTCTAAGGGAAACATGTTCTTGGAGAGGTCCTTGGTGATGGCTCGGCCTTCGGTAATAGAACCATTGTGGTAGCACTCCTGCTGCACGTCTGCAGAGGCTGAGTGACTTGCCAAGCTGTAGTGAGAATGGACAGTCCCGAGCACTTCTAACCTTTCTCCCTAATGTCCTCTAGGGCTCCTTTTGTCCTTACTCCCTTGCCTTCTGGTCCTTTCCTGTCCTGAAGTTCACTTTTCCCCATCTCCCCCACTCTCCTCCCTGATGTACTCCCCTGCTTACCTCCATCCTCCCTCATAACTTCTGACTTAATTTCTCACTCTCACCTCCCTCACACGCTCGCGTCGTCTTTCTATCTCATCCGTCTCTCTCTCTCTCTCTCTCCCTTTTCAGCCATCAGTGTGGGAGTAAAAAGGATTAGTCGAACCAAGAGAGGGAGCAAAGCACTAAATGACGGTATTGAATTCTGGCAAAATAAATTTGGGCTTCTCACGCCAAGTGAGAAGTTAAGTCTCAGGCAGTGCCGTTTTGAGCACATCTAACATGATAACAGTGCATAATGAACTCATTTCAGAATGACAGTTATATTATCAAAACTCTGCCGCTATTTAGACTCAGTCGATTCAAGCTTCAGAAAAAAGGGAATGGAGAACACTGAATAAATATCTTTTAAACTAGTAAGCATTTGGCTCAGCTTCTAATCTAAAACACATTTTTGTTCTCATATTACAACAATTGTAGATCATTCACTGTCTGTTATTGTGGAATGTGGTCACATGTTAAACACAAGTTTTTTGCTCTTATCATGATGACGTAAATGTTGATTGCACAGTGTAATGCTATAAAAAAAAAAAAATGACATCATCAGCGTTTAGATCGGTTCCCTGTAAGCCTCACTTACATGGTGTAATTCCGTCACCCACTGGGTATGAAATCTCCTGGGAAAATGACGGCTCAACTGTTTCATTTTGGAAATAGCATATATACCAACCCAGTTTGATTTTTCTCAAGACACATTCAAGAATTTCTGTCTGCGTTCATGTCTCCATTATAGACTAAATGAATGAATACACTCTTCCTCCTTCCTTTCTTCTGCTGCAGCCTCCACCCAGATGCCAACTCCTGCTGTAGTTACTTGATTGTGCAAAGCAATAATCAAACTATGTTGTTATTCCATGTAAAATTATGACAATTTCACTTTACCTCGTCAGTGAGCATGCCTGTGTTGTTGTTAGTTGCTACACAGCGGTGCCAACAGTAATACCAGATTGAAACGCTGGAGGGAGAGGAGGGAGGAGTTGTCTGTTGCCACTTTAAATAACAGCTGTTAGAAAAAAGGGCTAGTTCTTTTAAATGCACATTTAATCTGATGAAATCAATAATGCAAACACATTTTTACATTATGAATTAATTGCATTGCATTTGTTTATTTAACCAGCTGCTTTAAGAATCTTTAAGGACCTCTTGACAGATTCACAATATAAGCATAACATAAGCAGTAGAATTAACATTTAGCTTTGCGTGTGGAAAAACTAATCATAGCCACACAATGTAAAAAAAGTCAAGACAAAAGACTTCAGAAGTCAGTCATCCAACAGCAGAATATAGGGGTGAGAGGTCAAGCCTATATAAGTCTTGGACAAACAAAGCATGGACAGCTGTTTATTGAGCTTGTCTCAATATCTGTCATAGTTAGCTTGAATTTGCCAGGAGGCCAGCTCTGTCAGTAATATCACACTGCTGGGGTGAATGAAAGTCAACAGTCTGAACTCGGAGCCAGCAATCTCTGTGAAGTTATATGTGACAGGCATGTAATGAAACTCCTCTCCTCCTTACACTTAGCATCAGTGTTGCTGTGCAGGTTCTGATAGCATCGCCATCACACAATCAGTCCTCTGAGAGGTTTGCTACTAGTAAAGAGACGATCAACAGTAACGGCAAAGTCACTGCAGTCCCTACACTATTTGCACTACAACAACCGCCTCGTGGTTGTTTGCCTCCGCCAACCAGTCAAGTTGCAGGAAATATGGTCACAATCTCCCCTTCCTGAGTTACAGCACTGAATGAGTGTTTTTGCAGAACATTGTGACATCACAGTGAAGATGACATTTGACCATTTGAATATGAAATGTTAATGTTTTCTTTATGGGCATTTGAGTTAAATTGTCCCATAATTAGTTTATGAATTTGTGAGTTATGGCCAAAAACATGTTTTGTGACATCATGTGCCAGAAGTTATTAAAATCCCTCTGGGTGTTCCTGATATATTGTATTCAGAAGAACATGAGATCACCCTGACCTTGAACTTTGACCACCAAAATCCAATCAGTTCATCCTTGAGTCCAAGTGGACTCAAGAAGAAAAGAAGAAAATCCCTCAAGGCTTTCGCTGACAGATCACGTTCACGAGAATGGGATGTACATATACGGATGGATGGACAACCTGAAAACAATATACCTCTGGCTCTGGCTGTCGCCGGTGTGGAGGCATAAAAACTTGTGTAGGCATAGTCTCATTCTATATTCAGTGCACTGTTGCTTTTCATGTAAGGCAGCTGTATTACACATTTGAGGTTTGGCCCAGATGTTCAAACAAAACAAAAAACAACATGAAATACTTCCAACAGCACCAAAGAGCAGCTTGATTCTCAGCAGCTACTTCTGAATCAGTGTAGTACACTTCCAAAGGAAATTGACTGTCTAAGTTGAGGTCTAGTAGAAATGTTTAAATAGTAATTATTGTGAATACCAGCACACTAAAACTGTTTTAGAGGCCCTTAAAAATTTACAAGATTCTGTCAAGTCCATTGGTAAAAGCAGAATAGTAGAATATTTTGTGTCCTCAGAATACGGCACATTAAATCCAGTGATTCTTCACATATGTGAGACAGGATATGCTTCAGCAAATACAGGAAGAGAACAGCCTCATTGTAAATGGACAGTGTAAACCTGCAAAAAATAGCAGATGGTGGACCCACTGAAGGAACACTCTCCAAACAGCTGTAGCCTCTTCAGCAGAATGCAAAAAGATGCTTTCAACAAAGGAGGCGAAATGAGTGAAGAAGAGACCGACATTCCACAGGATGACCAGAGCCATTAGTGAGCTCCAGGATTTTTACTATAGGCAAGTTGGTCACGTAACAGTAGGTGCATCATTTTTTGATGCCAAAGCTTTTCCCACACCATTAATGTTTTTTGTACTCGTTATAGAGTTAGCTGATATGTATGTCTGTTGTGGGTCTGACTGTAGCTCAATAAACCGATGATATGTTGAGATTATTGGCTTAGCCAAGTTGCTGCCTCTTGTTCAGATTTTACTTCATCATGGGCTGGTCTCTCTTTGTTGCCAAACTGCTGAATGGACAAACTGCTTGAAGTTTAACATTTTAAAATGGATAAATTCAGATGTGAAATGGTTGAAAATATCTTTTTAAAGGATGCATTCATTAGGCCAATAGCCAGTGAAATTCAGAACTCTGTGGAGCTGTTCCCTTGATGCTTCAACTTCTCCCATCTGTAGTTTGCCCGTGGCAACATCAGAAACAGCACTCGATGTGATGCATGTCAAATTCAGCATTAATGAGTTTTGGCCTTATGTCAGACCCTGGTTTTAAGTCATACAGTATGTTCCTCTTGAATGCATCATTTACAGACAATTAATAGAAAACATCCTGGAGCAGGGAACAGATGGGTTACATAACAGTGTTTGCAAGGGAGAGCTTTTTAGCAATCTCGGTTTAGTTCCACCATTAACGATCAGTGCAATGTGGATATTTTTAAAAGGTAAATGGTAATTTCTTCCAGTCCATAACGCGGGCATGCAATAATATATTCCACTCCATAGCTTCAGCATACAGGAATTAAACCCAAACCATTACTGAAGCATTAAAACTCAGGTTTGCAAAGCCTGCTCGAGTGTTCACTGTAGAGAATGAGCTACAGATTCTGGTCACGACTATTTAAATTTTTTTTTCACCATCTTAGTTGTGTCTTGGAAGGTTCCCAGTCCACATAAACTAAGATGTTGCTTGTATGTATGTTTCTCCGTCTGTTGGACTGACTCACTTAACAAAGCCTCTCTGTGAGTGTGACTGTACTGCAGAGGATGCTAAGGAAACTAACCAGTGCCACAGGGCCCCTCGCTGCGCCAGAAACAAATGAAAGCGAGGCAAGGCTGTGAACAGCTTGCAAGGAGGTTGTGAAGGTTGCCGGGGTACAAGGTGGGGGTGGAAGAGGGTGTGTAGCCGTGGAGGAGGGTTGTTGGTGGGCTGCAGATCGTGGGTGGTTTGCTAGGGTGTTTGCAGGTTTGTCTCTGTGCTGTCCTGCTGCCAGGAATATGTGACCTATGAAAAACAAAGTGACAGCCAAATGAGCTCTTTCATAATTTATTGATGGCCATGTTTTTTTTTTCTTTAAGCAGGAAAAAACAGCAACCATCTGGTTTCTTTATCAACCAGTCTGTAGTCTGTTTGAAACAGCTTTCACGGAATCAAGCTCATGTATTGTGCGATGCTGCTGCTCTCACCGGCAGATGTTGATGAACTATGGAGATTCAGCTTTTTTATCAAGTTTCAGTTTTATACAGGAAAGATGTGGGCCTATTTGTAATGATATTCATAAGGATGAGTTCAGAGGTGATAAGATGAAGGTCAGCATCTTCAACTGTGAACCGTTCAACATGTGCGTTCTCCTCAGTATGCGTACAATTACCTCTCGCTCGTTAATGCTCTGTGTGATGTCTGTATAATGACGTGCTCACTCTCACGCGTCACTCACACTGTCACCACCCTGAGATTAGATGATCTCATGTTGACAGAAAACCTGCTATCCAGCCTCAGCGTCTGAGGCAGAAGAAAATCAGCACATGAAAATAGTGAAGGCAGTGTCAAAATGTCTGCCTGGCCTCAGTGGGATGTATTGTTTTCATTATGTCAATGCAGCTTAAAAATGCAATCTAGAATTTATTTGTCCGTTAAAGCTTTAGCTGTGGGCTTGTAAAGGTTTTATTTAACATCATAATGGGATGGTAGCAGAAAATGTCAACAAGCTGTTAGATGCCTAATACATGTCATATCCATCCTGTAGTTATCACAGTAATCACAGATTATCTTGAGTGTTAATAAAGGATAGTAATGAAGATTTGGGTGACTATTATTTGGAAAATGTTAAATATTTTGATTTTTATTATAAAATTTAGGGTAAACTGATGTCATTTTGTAAAATTATGAAATCTTAACTACTCCCAGAAGATCATGACTCAGTGAGTGACGTCATATGTCACAGGGAAGGCATTTACAGGATAGTGTTTTTATCCACAGAATTTTCCATATATTTCATGTCTAGATATAAAAGGGTCAGCAAATGACTGCAAAGAAAATGATATTCCCTTTAGCCTCAGCTGCACATGTAGCATGCTAACACACTAAACTTACATGGTGACAATGGTAAACATTATCTGCTAACTATCGACATGTTAGCATTGTCATTGTGAGCATTTCAGATGTTAGCATTTAGCTCAAAGCACCACTGTGCCTATAGACTTAACTAAGGGCATCACAGACTGACAAGTGTGACGAAGCACTTACTGTTTTATACTGCACGAACGGCAGGCTAACTCTTCATAAGAACAGCAGTTTCAGCTGCTGTACTTTGACCACTTTTTCTGTCTGTATGACGAGTTCGATGTGCGCTAAGCGTGCCAGCTGATGCATGTCAAGTCATGCGATGCTCCACAATGGGGCTGACAGGTCTTTTATAAATATAACTTTCCAATAGCATCACAAACATAAATACACCCACCCACCCTACTGGTGAGGAGGCAGAAATCCCAAGGCTTGGCCACATAAAAACAGGTATAAAAAAAGGTATGGCACTAGAAGTATGTGAGAAAATGTGTTTCTTTCGTAAATGGATGATTTGACCCTTTTTCAGCTGGATAATCGCAGTAGGAATGAGTCTCCTGATCTTAGTGAATCTGGCGCCATGCTGTCTCTACTGAGATACTCAGAACCACAAGGTCATGATTTGGACTGAAACTATTAAAACCATAAACACACTGCAAATGGTTTTACCCACTGAGAAATTACGCTCACTAACGCGGTAAACCATCTGCCTCTCCAAAAACAACTCTGCAGCCTTCGGATGGAGCTGCAGTATCTTTCTTAAATCAGCTGCATGCTTGACAGTTAAAGCACAGACTGTGTGAACAGAATGAGAGCACAGAACTGGGCAGCAGGCTGAGGGAGGAAAACCTCTGCAGTGCATCTACAGCACCCGTGCCTGTCACCAGGGGGCCACATTGTGCTTCAGTAAATCCCTCTTGTTATTTTCTTCCCATAAGTCTGATAAACACACCATGAAAACAGAGCTCGCCTCCCATCGACTGCTCTGTAAATGTATAGCTTTGTAAGTGGCATTGAGACTTGTGCGATGGGAAGTGTGTGGGGTGGAAGAGATTTGGATGTATACGTTTCAAAGAGTAGTCTTCGGTTTAGCTGGCCCCTTTGCAGACGGAGAGACACACGCCTCTGCTGCCTCAAACACTCATTCTCTAACATGGCATCTCTGGTAATGGGAGATTAGCGTAGAGAAAGGGAGAGAGACAGAGAGAGGAGGAGAATGACAGGAGGAGTGAGAGCAAGTGGAAGATGGATGGAAACAGGCAGTGGGGGTTTGCACTGAGAGAGAGGGGAATAGAAGAGATCAAGAGACGGGGACAGAAACATCTAGATTTAAGTGACTTATGTGTGACCTTTGTTGTCTTATTACAGCAGGCGACAGTATATGGCCAAAAGTATGTGGACACGCCTTTGCACAGACTTTTGGGGCTGTCGGGGCATTTTCTAGAGCACACAATGATTACCTTGAAGATGTTTGTTTGATACAGCAGCATGACAGAGCAAACTATTAATAAAATGGCTTTACATATTTATATATACTGTGTATATATACTGTGTGTGTATATATATATATATATATGTGTACACACACACACACGCACACACACACACACACACACACACAGTGGGTACGGAAAGTATTCAGATCCCTTTAAATTTTTCACTCTTTGTTTCATTGCAGCCATTTGCTAAAATCAAAAAAGTTCATTTTATTTCTCATTAATGTACACTCAGCACCCCATCTTGACAGAAAAAAACAGAAATGTAGAAATTTTTGCAAATTTATTGAAAAAGAAAAACTGAAATATCACATGGTCATAAGTATTCAGACCCTTTGCTCAGTATTGAGTAGAAGCACCCTTTTGAGCTAGTACAGCCATGAGTCTTCTTGGGAATGATGCAACAAGTTTTTCACACCTGGATTTGGGGATCCTCTGCCATTCTTCCTTGCAGATCCTCTCCAGTTCTGTCAGGTTGGATGGTGAACGTTGGTGGACAGCCATTTTCAGGTCTCTCCAGAGATGCTCAATTGGGTTTAGGTCAGGGCTCTGGCTGGGCCAGTCAAGAATGGTCACAGAGTTGTTCCGAAGCCACTCCTTTGTTATTTTAGCTGTGTGCTTAGGGTCATTGTCTTGTTGGAAGGTGAACCTTCGGCCCAGTCTGAGGTCCTGAGCACTCTGGAAGAGGTTTTCTTCCAGGATATCTCTGTACTTGGCCGCATTCATCTTTCCTTCAATTGCAACCAGTCGTCCTGTCCCTGCAGCTGAAAAACACCCCCATAGCATGATGCTGCCACCACCATGTTTCACTGTTGGGATTGTATTGGGCAGGTGATGAGCAATGCGTGGTTTTCTCCACACATACCGCTTAGAATTAATGCCAAAAAGTTCTTGGTCTCATCAGACCAGAGAATCTTATTTCTCATAGTCTGGGAGTCCTTCATGTGTTTTTTGGCAAACTCTATGCGGGCTTTCATATGTCTTGCACTGAGGAGAGGCTTCCATCGGGCCACTCTGCCATAAAGCCCCGACTGGTGGAGGGCTGCAGTGATAGTTGACTTTGTGGAACTTTCTCCCATTTCCCTACTGCATCTCTGGAGCTCAGCCACAGTGATCTTTGGGTTCTTCTTTACCTCTCTCACCAAGGCTCTTCTCCCACGATTGCTCAGTTTGGCTGGACGGCCAGGTCTAGGAAGAGTTCTGGTCGTCCCAAACTTCTTCCATTCAAGGATTATGGAAGCCACTGTGCTCTGAGGAACCTTGAGTGCTGCAGAAATTCTTTTGTAACCTTGGCCAGATCTGTGCCTTGCCACAATTCTGTCTCTGAGCTCTTTGGGCAGTTCCTTCGACCTCATGATTCTCATTTGCTCTGACATGCACTGTGAGCTGTAAGGTCTTATATAGACAGGTGTGTGCCTTTCCTAATCAAGTCCAATCAGTTTAATTAAACACAGCTGGACTCCAATGAAGGAGTAGAACCATCTCAAGGAGGATCAGAAGAAATGGACAGCATGTGAGTTAAATATGAGTGTCACAGCAAAGGGAATACTGAATACTTATGACAATGTGATATTTCAGTTTTTCTTTTTGAATAAATTTGCAAACATTTCTACATTTCTGTTTTTTTCTGTCAAGATGGGGTGCTGAGTGTACATTAGTGAGAAATAAAATGAACTTTTTTGATTTTAGCAAATGGCTGCAATGAAACAAAGAGTGAAAAATTTAAAGGGATCTGAATACTTTCCATACCCACTGTATGTATATATGTATGTATATATATATATGTGTGTGTATATATATATATATATATATATATATATATAATCTTTTGGAAATTGTTGGCAGCACTGAGCACATCACTGCTGAGCAGCACTCCAGTTGGAAACAAAGGAAGAAATACTGCGTCACCCTTTGAGTTCACTTGGTTTGAACAGACACATGAGAGTGGTATCAGTCTTCTATAGCTGCTGCCAAGAAAGTGAATGAGCGTATTTCCCAAAATGTTGAACTATTCTCCTGATGAAAGAAAGTAACTTTTTGTTGTTGTTGCTTTACTGACATAATAGATTCCCATCTTAACAGATGCTACAAAGATTGGCTACAATTATTGAGACCGAATTTCCACCAGGGCTAGACGGTGGTGTGCTTCCAGCTATGTTTCAACACCTGTTCAACGTGTTGCTTCTTTCAATATGAGCAGATCCTGCATGTAAAACCTCACCGGCCTGCACAGAGCCCCGACCTCAACCCCATCCAACACCTTTGGAATGAACTGGAACTCGGACTCAGTGAGGCAGGTAGCTGAATATCAGTGGCCAACCTTACTGATGCTCCTGAGGCTGAATGGGAGCAAAACCCTTCCATGACATTGGAGCAACATAGCAGCATATTAGCAACTGTTCAACAGTCATACACAGTTGTCCACTTACTTTTGGCCATCTTACTGGACTGCCCTTCATATGGAACTCTAATTTGATTAATAGGATGTCAGTGATGTCAGAGGGGTGAGGCGGATGGGTGAAGTTTTTTTGGGACCCTGAGGATTCCTGGACTGCAGTGCTCCGGAGAAGTGAACAGTTTATCTGAGTCCACTTAGCTGGGTGCTCCCTGTGCCAGTCAGATGCCAACATCAGTGCCAGCTCTTGCTCTCCCCCCGCTAACACTCTTCTCCCTTCATCCTCCTCCTGATGCTGCAGGGATGCAAAAGCTGTGGCAAGTTGAGTCTGTGATAGACAGTAAGGATAGTGCTGGGAAAGAAAGGTGAGAAAGAGAGGAATCAGGGTCAAGAAAGTGCAGAACGAAAAAGGAAGAGAGGGGTTGAAGTGAGAACTAGCTGAGGGAGAGAGAGAGAGACAGAGAGGAGGAAGGTGGAGCAGAGACAGAGAGAAGAGACAGAAGGAAAACATTCTCTGCTTACCCTCTCTGGTAATGAGACATCACAAAAGGCAGACAGAATGACAAACAGACAGTGAGAGAGCAAAGAGAGAGAGAGAGAGGGAGGAGAGTGACTGGGGGAGAAACGAAGATGACAGAGAGGAAGAGTGAGAGAGGGAAATGGAGAGATGGTGATGGAGAAAGAAAGATCTACAGGAGCAAGACAGCTGTTGTTTAAGACCACATTATAAAAAAAAGGAGGCAGCACAGACACAGAAAAGCAGGTCGGCTGCACAGCTCCAGCAGAACCTCTGTTTATACAAATAAAGCCTGGAGGGCTGTTTGAGCGTTTGTGTCTGTGTGTTTTGGTGCGTATACGCTTCTGCATTCGTTTGCGTTTGTGGACGCACATGTGCTGCATTTTTGCTTGTGTTTGCGTGTGCGTGCGCGCATGACGAACATTAATATAATTATCGTACGCATGCAGCTCAGGGTGGGTGGGTGGGATGTGTGAGGGGGGGGAGCAGCTGTGTATCTGAAGGCTGACCCTGTGCTGCAATCATGCAAGCCAGACGACTGTACTCCAGTGCTCCTTCCGAGGCCTAAGGCAAGGAAATATGGAGCTCAGCACTACAGCATTAGCTTGTGTGTCTGTGAATGGATATTTGTGCATCAAGTGCAAGCAAAGAAGAGTGTTTGTGTCAGTGAATGCAAGTGTGATTCAGGGGGATAATGCTGCTCTTTTCTGGACACAGCAGAGTTGTGTTTAAGCATCACTTCCTCTTGTTTATGCCATAGGCGACGTGTTGTCCATGGAAGAGAGCCCCAGCCAACTTTGCTGACGCAAGGTCAAACACACAGGCATGGGCCCGGGGTTGCTTTGAAACAGATGTTAGCCCCGCACACTGACACCCCGCCCCTTTCTCCCTCACGCCCTAACTCCCACACAAATCTGTTGCCCATGACGGCGCTGCGTAGGGTAGGGGTCTGATCATCAAATTCATATGACAGACTACACAGATTTTACTCTGACCAAAGTGCATGCCTCTGGGTGTAGAACCATCCTCTGCATCTTAAAACATGATGAACCCCACACCCTCTCATTCATCGCACTGGGTTTAAACAAGAAGAGAAAATCTGTTTCTCAAGCGTTTGGTCAGATCTTTTCATCGCTGTCTAAACGAGGCAGAGATCTGATTTTGTGTGTGTGTGTGTGTATGTGTGTGTCCTGCATGGTTTAAAGCAACATGAGATTAGTTTAAAGTGAAGTTTAGGCTTGTAATTTTTATTCTGGTGTGTCCGTCAGTCTAGATAGATGAAAACCAAACATAATACATACATCACATGTATGTAAGTAAGTTTGTAATGAGGACATATAAGTGAGTTTTCTTTTTTTTGCTCATCAGAATTAAAATCACAACAAAGACACAAGACTATAGTGGCTATCTGACAAGACTGGTGAAGGGCTGTACTGGTATTATTTGGATTCTTCATCTGAACATGCAAATATATTTTTTTCCTGCTTCTTGTCTCCTGTTGGTTGTAACTTTGTTGTTCTCCCTCCTGGAGGTTTGAATGCCTTATTTTTAATTTTTATTTTTTATAAAGGTTTCAAATAAAACCACTAAAGACAGGTTAGGGACATGGTTTTTGCCTCTGTATTTCTCAATAAGCCACTTCACAAATAGTTGGACCTTAAATATTTATTTACCTTGAGTAGATAAAATACCTGTATAGCAGGTGGTTTAATGCACATTTGACGACCAAATACATTGTGATGTTTGCAGACCGCGACTCTTTCATCATGTTTGAACTACGCAACATGCAGGTTCAACACTGCTGAACACAGCAGTCATTTAATAGCAGCGTATTCTGCTGCAGTGTCTCTCTGCAAGACATTGACCTTGTACCTGCATGCTCATTATAACAAGGGTAAAACTGCAGGCAATGTAAGAAGAGCAATTTTAAAGAAAAATACAAAGGTTCAATTCAGGGTTCTTTTCATCCGCCAGTATTTTGAAATGAAGTCTGCCTGCATCTGAGCAATGTCACTTACTTGCATTAAACTGTTTAGACTTAGCCAATAGTTTCAACAAACATTTCACCAGCTAGCAATCAGGATGTTATAAATGACAGTATGAAAATGTAAGATGCCAGGAAAACAAATATTTGTCTGGTTTTTAGATGCAGTCCTGCACCTGGTCTGACTGGTCTAAGGACAACTTTGGCAAGGGCAGCAAAACATTATGATAATTCCTAATTCTCCTCATGCATGTGAACATATGTCAGATTTTAATAAGATACAAATTCAGCTCACTTGCTCCCTTTTGTGCTACCAAGTTTGATAAATTGGCACCTTGTCATTAATAATTTACATTTCAACCTCAGCAGCCAACATTGAGGAAAAAAAAAAAAAAAAAAAAAAAAAATACAAATATCAGAGAGGAGTTGAAATTTGAAGTTATTTTCTCAACTTACCAAGAAACCAAAAATTCATCACTCAGATAGAATCAATGGCTCGAGATCAATAAGATGAAGTGAGCTGGGCGTGGATGAGATATGGGCTTTGATGGACGAAAATGAAATGAGGTTCTGCTTTGACCCCACAGCAGAAATAAGAATTGATGGATAAAATCCCCTCCAAGAGCTCACCATCCCCGCCAAGTTCAATCCAGGTCAATCACCTGGAATGCCGACTGCCATTAGCTGTTTATGATTATGAATGAAGTCACTGTAGATACTGACACACACACGAATGCGGAGGAAAAAAAACTGTTCAAATATAAAAAAAAAAAAAAGCTGCAGTGAATATCGATGCAGTCTATTTACATCCCTCACGTTGCACTGTGCCTTTCTTCTTGAGGCAGTTGCATGGCTGTGACTCATCTTTTACAAGGCTTTTTGTTATACTGTTAAACTAAATGTTTATCCGAGCGACACTGAAGGTAGTTTGATTGTTGGTGCCAGACAGTCGGCAGCCATGGCAGAAAATGGCTGACCTCCTGGGGCTTGCGTGCACTACAGTGTTAACTGTGAATGGAAGGGACAACAAAAACGTTGTGATGCTATTGAGTCAGCGAGGACCAACATCGCCGTGGAGCGTTTTCACCACCTTGTTGATTGCATGGTTCAAAGAACTGAAGGAGTTGTAAAAGCATAAATGGGCCCATCCAGGTGGATAACACTTTACTGTCTGTGTCCAGCAGTTTTTAAAAACTCCTAGAAGGGAAGTGATGTGCTGCTGTGAAGTGATTCCTAGAGAGGAGTGTGTAATTTGGTACTAATTATAGGGTAAATTGAGACAGTATTCATCAATTGTTATACACTTAATTAATTTGGTGCAGCAGAGAGTCTTATTCTCTGCATAGCAGGAATTTTTACATGTTCATCTACATGAAAAGCTTCCTCTGTGGTTGTGAGTTATAAGCAACATACGTTTTCAATTATAAATCAGAGCTTCTATTTGTTCTATTTTTAATGTCATTGTGGCAATTTTCAAATTATTCTGGTATCATAACTTTTATTTATACAATTCTGATGTAAACTCATGTCCATTTCTTTCAGCTAATTTCTTCTGACATTAGAGACCCCAGATCAGATTCACTGGGGAGGGTTTGGGGCTGAAGGGGGAGTGCATCGTTGTCTATGACAGTGTCTTCTATGATTAGGGGTTGGCAAGTCCAAATTTGTCGAATCCAATATATACAGGGTTTAATATTTACTTGTGTGTAAATTGATTGATTATTAAGGTTACAGCATTGTTTACAATATTCACCCAGCTGTGCTCCATTTCCTGTGTATCATTCTTTGGCTTTTTCTTACAAACTTAGATAAATGGGTTCTAACCCAGGAATTAGTGGCAAATTACACAGTCCTTTCCAGGAAACTTCCAGGGAAATTATTCATGTAAAATAAAGCCCACAGTGAAACACATTTATAACCACATATGTTATTCTGAAAGTGAAAATACTTTCTTATCTGACAACAAAATAACAGATGAAAGTGCAGATCTGATTAAAATCATGTTCTTGCTGATTTGTGTATTCCATTATCTAATAAATGCTGTATTTGAACAAAAAAATAAAAAAATTGTATGTTGGTTACTGCGCCATCACAGTTTTGACGTTTTCCAGGAGGCCCAGTTTCTAGTATATACTTGGTATGGTGTTATGTGTTGCTTTGTACTCACTGAGCTGAATTATGCTATCTAATACGTGAATAGAGAGAAAGGATTGAAATTCATATGTTTGGACTCTTGAGCCAAGCTTTGTGCTTTTGTAATTCTAACTTAGAAAAGGGACAAGGAGATGTGCAAAAGAGAGATCTGGCTTCAACATGAACTGTGAGCTGAAAAGTTGGCCAGGCTGTTTCTCAAGTGCATATCTTGTTTTCATAATAGAAGAAGGTAAAATATCTGAAATTGAATAGAAGCCAAGGTGAACTCATGCTTTCACCTGTGATATCTGCTCAGACTGAAACAACGTATGGGTTTTTTTTCTTTTTCTTTTTGTAAGTAAGGCTGTGAATTCAGAGTGTGTGATTTTATATGAACAACCAGTTACAGTAAGTTTTGGCATTTTCCGCCTTAAAACACAATCATTTTGAGAGCGATGACCCTGATGTATGCCAGTGTTGTAAAACAAAGACCTATGTGAAGTTTTCAACAATAGCCTCGGAAATTTCTCTCTGCTTAGTAAGACCTTGCAGTGGTGAAGAGGCGCATACCTCTCATAAACAAAACAAAAAAACATGGAGCCATGATAAAATGTTTGTCCGTCAAAAGAGACAAAACACTCAGCTGTTCATTCCTGCTAAATAAATAAATCGGTAAGTTTTAGTCTTTTCACGGATTCACACACTCATGTTTGCCATCTGCTAGAATTTGCTGCATCATCAGAAGCAGGCAGGAGACCCGTATAAAAATGTTATTGGAATCTTTTTCAACCAAACCCCACGAGTTTAAGAGGAGACAATATGAATCATAAAGGGAATGACTCATCTCCCAACTGTGTGTATGTTTGTTTCTGCCTGTCGTCAGTTGAGGCTGCATATGAAGCATAAACGAATGCACCAAATAACTCTGTGTATGGGAGTGAAACCTTAATCCTGTTTCCAGTTTGGCTGATGTTGAGGACACACAGGGGGGATGGCCATGCCTCTGTCTTTGCTTCTTCCTACCACTAACCTGAGCTTCAGTTAGTGAGGGACACTAAACCAGGCAAAATGCACCTTAGCCCCATTATGTCACTTCTTCTCCTAGTATAATGTATTCATGCTACACAATGTTTTTTCTTTCCAAATGCACATCTGATATTGTGTGTAACACCTACAGTACTTATCTCACATATGGTGCATTTGAGATGTGGCATGAAATAAACGCATGAGTTGAACAGGGACATGTCTGAACACAAAGTCTGGTTAACGCTTGTTACTGTCACCGAGGTGATTGTGCTGTCACTTTTAGTTGTAGCATCTTTTTCAGTGTTTTCCTGTAGCAGAACAGTGTGGCTCTGTCATGTTACTTTATGCAAAGTAACATCAGAAATAAAAACTTCCAACAGGAGCAGAAGGAATAGGGACATAGTCAGCGTGGTCTTAATCTCTTTCTATTGCTTACTCAAAACCAACCACAATATACTCTGCAGTGGGTTTGCAGGAGACTCGAGTCTGTATTTTCATCTTTTGTGCCCGGATTTATTTGTGCAGCATGTAATTCAAAATGCTGTCTCCATACATGCTCTTCCCTTCTGTGTTTCCCAGCATGAAATGTTATTTTGAATTGGTTCAGTTTTGATGCTGTTAATACTAACCTTTTCAGTCATGTATTTGCCATTTCTCCTGACAACTGAAGTCTTTACACCTGTCTGCCAGCTATTGTGTCATCGGCTATGCTCGTATGGACTGTGGGGATTGCTGATAAGTGTCTCTTTGAAGCGGATAAACAGCATTTTGATTCAAAAACTGCCAAATGTTCATATGATAAAACCTGAATTAAAATGATACTCAAAAAAAAATAAAATGAAGTATCCATTCACTATTGTGCAGTATAATGTAAAGGCTGCTTTCTTATCAGTTCAGCACATATGAAAACTGGCCAGTTTAGTGTCCTTAAGAAATGGGGCGTACAATGGACACATTTTGAAAACTACTGTATAGAATTCGGAGGCCTGTTTAATTTTTCCTCTCGAAGCTTCAGTAGCATTTAGTTTATTAAAAACAAAGATTATGACAGAATTGTCATTCTGTTGCCTGTCATGTTTCTACCGTTCAGAGCAGAGTCTATGGACAATAATATAAGGCTTTTGGTAATTCAGTAAGTTAGCAGCATGCTAACAGGGATGGCAATGTTGGTCATTTGGATGGTCGGTCAGTACTAGGGTTGCCAAATGTTTTTTACACTTAAATATTGCGTCCCACAGCGAGTCTTCTCACAGACAGCCAGACATGTCTGCAGCTGCTCCGGCTCCCGATACTCCACTCCGTGTGTTAATAAGTTAATTTGAAGTTTAAGTTAATAAGTTGTAAGTTAAATAGCTAGTATTAAGCATCTGCCAAAGTTATATGCATTTCATTGTGCATACATTACTGTATCTGCCTTTACACTAAGGTTTTGTGTTTGCAGATTATTTCTTAAAATTTGCACTATGAAATGATGTGAGAATAATATGCTGTTCATGTTCTTCCAAAAGCTCTGTCACACTCTGATGTTGGCCTATTGTACTCAGTTATGACTAAATGACCACTAGAGAAGCCTGTTGAGTTGTGATAGAGATGGAGTTCATTTGTCAACACTGACTGAAGTATAATTTAGTCTCTAACTTGAAAGCTATCAATATAACTCATTTCTACAAACATTGTTAATAAAGCACTTCAAACTAAGTTTGAATCTTAATACTTTACTAAAACAATCTTTAAGTTGTGATTTAAAACAACTAGCGCCCCACCCCACCCTTAGTCCAGTGGTGATTGGGCCCCCATGTGCAGCGCCCCTGCTGGGGGGGGGGTGTCCCTTATTTTTCTGCATGGAAGGTGGCAACCCTAGTTAGTGCTATAGGTGAGATTGCAAAGAAATGTGGTGCAGATTCTAATGTCCCCCTCTGCTTTAATTGTAATATTTTTGGTGATCCTTCACGTTCGATCTACTGCCATCATCAGGTCAAGTTTTTAATTTGTCCAATACTTTATTTTAGAACTGGAAACGACAAGGACAGTCCCATCACCTCAGCTGTATTTTGTTTTTAATGCAAATGTTAACATGCTAACATGCTAAACTAATAAGGTGAGCTTGGTAAACATTATACCAGCTTGACATCAGGCCGTTGGTTCCTAGTCTCTGTTGCTGAAATGCACCTGAACACCAAACTTAACACAGACAATTAAAAGCCCACACAAAAACGAGGTTTTCTTAAAAAGTGGCCAGTGATGTGGCGTATGTCCCTAACAGCTGGAATTCAGTTTGGTAACTTTGAGGCAGAAAATAGTCTACCAACGATTTGCGACTACTTCCCTGACTTTTTATTGTGTTTGATAGTAAAATTGCCCAACAGATTTTTTACCAAACTGATTCAGATTCTGCAGAGAGGCTTGGTGCCTGACAGTAACCTGTCAGTCATTAAGTTTGAAAGTGGCCCATTTTCACTCTTGATTGACGAGCCTATTGACACATGCAATGATGAGCAGCTTGGCGCTCTCATTCAAGGTTTTGAGAAGCAGAGAGCAGCAATTTGTTTATGGTGATCTGTTACACAATGACAAGTGGGGGCATCTTGCAAACAGTCAATGATGAACTGCAGTAAACTGTGGTGTTCTGTGTGCCGTCCACAGGCCATATACATGTACATTACTAGTAGGGCTGCACAGTGCATTATTTCAGCATCGTCATGGCAGTGCAAAATTGTCACATCGCAGAATTCCCAATATCAAGTAAGGAAAATTAACTCAAACATGTCATGCCACAACTTTTTGGCTGCTTGGCACAAAAGGAAAACTTGTATGGTTCTCATTTGCCATCACTTATCTACAAGCGAAGTCTGTCTATATATGATAATTTACTCAGGTTTCTTGGACACAGTTTGTTGCTCAGTGACCTGCCGGCTCTGCATGTACAGTGAACTGCCAATCAAAATCCTTCTTTATCAGTTTATCAAACAACCAAAGCAGACTCCACCCCTGCTAATCATCGACCACAACCTGAAAATGAACGAGGAGCAGGGGCAAAAAAAAAGGAAGATCTGGTTGCAAAAAGAAAAACGATGTCAGTTGTACGGAATTATTTTGGCTACAGAAAGGATGAAGTTGTTGACCAAAAACAGGTATTCAAGTCATCTGGTGAAAATTGCTGTATTTTCTTCATATCATTATATATATCGCAGAGAAAAAATATTGCAAGCTTTCAGTTTTGTTCAATATCATGCAGCCCTAATAACTACGGATACATCAGTATGTACAGTATGTTGTTGCGGGGAAGTAATGAAGCAACTACAGCTGTTTCAGGGCTGAATTTTCACCTGTCAGGAAAATACACAGCAATCAGCATGGGCATGAGGACTGACACACTTACTGCACTGCTGAAATACAGTACCATTTAATGGTCACTCCAAAAATGCTGAGGAGTGGAGAGCAGCAGCATGCTCCTATAGCACAGCTGTGGTGACTAATTGAGACAAACTCACGAGTTGATTTCACACTCAGTTTAAACTCTTGAGTCCCACTCGTGAACATGATTTATTCAATCAATTTCTTAACATGATTTCTCATCGCCCTGTACATCAAATACATGTTTTCTTGTCATACAGCAAATTAGCTTAGATGAGATTTCTCACCTTGTCCACTTTATATTAGCATCACCAGATTTAGAATATGACAGTGTTTCCACCCAGAAGTGAGAATTAGCACCAGCAATTGTAACTGAAATATATTAGATGTTTGGGCAGCAGTGTACAAATCCCTGAGGGAGGTGTTGAGTAAACAACTTATCCAGCGCTACTGACGGCAGTGCTCTGCATAAAAACAGTGCTTGATCAGCAAATAACTACTGTATGTCATGACCTATGGTGGTGTGAGTTAATTTTTCTGTGCAGACAATTCATGACAGATGGATGTAGTGCAATATTTCACCAAAATTTTTATTTTTATTTTTGTGTCACCTAAAACAGGTTGAAATTAATACCAAGGGTGACGAAATGTTTCCTCAGGGATTGCCATATATTCCATATTTTCAATTTCACCAGGATAACCCTAGATCACTGAGTAGTCTGAGTACAAGACCGTGTAACTGTACGTTCAAACCGAACACGGTAATACCGAAATTCACTCTGGCTGCAAAGTCAAGGACCCTGTTGAAGTTTGTTGGTGCTCTGACATAGCTGTCTATTGCATCTACGTCATCTATTAGGTTTGTTAAGAATGCTTGGCCTTGCAAACAGACATGTCAGCCAGTATCTTTGTGCCAACTGACCAGTAAGGTCACAATAAAGATTTACACAATAAACTATAAAATCATTGGTTACTTGTTGAAATATTTAACCTATGGTTACATTTCCTGTCAAGCGACCTCTGGTAGTTGTATGTGGACTGTCTACTCCAGAAAAAAGGCAGCATTGGACATTTGTCGAAATGGCATATGTGCAGTAACAAAGGCCTGAAATACCGTAACAACATACGCTGTAGAGTCTCGGAGGAGAAAACGGGGTAGAGGAATGGGCATGTTACTTCGACACCTGAGCTTACATCCCAGCTTTTATCCAAGAACACGATCTTTTCCTAACTTTACCTGAGTTTCCAGCAGCTACCTTACCACACAGATTGGAAAAAGCCCACAGGGGGAGTTTTTAACTCACGCATGGTTTGTTTTGGAAATGAGTAGACGCATGAGTAGGGGTAGAGTCCAAAGGTTTGGAGTGTGACAGAGACTTCTGATTGACATGACAAACACTGCTCAAAATGTCACCTGCCTAGTTGTTTGCACCTTTTTACAGATCAGGAACAGCTTTCAGCGTACATGCAGACTTTTACTTCATGTCTTTTATTGTATCAAGCATCCAGGTCTCTCACTGTTGCCGACACCACTCATTTTTGACCAGAAGCAAGCTGCATTTACAACTTACTAACCCAGAAGCTGGAGCTCACATGTAGCGTTTGATGGTGGTAATAGCGTTTGATGTGTTTCCTATCCTTTTCACTTTCTCGTAAACTCATGCACTTTGACTCACCATGGCAGGCTTTGAAGCGTAGGGTCCTGACTTTAATGCTATTTGTGATCTGAGTTTTGTTGACTGTTGTATTTACAGAACCACTATGAGAAGATTCATAGGTTTGAATAATTGTTTGGCCCAGTGATGCTATCTTGCCTATTTGAACCCTACTGTGTTGTGTAATTGCTTTTGCGTGTTTTGTTCACATTGGTCTTCAGCTCTCTTCTGTGGATGTGACTGATTGACATTGACTTCACCTGGCCTTAATATACTGTGATGGCTGGAGCCAGCTGCAGCCAGTCTTGCACATGCACGGGGATCAGTACTAACCAATACCTTTTTTTTATAGGCCAAGGACAACAAGACAAATGATTCATTCATGTTATTAACAGTTTAACCTGAACTTGACTTGGTCTTTGCATTTTTTTCAGTCCAGGATCCATAGCAAGACTCATTTGTCAGCAGTGCCCGTGTAAAAGAACAGACAGGTGTAATTAAGAGTGGTTGCTTGGTGTCAACCCAGAATTGACCGACATGTTATCAGCATCCGTAACCAACACTTAGAGGGTCAGCGCTCTGGAGGGTGGTAGGATTTTGGCCTAAGGCAGGTGTAAGAAAAAAAAAGGTCTTAAAATAAAAGTAGTGCATGCAGAATTCATCTTATTTGTCAGATTTTTTATTGGGTAGGAGTATAGATATTTCAAATTAGATACTGTCACATATAGACACATCTGATCTAATTCATCATAGTTAAGGGGAGGTGCAGTTTGCTGGTTATGTTGTTTTCTAATTTGTACCCCTTTTGGAAGCAGTCACTTATGATCAAGTCAAAGACGTGTAATTTGTTATAATGCAGTAGCAAAATCATTCTGATGGTGCTTTTCTTCTGAGTTCACTCTGAATTTGATGACAACTGTTTCCAGTATGAAAGGGAAATACTGACTGTCAAAAGCTTTAGTGAGTCATGGCCTGGAAAATACAATGATCTGTGATATGACTGTGGTCAAGGTAAGCAAAGGCTGCTGAGGCGGCTGTGATTGTGAATGGAGAGAGAGAGAGAGAGTAACATGGCTGGGTGTAGATCACATTCCAGGTCGCATTGATTAGGAAATGTAAAATAATAGACATTACATTAGACATCTCAGTTATGGTTTGTGAAATGTCAAAGTTCAAACTGTCCCTCATAGGTAGAGTGACAAAGGGACATTATTTCTCACAGTTGGCCTATTCTAGTGAGTATGTCACTATCAGCAGCTGGTGAATCATCAGCGCTTGGTTTTGCATAACCTGACATGCCTTCTCTAGAGTTTACTGTCAGCCCAGATCAGGACCTGACATTTAAAGCATGACATCCACTTACAGATTGGACATGTCTGCTGCTCTTGGCTCTGGCCGTCTTTGTTTGCCAGTGTTGATTAATCCATTGTTTGAATCTACACATCTTAATTGCTGCTGAGCTTTGGTGTTGATGAAGAACCCGCCCCTCCATTGAGCTGACTTGACCATAAGGACCCCAAGACAGGCAGCAACAGTAATGGTCTCAACATGAGTGGGAGCACAGGGCAAGCTGCACACACTGGCCTTTTCATATGGTAACACTGCTGACTTGTTCTTGCACTGTCAGCCCAGATCGCTTCACTGTCATTGTCATGCAGAACTGCTCATCTCTGTTTGCCTCACATTTAGTCTTTGACTTTGCCTTTGGGGCGAGGGGGGCAAATTCTTTCTTTGGTTTTTCTAAGGTCAGACTAAAACGCTGACTCTTTGTTGGTTTTTGCATTTTCTGCTATGGAAGAATTAAAAAAATATAAAAAAAACAAACATGTCACCCTAGAATAACTTATAATTTAATGCAGATTAAGTAAGCCTTATAGGATTGAAGGGGAACAAGACTCCTCAGGAAATTCACTGAATTACAGCTGCACAACAGTTACTTCCACTGCTCTGGAGGTGCCATTTGGCTCTTCAGCCGGCCTAATCTGATTTAGCTCTGCCTGCTCCTTACGTTCAGTGTGTCTGCCACCGGTGCCTGTCGAGAACATGCATCACACTGAGCAAGAAACAAGTTGAGTCATTGACACGGCACCATCTGTACATGCAGGTAGGAATCTGCGCTGTCTCTTTCCTGTCCTGGCCTGCAGTCGGTGCCTCCACCACGCTGCTTTCTAAAGACAGCCACTAGCTGTTAAATGGCTCGAGTCTTGTGCTTTTCTTTCTGTAAATTTCAGTGAGAATTGGCAGGAAAAGGTGAAGGTGAAAAAACAGAGAAAAATGCAGGTAGTAGTAATAGTACAGTAAATTATACATCAATAATCCATAAACATACATCTCTACAATTAAGTTATTTTCAGTAGAGATTGATCGAGGACTCACCTGCCAGCTTGTCATCCACAGATTCTTTTTTTTATTAATCATTAAGTATGAAATGTAAGACAATAGTGAAAAATGTCAGTTATAATCTGTTAACATATTGAAAGAAATTGTTTAATTTGGTTCAAAATATTTAGTTTACAATCATAAAGAATCATCAAAGAACATCAACATATAAATTGACATTACTGACACTAGCGGCAGGGAATTTTGGGCATTTTTGCTTATGAAAACAACTATTTAGTTTCTTTGTTTAAAGCAATAAACTGTGTTCCACTATGTGGGCCCAGACTCTTCATACTTGTACTTGTAGAATTACAGTATGATATGATCACAATCATCAACAATTATACAATGAAACATCTAGTCTGGACTGAAAGTATTGTAATTTTTGAAATACCGTAAAATATGTCTGTTGTTCCTGCTTCAAAATTACAACATACATCTGTATCTTACGCTTGTGTTTGAAACTGACAATTTCACTGCAGTTAGATTTGAATGCTTGTGCTGGGTAAAACATTTTTGGCTTAGAAATAACATTTCAAAATGGAAAGTTTATCTAATACTACTTCAAAAAAACAAGGAACTTGTACAGTTGAGTGCTGAAACTAAACCATGCAGTAATAACTCTATACATGTCTATAAGAAGCAGTCGTTCTGGGTATAAAAGTATTTAGAGTTCATAGACGTCAAACGGTTCTAACATTAATTGTTGCCACCTGGGAGCAACAAATAAGGAGAGTATTTTAGCAGGTATCGAACACAACACATGCAGCCCAAGGAGGAGACCATCTGAGAGGCTACACGTGTGACTGGCATGCATTACACAGATCCTAGACGCATCCCCAGGCAATGCGGTTCAAATGGCCTCAGTGAGCAAGTTCTGCACGACTGCCCAGCACAGCACAGCTAGAGTGCATGAAAGTGGTGTGAGACGTGGAACTTAATATCTTTCGCTCTGGCGAGCCGCTTTAATAGAAGCTGTCCATCCCAAAGAGAATAAGGTACGGAAAACAACAAAACATGCTGTGTGGTCTAATTTGACCGTTATCACGTTTTGTCTGTTTATATTTACAAATACGTGAAAACTGGAATGGGAGGTGCATGCCTTGCTGGGGGCAAGCAAAGGTCACGAAACCAAGACATGTCATCATGCAGCAGTAAATTGATTGTGCTTTCTCTGTAGAATTAAATTTCCATATAGGCAGAAATTGCTTTGGTAATGGATGAGGTTGTACTGTAGATGTCCATTGAAATCCCCTGCTGGGTTTGCTCTAAAATATGAATGTCTTTCCTAAATGTGTAATGCAATTTCATGTTATATGCATCACAAAGTGAAATAAATGATTGTTTTAAGCTAAGACAGCTCCTCTGACCTTCATAGCAATAAATTAAACATCATGGCTGGGTGAGAGATAAACAGAGGTGGCATCACAACTCATCATCCACGCTGCCTCCATCACTCCATCACTGGAGGAGATCAAAAACATGGCGTGCGTTCAGTTTTTGTCTTGGCAACCATGAGTCTGTGGCAAAGATGGCACACTATGCGAGTCTGTTCTGTCGGTTTTAGTATATACTCTGGTGAAAAGTTGGTGCAATTCTGAGAAACAAGTATCTTGACATGACAGTTTTATTATTACATGGCATCTATAAGGGAGGAGTATTAAATATTTCAAACTCCCGTGCAGCAGTTCTATAGCTTTAAGTGGAAGAAAGAACATGAAACACACCAGCTAGTAAAAAGTCAATAACACCTCCTTAAACTTTAATCGCTCTCTGCAAACAGTACATAAGTTAAGTCTCACGCGTCACAGGAACAGACATGAATTAACAATTATAGAAAGGAGTAAAGGAATGTTCCATGACAAGTCTGTAAAGATTACCGAACCTGCAAACCACAAGTGGTGTACAGCAAGCGTTTGCCTGAACTGTCAAATTTCAGTTCTTTCTACATGATGGATGTTCTAGTGTAGCTTGACCATGTCCACTGGACCGTGTTTTGATAATTGGGTCGTTGAGGTGCTGTAAACTCATCGTAGCTTGTAAGCAGCACAATTTAATGAGCCCTGAAAATGCATAAAGGCATCATCTTACTGTAAATGAGCTCCAGAAGACTTCTGTCAGAGTAGGGATGACCTACAGTGGGCTCCCACATCTGAGACCACTTTTCCCCCTCACTTGAATGGCAATTTCCACACTGTTGTCTTACAGGTCCTGTGGAAACCAGTCAAACATATTTTGATTTTTTTTTTTTTTTAATTTTTAATTTTTTTTTAAATATTCATTTGAGAATGCAAATGTTTGTTTCTGGAGTGTATCCAGTGAGTCAAAAATGACTCGTATACTTAAATGCATCTTCTGTGTTGCACTACAAAACCAGAAAGGTATTTGATAGGGTTACTCACTATTAATGGTTTAATGAAAGTACTTTTGCTGACACACATCTGTTTTGGTCAAATAGACCAACAAATTCATAACTGTGTTGAAATTGAAGGAGCTCTCTCCTGCATGACGAGACAGTAGGCTCGGTTTGCATGCTTTCCTTCACGCGGGGGCAGTGTTAGATGTTACCAGGCCATAGTGATTGTGATTCACATGAGCCTTGTGTTTGCATTATTATGGACAGTATTGCAGATATATGAAAAAAAAATCATTGATCTTTGATTTAAGCTATAAAATTGAAAACTTTAGCACCAGCAGGTCAGAAAACATTCATGGCATGTAGGAGTGCTCTTTGGGTCATTTGAAATACACTGACAAATGACCTTTTTGTCGTCCAGGTTTAGGACTCGTGGCCATGCTGTGATGGGCTCAGAATTTTCTAATCCTCTCACTGAGAGGATTTAAACTTGCTTTCCATTGTCTTGCTCTGGGGCTAACAGCCACTCTGATTTACCTCCACATTGATCCAATCTCTTTTCCTGCTGGTTGCCAGCATTCCTAGGGATTGTCACGTTGCCCTGTTTTTGAAACTGCCTGTTCAGGACAGTTACGGTGCATCGTGGAGTCTGTGCCATTTAAGATTGTATCTGTGTCAAAGTCTTTAAGCATACTATCCTGTTTCTCTGCTACAAAAAAAGTGCAAAGTCATGAGGGTGAGAGTCGGGGAGAGACAGGGAGACACATGCAGTACAAATGCTGTGGGGTTGTTGCCATGATTCACTTTGAGTATTCTGAAGTGACAGATGCCTGTGTCTATCACATACGAACAGACCAGTGTTCAGGCTGGCTAGACACATAGAGACAGGTTGCAGAGTCAAATGGGTCTCAGAGAAAGACAGCCAGACATGACCTGTGTGTTTCTGCGGCTGCACTTTAAAATAGTCTGATGAAGAGCCCTTACAACAAAGAATGCGCTATATGTCACTATTGTTTGCATTGTGATTCATAATGTCAAAAGAATGTCAAAGTTATTTTTCTCTTTGGTGGGACATTTTGTATTTTATACAGAGTGCACACATAAAATTCAGGTTCAAGTCAACCTCAAACATAAGCTTCCTTCCCTCTTTCATTACCTCTGACATTCAGATATTCTTCCTCAGCTCTTAAAATTGGTATGTGTCAAAGAGTGAAATTACTTATTGAACAGGTAGGATTCAGGGCACTGAATTAAATTACATTGACTTGGTGTACTTTTGGTACTGACTGTGAGTCCTGAGAATGGACCGGCTTTGAAATAACATTCCTGAATGTTAGTCCTTTTCCTAATAAGGAAAACCAAACCAGATGAGATGTACAGTCACACTGAAACCGTGATTTTTTTTTTTTTTTTTTTTTTTTTTTTCTCAGCTCTATTCCCTAGAAATGACATTTCCTTTTACTTTTTTGTCAGTCATGTTTTCAGATAAAGTTCCTGCATGGATTATGTTCCCTGGCAATGTTAATATTTTTTTCTTTTCCAGTTTAGGAAGTGCTATATTTATGCACAGCATGTTAGTGAGAGAAAGGTGGTTGAGGTGAATGGTTGTTGTTCAATGTGCACGACTTTGACCCCAAAGACAGGAGTCTGTATCCTGAGTCCCATGTGTGGTTAGTTTGAAGTAACTGAAGCACTTTGGTGTTAGGGTTAGGAAAAGATGTGGTTTCGCTTAAGTGTTGATAAAGTAAACACGTCGTGTCTCATGCTTTTAAGCTTTTTGACTTTTTCAATATTTAATCAAGACCATAATCTTTCCCCTGACCTTAACCGAGAGTCTCAGCCAGCTCAACCATGTGGTGTGGTTTCTAAACAAACCCTCAAAGTTTCATAATACCTCAATAAATATTGTATTGCAGCGATGGATGTTGTAAGGAAAACACATTTTGCTGATACTTTCAGTTTAATCATTTTGAGACTTGACAAATACGTTGATTAACAATTTTTCTTCATTATGTGATTCATGCAGCACATTGTTTAATTCGTATTGTACATTAGTATTATAGAAATTCAGTTTCTAGGCAACAGGGTGGGGTTTTTGGATGCAAATCAAATTTCTTTGCATTCAACATTTTTGCTTGGTCATCCTTATTTGGACTAAACCTAAACTCTGGAAAAAAGACATCATACCAACGTACCATATTACTGTGTTGACTTTCCTGTTATTTGAATTCCCAGTTCTGTAAGACAGATCGTCTCAGTCATCCCAGTCAGGGAACACAGTTGGAGAGCCCCGAGAAAATACATTAACACCAAGGCACTGTATGGCACAAAACAGAATGATGGATGGGCTGTGAGACGGCAGCCTGTAAATGAGCAGATAGGCCCTGGTAAATGGAAAGAGAAAGAGCATGAGACCAAAGTGAATAAAGATGGCAACACAGCATATGTGGGTCATCCAGCCTGCAGTGAGCTGTCCCTCAGGCATGCACCCTGATAGAAGACTTTGAAGAACTTTAAAGATGGATGTCGCAATGAAGACGGCACACTTGGCTCACACAGAATATTGAAGGATCTATTTCAGATAGTTCAGAAGGAATTAAGATGGAAGCAGGGAGGTCCTGGCCAGACTTATCATTTCATGAAAGGGTGCTGATCCAAGATTATTGGCCAGGTCTCTTCACCACCTCATCTAAAGTGATCCAAAAGGCAGAAGTCGCTTTTGACGCGAGTTATCTGGGAAACAGACCTGTAGAAAGTACGAACAAGAAAGGTCAAGTAGCCGACCAATCGCAATGTCATACCACTGATAAATCTTGTGATGAGAACTGATAATTAACTTGCAATAATTTGTCTCTTAGCTCTTCTATTTTTGTGTCAAGTGAAGAGGGTTATGCAAGGAATAAGTCAATGCAAGATTTTCACAGAGCAAGATTTTGAAATCAACACTTGTGATTGCAAAAGTTCCAAGAAAAGTTTCTGAAGACTCGTGATGTATAATAGATTACTACCAAACGCATTAAAAAAACAATTGTTTTGGATCTTATTTTCACTTTTGTTATCATTCCTATCATCTATATATAGGAACCAGTAAAATTGAAAACTGCAGACAAATTAGATGGAGGAACTTTGCAGTTGATCCTATAGAGTATTATAAAGTAAATGCTTATGATGAGACAGGTTTGCACAAGCTAGTAAGTCAGTAATGTAAAGTACTTCAGAACAACCACAGAAAAACACAACATATGAAACGGTAAACAAACGGCATTCTCCCGTGTTGAAGTCAGACATTTTGTTGACCCGCCCATGCACCCTAACCCTCTACTCTTCTACTTGTGGCTGTATAACATCATCAGTCTTTCCACCTTTGCTCATGGAGGACAAAAGTAATAATTACTACGGCCCGCTAGAGTGTAACTCTGCAACTGCTGCAGAACTGTACAATATAAACTTAAAAAAATGAAACCCATGTTGTTAATAAAAACAAAATAAAACAAAATTGTTCTGTATCTTCTGATAAGCAGTATTCATTTATGACATCTCCTATTCATTTGAGTTGTGGTGGCCCAATTAACAAAATTACTCAAGTCACATTTTCCCACCAAACAAAGCTACCATATCAGATCAGGGGAAGCTTAGATAAGGGACATTTGGAAATATGGTAAATCTGCATGCAAAATTATTGTATTATGTGATATGTACAATTTTGTATTGTTCCTCACATTGAGAGTGTGTGTGAAAACAAAAGCGGCATCTGTAGCGAGAGCTGCTTTTGGATTCAGGATGCATCAGCATCTCCAGAGATGTGGCAGCTTGTGAAAGGTACAGCTTGTCACACAGCTGAATAAAAAGCCAAATTCAGAATTCAGGGCTTGTTCACTGAAACTGATAAGGTTTTTGGCTCCATGACAAAATCCTAATGGAAAGTCATGCCTGTCAACTTGCAGATGGTGAATGTGTTACACCTGTCCCTTTTCCATATTAACTACTATTGTTAACAGTGCTGGCTTCAGTGTAGAGCAGAGGACTCGCCTCTGCAGATAAAATGGGAGCCAGTACATTTTCTAATGTCTTAAAAACAGAGCAGACTTTCTGACACAGGTACAAGAACACACAATCACGTGTAAAGTTCCCATTTATATTGATCTCAAGGTAATCACAGAACATTAACTATGTGTCTAATTACAGACCCCCTGAAGGACTTTTTAAATGACCCCCTCTCTTGGGGTTGATCTAACCTGCAGTCAACCATCCACATCGTGATCTCAATACATTACATGGGCATCCCATGATAATACAACCATTAATAGTGGGAGATTCATTAATCAAGGTGTTTGTGCTCCTGCGGGAACCTCGAGGGCCTTTCATAATTATGACTCTATATCAGCAAAGCATAGAAATGAGGCCATGTTTTTTGCATTGGAGACTTTATGAGAATGGGATTCGCATTTTTAGTATGTTCTGTTATAATCATCGCACTGCCGCGAACGTGTTCTCACGTTGGTGGTTTAGCTTTTTAGCTTTACATAAGCACGATTAGTTCATTTGAATGAAGTTACATATTTGAGTCAGTGAAGATGTGAGCATGGTCGACTTCACCCATTTGACATCTCATTCTTCTGTCATGGCTGTTAGTAATAAATCGCCTGAAACATTTTTCTCAACTTTTTCATATTTAAAGAATAACTGTAAAGCCGCTAACACATCAAACATCAATATGCAAGAACTTTCTGCAGCAAGAAGTTCACAGAATAAGAAAGTTATTTTTCTTTCAAAAATACATTTAAAGGTCGTTGCTTGAATAGCAGCAATTTCTAGCTTCCAATGATCTCTGTGAGCAAAGATGGCATTTATTTGAAAAAAATTTAATTAAAGCTTTTTTTAAGTCACTGGACGCTAAGTGCTTCCCACAGTTCAGATGGTTCGATATGAGAAGCTGAAATAAAACTGGGACTGTGGTTATCACGGCCTTTCTGACGCCGCACTATGTGCACCCACGGAGAGCAGAGATCGGAGGCGACTGACCATGTAGCATTACATCTGGTCCTTTTTGAACTCTTTTCAAACGAGGGTCCACGTATTACAGCTCTTCCTCTCTTGTCTTCTTTGTTTATTCGCTCCTTCCCCGGAGGCCAGTTTAAATGTCATGGACGGGACTGCAAGATGAGGTCTGCGTCGGGGTCACTGTCATCGCCTCGAGAAAGTGCTGCGATAACTTTGGCTAGAGAAATGAGAGTTGATAGAGAGTGAACTCAAAGACTACAGTCAGAGATGGTCAGCTTTCCCCAGATGAAGAGTGTGAAGGCTGCAGAAATGTCAAAACATTTGTGACACAGGACTGAGCATATTAAAGGAGACGGAGATAAATCTGTGCGCCTTCCTCTTATTTGGTATCCTATTTGGAATGAACAAAGTGTCAGATCTTAATAAGTAAATGCCCAAATGAATGACCAATGACCAAACCTTTATTTCTTTTGAAAAAATATAAATGCCATCCTTTTTTTAAATTTTTTTTTTACTTTTGCATCCTGAACATCAGAAGAGAGAACAGTAATAAGGAAATACAGTTTCAAATGGTAACTACTATGACCAGTGTTGAGGCAGAATCAAAAGCAGAGCCTCCAGTCAGAATTGAAAATAAAAGCTTTGTTGATGAACAAGTATTGAAAAAGTGTTCTGAATAGTACAAACTAGAGAAAAGCACAAAAAGGTTGACTGTGGTAGAGTCGCTGGAAAATTTAAAATAAAATTGCTGACATGACAATCAGCTTGAGGTTTCCAATGAAATGCACTCGGCTTCGTATCCAGAGCTGTGATTCTATCCGACTGTCAAGCAATTTTTTATTGAACTAAAGAAGTGTTGCAGTTTGTTAACTGTGTTCAGGCAAATAAAAAGATTTTGTTGAAAGAAGTGAAGAAAAACTAAAAAGTATCATTCTTCAGGAATTAATTCATGTTTGTTATTCTGGTTTCAGATAATTTTGGCCATATTTCATGTTGCCAAAAGCAGAAAATAACAAAGAAAACTGACTAATGGTCAAACAACTGTGAAAACAAACAGCGAGTTTGCTCACAAGTGTGCAGTATATGTTTGAGCCTCCCTGCTGATTGCTGGAGGCCCATGTAGTCTAACAATCAGTGAATCCTTGCTGTGCCGTCCTGCAAACTGATCCAAAGACGGACGCTGATGATTGCTTATACGGTGCCAATGTCAAAGGCAATTTTTCAATTAATCCAATGCAATGTGACTAAAAAGAGACATTAAACCTGGAGAATGTAAAACACAGTGTTCATATTGTGGTGCCAGTTGCACATGGGGGGAAAGACCATGCACTCGTTCCGACAAAGCTAGTAATAAAAACTACATGACTCAATATATAAATCTTCACCGATGGCAACTAAAAGTTGCAGTTACCATTACATCCCGTGATACCACAGCAAGTTTTTGAGTGAATAAACAGCTCATTGGATTTTTACTTCTCAGAGCCTTGTATGTAGACCTCAAGACAATCTTTAGTTTGTGGTTAAGCGGATAAAACTGGACTGACAGTCTACATCGCCCACTTTTCAGCCATGTTCTTCAGACCACCATGTAACATCATGAACATCTGTATACACTGGCTGCATTATGGTTCATGCCTCTCTCGTACTTTACCTGGTTGGCTGTGGCTCAGGACGTAGCTTGCTGACTAATCAGAAGGTTGGTGGTTTGATCTTGGCTCCTCCAGTCCACATGTCGAAATGTCTTTGGGCAAGATACTGAACCCCGAATTGCCTGTGTTGTCTGTTCCATCAGTGTAAGGGTGTGTGTATATATGGTAGAAGTGCTCTATGAATGTGTATGTGAATGGGTGAGTGTGGCTTATATTGTAAAGCACTTTGAGTGGTCAATAAGACTAGAAAAAGTGCTGTATAAGTGCAGTGCATTTAATAACATAACTGTCACCCAATGTGTTCTTTCAGATTTCAAGTTAGTTTTCAGTCAATAACTGCAAAAAAATGCTTAGGCAGAGGCAAATGGAGTCTTGTATGTCTGAAGGTCTATGATCAAAAGCTAATGTAGATTGTAACCATCAACTGAACTAAAGGCTTTCAGAAACGCTGAGTTGTAGGAGACATCCCTGGCCTGGCATCAGTCATAAGCTATTAGAGAAGTTCATAAAAAGGATATGTAGAGTTATGAAGCTAAATGTCACCCTTCTTACTCTTCCCACCAGCAAACTATCAAATTGATAGGAAATGAAAACAAATGATCGGTCTGTCACAAACAGACCAGCTCTTAGTATGTCAGAGAGATGCACAACCAGACCATGGGTCAAGTGGTCAGCTCTATGGGATCAATATATAGGCACAAGGAAAAATTTGAGTAAACAACCACAATCTCCATTTTGTGACGGTAAGACTTTAACTCTACATTTGTATTTGATTGTTACTTATATAGGAAAAGTAACACCAAAAGGACTGTGATTATCACAAAGTTGTGAGACCTGGATATGATTTCCATGTTTGTATTCTCAGCGTCATTTCATTCATCATTTTCAGCGTCAGTAGGTTTGTTGTTTCATTTAATGTTGTATGGATCATGGTGGAAGACTTCAGAAAAGTAAACTCCAGATTAAACAATTCAAAAGCTCTATAGAAAGTTGCTCTCCTTTCTAAAGGAGAAGATGGGTCCTGCTGTAATCATTTTACACTTCTTGGCTTTGTGCCATTTGCACTTATTTCCTCTTGCCGTTTTGTCCGTCTGTTCTTTCTTTCACCGTGGGCTTCAAGTAACTTTTCCTTTGTGTTCACGCACAATCTTTTACTTTTTTTTTAGCTAAGTTAAAACCAACTAAATCAAAACAACAGAAGTGCATCAAAACATTTTTGTAACTTTTAAGTATTATCACTGTTTTGTTTCCATGATTTTTGAAAGTTTTTGAGTCATCTGGCCAATGCCATACTCCTAAATTCTAGGAAATCTAGCACAAGTTAAGTACCATAATTAGGTTTATTTCGCATCAACCTGCAAGAGGCGCAGGCAGACAACACCATCTGCCCCCGACCGCCTACAGAGAAATCAACAGTAGTGTCAATGGAGAAAAGCCTGCTAACAGACTGCCAAGTGCCGATCAGCTGAGAGAACCGGAGGAGCCATTTGCCGGTGGCTACATGTCGTCTCCAGGGAAACCACCCTAGAATCCGTTGTGAAGAAGTTCCAGCCTCCTAACACCAACTACTGCGGGTTTCAGACGGCAAAACCTTCAGCTACAGTGCAACTCACAGTAGGCTAGATCTTAATTTTCTGCTCATGACTGGCTCGATCTGTAGATAAAATAATATTGAAATATCAAAGTTCATTCATAGATATCTCAATATCATTTGGTTGTGTAGGTGTGCAGTAAATAGCCAAAATTCTCTCCCACCATTGGCCAACTTATTACACAGTTAATTTCAAAAGCTATTGATTAAACCTGTTCTTTTGCTCCACTTTCCAACTTGGTGATTCAGACAATACATTTACTCTGTAGTTAGTAGTTGGTTAATACATTTCTTTATTTAAACTCAGTCGTCGTCCTGTTGTGTTCCTTTGAAGTAGAGGCCGGCCAGATTGGATTCACTATATAATTTTGTACATTAATCAGTCAAAGTTCCCTTGAAGTGGGAAGTGGTGCTTTAATTAACAAGGATTTTTAAATCCTAAAGTGTGGTCTTTGGTACGCTACAGAGTCATGGAACGGAACATGTTAAACCATCTTAAATTTCAGTTAAATTGGTTTAATACAAGCAATTTCTTTATGCAAGTGAACTGGATTACCTTATACATTAAAGTCATAGAGGAAGCATGGTGGGTTTAAGTGGAAAGCCATACAAAGTCCTAAGAGCTGTAGGGTTTGACCTTTAAGGAGTCTTAGGATGATTTTTTTCCTCACCCAGCAGCTGTCTGCTGGAGTGCCAGCCAGTGACTGTGAGGAGAGAGATAGCTGCTGGTTTCCACCAGAGATGAGGAGAAAAACGGCAGGAGAGGATAGCTTCATCCAATCTGCCTTGCCCTTAAGATCCCTCCAGTCCCTGCTTATGAATTTAGCCATTATCAAAGGTGAGGGGTCTGTTGAGAGAGGTCTTAAATGAGGAACAGGGAGGAGAGATTGGGGGGGGTTGGGTGGCCAATATTTGGAGCTGAATGGCTGGAGGGAAATAAAATGCTGGCGGAGCAACCACGCCCATATAATCTTGTTCAAATAATTGGATTTCCTGCAGAGTTCTTAGTGATGTTCGGGGCTGGGAAAACACAAGTAGAGACTAGACAAAAATCTGTAAGCCCTGATCCGTAATCTGTGTAAGCTAATTATTATCACTGAATAAGATATTACTTTTGACATTTCCTGGAAAATAGCAGATTTCTTTCCTTTGCAGCCGTTGTCCTCACTGAGCTTAGTTTTATCATTAATGAGCTTTAATTTAAAGCTGCACAAAGTTGTACCTGACTGACTACAGATCTACAGTATATCACAGTCCAGTCACTAATCCAGGAACTCGCCCAGTATCTTTTCTTGGTTGGTTGCCACCTTCCAACCCTTGAAGAATCACCCATGTTTTACTGCACCTTGTTCAAATGTGTCTCACCTTCCCCTGGCAGTAGTGTAGAATCCGGTCCATGCTGCATGTCTCAGTATTAGAAATAAAAGTGAGCTATTCATCCAAAATAATAAGAGACAGAAAAAAGATGAAAGTACAGGCTGTTAATTCTTCTTCACAATCTCGTCAAACATTCTACAGCCCGCCGACCTTGATCAGGACTGTAGGCTATTTTGTTTTTGTTTTTTGTTTTTTTAAATTTTTTTCTTGTTTTTTGCCGTCTTCCATATAAAATGTTGAAACTAATAGAACTGAAATTTTGATTACTGATTTTTTTTTTCTTGTGGACCACAAATGTACTACTTTTACTTATCATTATGTTTGTTTTTGTTTTGGCTTTGTTTTTCTGAATTTCAAGGCGCTTTTTTTAATTGGTTGATAAGCAAATTAAACCAACCGGAGGAAATAAATGGGCTGAAAGCGACGCACAGACTGCACCGATTTTCCACTGCATTGACTAATGACACAAACAAAAACTTAAACTTTAACTTAACTTAAAACTCAGTTGCATTAGAATTTTACATATAGCAGCTTTATAGATTCTGCATGATTAGCAGGTTTGTGTTTTCAACTAAAAAATAATAGCCTAATAATGACTGTAGAGAAAATCTGTAATTTTCCCACACACAGGCACGCACTTGAATCGCCCACACGCTCACACACACACACACACACACACACGAATCTGAGTAAATTAGTCCCACACCTACACAGGTGATGGCACAGCTCTGCTCACTTAATCCCACTAAAGATACTGGCTGCTAATCAGCGTGTGTGTGTTTCATCAAATCAGCAGTTAATATTGTCCCTGGTGGGCGGCTGCTCCGCCTGTGCTGTCGTAATTCACACCAGCAGGCGTTGGCTACTCTGCTGCTGCAGGTTGGTCCATAAAGATCTGTAGGGGGGGGATGGCGTGGGGTGATCTACGGTCCAGTCCTCGGCACTCATTTTAGGAAACTTCTCTAATCTACCTTTCCACCCCCTCCTCCTCCTTTTGTTGTTGCTGAATAATTCACCTTAGAGAGAGAGAGGGGAGATCAAGCGAGAGCAATAGGGTGAGGGAGAGCATGATTCATGGGTCATGGCAGGGCCTGTCGTTCCTGTCATATTTCATAGCCTTTGCAGGTGAACTACACACTGCACAACACGCACAGGCTAGGTAGTTAAAGGTTCATACAGGGTTTTTGTTTCCATGGCCAAACTTCTCATGTTGCACATCAATAATATAACCGTATTACTGCTGAAAAAAAAACAAGATGGAGCGGACGTCTGCTGCTGAATAATTCTGAGGGTTTAAAGAAGCCAGACAGTATGTGTCAGAGTATGTGAATGAATATTGAACTTTAGAAGTTACATTATTGTTACTTGTGGAAGTTAAAGGATAAGGCTGTTGATATTTTTCTTGATGTTAACAAATCTATGAAAAGATCAAAATCAACAATGAATTGATTTTGGAAAGAAACATTGTATTGTAGTATTTAACACATTAATTGAACTCCTTGCCCGTTGAACTCAGACATTGTAAGTTTTTAGGTTCTTTTAAATAATTCCTAAAAACTTTTCCGTTATTTATGCTGATGATTTACTTATTTGATCTTAGTCAGTTGTTTTTATTTCTTTTCTAAAACGTTTTATAACTTTAACAAAAAGTGCTATATAATGTTATTACTAATGAGCCACACTGTTGCACTGCGCTGCTGGCATGTTTCTTCATCACCATGAACATGGCCATTGTAGTTTATTTTCAGTCAATCCCAGAGACACTGTTCTGGTGCCATAAATACTATAGCACCAAATGTGAACAAATCCGCAGATGGAAATAATCTCCAACAAATGCTTTATTTTCTCCAGTAAGAGCAACATTTGCTAGAAAACGGCAGGTGTTTTGATGTGCCATACACTGTCAGTGTGTACTGCCTTTGGCACTGAAATGAAATTTAAGGTAGCAGTAGGACAATACATGAATAATATATAGTTCCCATGTCTCTTAAAATCCATGCAGATCCAGTTAAAAACCCAGGTTTAACAACATAGCTGTATTAAAATCAAAAATAAACACATCACAGGTCTATCTTTAAATGCATACATGTTAATCAGTTTTTTAATCAAACACATCAGTATTTTAAGGTGTGAAATTCTAACCTAAAATAAGATAATTTACAGAATTATTAAAGTTAATTCTGGCCAACATTTTACTGTAACTGGCATTAAACCAAATCACCTTGTTGAGACCATGAATCTGCAGCTGGGGCCACTCAGGTGTAACCGCAAAGACGCAAAGAGATAACCAGCACAAGTAACCGCTTACTAATCCTGCAGCAGACATTTATGGCACACCCTCGTCCAAACATCCCGCAGGATGTGCAAAACTGCCACCCGACACTAAGAAACAAAAGTAAATGCCTGAGTAATTGTGCTCCATAACAGACACGCCGAGCCTCTGACACATGAAGTAAAAGAGGGTGTTGCTGCTAATCATTGTATGTTGACTTAATTAAGGTGCTGTCATACCAAGTCTAAAAATGAATTGAACACATCACATGAATGAGTGACACACTATGCACAAAGCTTAGTCTCAAATTTGAATTGAATTTGTTTGACAATGAAATTACCTTCTCATTGAGAGGTGTGATCATTTTTAGCATGGATCTACTTTTCTTATGTAACATATAATAAAAGTTCATACTTACTGAAGGTAAAAATCAATCAGTAATTGAGGGGAAGTCAATTAGTAACTGGCTCAGCACTGATAAACTAGCCATGGTGGGAAATCTTGACTGTGGGGAAAAAAAAATAGCCATCATTTAAACCAGCTGCTTCTACTTCTCGCTACAGGTTGCGAGTGCTTCACCTGTACCGCCACTAATAGCTTTATAATGTCTCCATCATTTCCCCTTGAATAGAATATGCCAGCTTGGCAGTGTCCTTTTACAATTCATGTGTGGTGACAGCACCGAAGGCTTTGATACCACACTGGTGAGTGAGATGGCGGCAGAATCTAAAGCCCCTTGCTTGGCATTCCTTACAGTCGCCTCCATCAGTCTACCCCTCCTCTCCAATTCTACTCTCAGTTGATGGAGAGCTCAGCAACCTGAATGGCTGCTGCCTGCCTGTTTTCTAATTCTGCTCAGGCTAGTGTAAAGCTGTGGTTCAGTATTTTAGTGTGCCTTTCTCAGACAGATGTCGGCTTCTCACACAGTTATTCCCTGAGGTGCAATTCGAAATCACATTTTTAAAATCTAGGAGATACCACACCCACAATTTAGACTGCATCAGCATTTATTTTCAATGAAGGCCCATCAGTCCCACGGTTGTGTCATGGAAACTAAGTAGGCTGGGTGGCATGCTTATGTGCAGAGGGGCTTATTGGGAGGGCGGGGGGCAGCCACATGGATGCTAGCTAGAAAACATGCATTAAGAATTTCTTAATGGTGAATCTGTTGTTCAGTCAATGCTGAAGGCAACCATGAATATGTGGCGTGAACATGAGCACCTCGTTTAGCCGCTGTGGCACACTATCATGACCCAATGGTTTCAAGGTCGTGTTCATCAGATATACGACTTGAGATCGGCGAAAGCCTGTGGCTTTGGAATGTCTCTTAAAGAGGAACATTTTGACCCTCGTTTTCCTAAACACAGCTCTTATGCTTTTTGAACCAACAGTTTATACAAGCATTTGGATGTGCACATTTATAACAAAAAAATTATCCAATGAAATTTGAACCTTGACCACGATCTGTTGATCTGCTCATGAAACAGTTGGACAGTCTGCAGGGAGGATAACTGAACACACTGAGGGCCCCCCCCCTCAATGTATCTCTGAGAAAATAAATGAAGGTTGATGATGACATGAGACCTACAGTTTGGCCTATTGGTGGCCTCAAGAAAAAGTGCAACGAGTTCAACAAAATCTATAGAATTATTCCAGTTGGGATCATGAATCTGTCAGAAATTTGTTGGTCAGAGTCAAACATATATGATCATGTAACATGTGAATGAATTGATAAACTGATCGAACAAGGCACAGCGGTTGCTTCAGTCAACAACGTGTTGAAATAAACGTGCATATCTGCAAAGTTGCACCTGAACACATGCATCCGGTTTACCACTGTACCCCCACTGTAATGTTATTAGTTACACCTGTGTTTGACAAGTCAACCCCTTCTCTGCGTGAAAAGGCTTGTAACACTCTTCAAGAAATTTGTGCCATGAAATGTATTTGGTGGTTAACTTTGGTTCAGGAGTAACAATTCGACTGCACCGTTTTTATTATTTTTCATGGGTGTGATTTGGAGTGTATTTTACAAATTCCTCAGTCTTCTCTGTAAGTGTTTCTCTCCTTACGAATGAGCATAGGTTGTAAAACTGAGGGCATGGAATCCTCAGGGGTCCATGATGATGTGTTATGCAGTTATTTTTACTCACAGAAAATTAAAAGCAATTCATCACAGAATTCCCCTTATATTCCTCAAGGATTTTACAACTTTAATAGTGGGAAATTATTTCTAGCACCGTGATGACAAAGTTTACCAGCTGTATGTTTTTTTTTTTTTTTTTTTTTTTTTCCCCCACATGGGGACTGATGACAACAAATCCTGAGTGTCCCTCACAGCAGGACTTCAACACATAGTTCTCCTCTCTGGTGTTCGTTGTCTTTGACTCAGCAGAAATCTGTTTTTTTTTAGCCAGACAGAATTGTTGTTTGTTTTTGCTTAACAAAACTATTCTTTATTTAGTTATGGTTTTGCATTTTTTCACAGAAAAAGGTTGTTCATGGAATCAATGCAGTCATACAATGCAGTAATGTTACAGGCAGAACCCTGACCTCCACCCCAGATGGTCTGGGCTTAGCCCCAGACAACAACAAAGTTGTGACCAACTCTAGCTGCTAAATGTTTCACTTTCTTCACCGGCTCGTAGCTTTGCCTTAACAGAGCTTATCAGAGCTCCTTTGCTGAAAACAGCTGCTTGTTCTTGTTTGTGGACACAGGGCTGATGAGAGCAGTGAGACTGACCCACACACTGGTGGGCTATTTAACTGAAACAGTGAGCTACAAGAGGCTAAAAAGCACAGTAGAGCTGCAGATTTAATTGTCTGTGCCTTTATCATGACTTTAACATTACACATGATCAATTAAGCTTATTTGGGATAAGATTAACACTAAAAATTCTGTGGAATATAAATTGTTTAATCCCAATTGTTTCTGCGAAGATGCATAATCCTGCTGTTTTACTGGATCACTGTGTCCTTCTATACTTTAATATGCTGAAAGTGTGTAGTGTACCAGATTTTATCCTCTGACCATATACACGACTGTGACTGCAGCGGATACACTGCAATCCACCGTATCACCTATTGGTATATGCATGGAGCATGATTTACCAGAGAAACAGGAATGATATCTCTCTATATGATCTACATAATAATCACATTCTTACTGTATGTCCATCCAGTCCAGTAGATGCAGTTAGAAAGTGGACTGTATTTAATTAAAGTTTTAATAAATGGTTGAAATATAAGATTTTTCAGTGTCAGTCACAGATTACTAAAAGTCCTCACACTGAAACTGTACATTTGGAAAGTGGACCCAGCCTCCCTTTGCTTTATATCAAGAACTTGGCTACTGGAAAAAATAAAGTGAAGTGAAGTTGATGTCAGGTTCATGGACATGGACGCAATCATTCTACACATTACAAAAAACCCCTTCCCTTTGTGTATGCCTATTAATGTTGACATTTTGCCTTCAGAGTTCTGTTCCTCATGTTGAAATAAATTGCAACTGTGATATAATTGTATTTTTCTTCTATATTGAACATATCTTGCATAATTGTATGTATTTGGAAATATGCAAAAAAGTTGTCTGTGTTTGTGTGCAGTCACAGATGTTCAGAATGGAAGCAGCACTTACAAGCACTTGTCAGAATCTTAATGCCATTTTAAAATACTGTCAACACAAACTTATTATCCTATAAGTGAATATAATTATCATCTGCAGAAAGTGCAAAGTGGCATAAAAGATACCTGATATTATCAGCACAAGTCATTTAACATGTGCATGCGAATGCATAATCTCATACTTAGTCTTCATATTTTATTTGTAAATTGATTCAAAAGAGAAACAAACAATCATTTAACAATGAAGCACAACAATTTAGGCACAGTAATCTGCATGCTATGATCACTAACTGGTGTTTCTTTATTTACCTATGCAAACACAATAGCTGTGTTCAGCAGTTAGCACACCCCTGTGCTCAATTAATGAAGCAATTTGCATTTTAATGGGCAATTGAAATGTACTTAGTTAAGCAGCGACCTAAAGGAAAATAGCTATTACCCATTCAATCCCTTCCTTTGAATCAACAAATTATAACAAAAGAAAAGATTCATTCAGCTGTGGATGCGTCTGACAGGTGTATAACATTTGCCCTTATTGACTTCACCTCTCTTTTATGTTGGGAGTCTATTAATTACATGTACGGTAGCAAGAAATGCAATATAGCTCTTCTCTTTCATTGCATTAACTTGGCTGAAAACTTCCTTTTGGCTTATTGTTGGTCATTGTGAATTGGGCACAAAATGACCAGATCTGTAAAAGGAGGTGTGTTAAGAACAGAAAGCGGTATTGAGAGAAGCAGTGTGCAGGACCAGCAATCAACCCAACTTCACTGAGTGGATGTAATTAATTTATTGACTGTGGTCTGGAGGAGACTGAGACAGATGGACAAAATGACAGACAAAATCAAGGTAAGGTCTTTTGACAACCTGTTTATGAGGTGTCAGTTTGGATTTGGATCAACGCTCGTAGGGCTCCACAAGGGCAAGTGTTGGCCGATTTGTCGTGGCTCACCCTGGCCCCATGTTGGAGAGGCTTGGGGTTCTGCTGCTCATTTTGCTTAGGCAAGAAAAAAGCTGAATAGAGATCACAGTGTAGTGCGCACCATTTATGGAAAAGAGTGGTTCACTGCATCAGATGTGAAGACAAAATGTTTATATAAAGATATTTGATGTTATGAAACTTTGGCTCCGTTAAGATGAATTTATACTTAATGCAACAGCATTACCATTGATGATGTGGTGTAAATTTTCATTCATAGTTTAGCAACAGACGTCTGCCGATGACAGCGCCATTGCTTTACCCGATGGATTTCTTTGGACATGAGACCACATTGGGGTGCCGGGTCATTCGGTAACACACACAGAGGCACAAGAGGCTGCCACTCATTGCAAATGAAGCCAAAGTTACATCCTGGCACGGTCCTCACTATTGAAGACCGAAAAGTCTGGAGAGGTTGAGAAAGGTTCAGCTCGTTCTCTGACACACAAGAGGAACAGACTGAAAATAACCAAATCATGGATGTTTTGATTCATTCAGGAAACGGAAACACAGCAGGTTCCTACTCCAACTCATCTCATGTGAAATCACTTCAAACAAATGGAAACACTGCTTGTAGCCATCAGAGGCTTTATATGACCTTCATCAGCTGTCTTGACTTCAATAAAAAGAATAATTTAAAAAAATGATGCACGGAGACATATTGGTCAGGAAACACACTGCTTCACTGTGAGTAGCGTGGTGGCGTCAGGAGAAAGTTGCTGTCCAATCAGAGCCGACAATGTCGTGTTACCTGCCAAACGCTAAGGCTCGGGTTCTGCTCAAGAAGTAGTAGTTAGTACAACTTTTTGTCTGATATCGGAAATCAAATATGTTAATAGTTATTCTGAAAAGCCACAAATCACTGAGAAGGGGAAGGTACAGTGTTTTAAAACAGACCACTTTTGCACTCAATTTGGCAAAAGTTGTGTAAAGAATGGGTGGGGTTTTTTTCTCACCTACGCACAGCTGACCAATCACGGTGTGACGTGGGTGTGAAAGCTGGACTGTTGGTTTCGTAAGGTGACCATTGTTTGGACACAGCCGAACCATCCTGATGACCAAAGTGGGCGTGTTTAGCGGCAGCCTAAACACACGGCGTGAACTTTAGCCTTAAGAGGCGAGAGAGACTTTGAGCTTCTTTGTGTGAACAGGGACGTTACTGTTCTTGCATTCTTTCGTTTACTTTGTGATGGAGAGATTGTGGTCTTTGTCTCCTCACTGAAGAAGGGACTACTGACCATCGCCATGTTTACATTCTCCTCACTCACTGTGATGGAGAGCAGTCACAGCTGAGGGTGTGGTTGGTCGAGGATTCTTTTAATAGATTTGTGGTATTGAAAAGGAACTGATTACTGAACCTTTCCTCAGCTTTATTATCGTTTTCTTCAATATCCACGTTTTCCACAGGCATCAAAAGCGTTTAGAAGAAAACACAAGCAGTCTGAGCTGCCCAGTCACAGTCTCCACATGGTTCTCCAGCTTTGTAACTGCTGTCGCCTTAATGTGTAGTCATGTATGTCAGCTATGGAGAAGCAATGGTAGCTACTTTTGTAGGCTCCATAGCTCTACTGTAACCCCTTAAAGCGGAACTATAAATTACCTTTACAACACACATAAAGTGACAACTACTACTTCTTCTGCTACTCCAGGGCAGCCTATTGTAGCTTCACTAGCACTTATTAATGAACACAGTCGTGTGTAATACAAGTTGTAAGACAGTTTGGAGCACTGAAGGCAGCAGCAATGAGCAACCACACCAACAGTTTCATTTCCGTCAGAACAGATTAATCACAAAACGATAAAAAATTGTTCACTCATAATTCCCTGGAAGGAAAATTTCTCTCAACAGTCCTTTTCATCGTGTTTTGGGTTGTAGTCCTCAACTTGAAGTCATGACTCTTGTGTGACTCACAGGCTTTCCAAGGGGACAATGACTGCACACATTAATATTCTATCGCACCGCCTGTGCCATTCTTGTTTTTGTGTTTGTGTCTGTGCCTCGCTCTTTCTCTCCCCCCTCTCTCTCAGTCGTCCTCTTTCCCTCTCATCTCTCATTTTCCCTTTTTTTAGTTACAAACGCTAAGTCAGCTGGATTATTTGTGCAGCCCTTTTAAACGAAAGCCGGCTTCATTCCTTCTGACACGTCATTTGTTTTGTTTTTGTGGAGTTGCACAAATGCTGATGCTCTACTTCTGGGCCCAGCCACCCAACACCGTAGTATTCTAAGCAGCCTGTTCAAAATGCCTGGTGTGTAGACTTAAATAAGGTTTGAATTAATTAATCAAATAATTCATTTAATTCTTCATTTAGGTCATGTGTAAGTTAGAGTGACACGCAGGCTAAGCGGTGGCCAACATTTGTGTTACTCAGGTTGGTGTAATAAGATGAAATCTCGTGGTCTGTACATTATGGAAAATGGCATTGATAGTGTGTTTATAATCAAAATATATAGCATTCAGGTCCATACAGAGATATTTAGTGATGACAACTTGACAGTAGTGATCATCAATATTTATATCTAAAATCATTCAATATTTGAGTTGTCTGAAAGCTTTGTAGTGATGCTGTTGTTGTGTAAATGCCATGTGGTTATTTTCTGTTATATTCCATTTGCTGCCTTGAAACGGACAGAATCAATCCATTATTCTGTGATGTCTCAAAAGTGTAAGGCAATCTGTTCTCCTACTCATGGTCTTAGTCTCAGTTGGTACCTGTCAAACAGAAAGTCTGCATTCATATTTATGTATTAAAGTAGACTCCTATGCTGAAGGAAGAGTGAAGGTCTGGCTCACGAAAGCAACAACCACGTTACATCAGACAAACAACTACAAACTGTCTATGTGACACAATACAGGGTGGGAATCTAGAACTGACCTGATTTTTAGAGGCACGCATGAAATTTAAAGCTTAATTTTGCTGAGCAATAAACTAGCCTATTTGTATAAATCTTGAAAAGAAAACACTTTTTAGTTGATTGTCTTTTATTTTGTAAATGAGATCAGCTGCATTTTCAACAATATCAAAGGTGTTATAACATATTTTCATAAGCGGTGAGGAAAAAAAGAAACACAATGGTTACTAATACCTGCTTGGTGCAGAACATCAGTTACTGGGTATGTTTCTTTGACTAATTACGTTAACACTTATCTCCGGTTTGATTCAGGCATTTCATCACACTCTTCTGTGGTATCACCAAGGGTGGCTCTGGGGCAAAATAACAATGGATGGCTGAGATCCACGGCTGTAAATCTCTTAATTCCGCCCCTCTCTTACTGCACTTGTCTGTCTGTGCAGCTGAGATGATAGTTGACAATTTAATTGAAGAATTGCCAAGGAAAGAGAATAGGAATTAGATCTGCCTGCCTCTGTGCCTTGTTTTTTTCCACCAAGTGCCTTTTGCGCTTCCCCCCCGACAAGCTTTGTATTTCTTGGACCTCTGATTGGACTATCAGATTGTCCTTTAGGGTCCCTCCTACAGGCAAGTAGGAAATTGCTTGTGACAAGTTATCAGGCCTCAAACGATGTCTATAATGGCGGATTAGCCATTGACACAGCCTTTCATGAACGGCAGAGGGAGGACTGGCGTTGTATTTAATGGAAGATTTGTATCTGCAGCTACAGCTGTGGCTCGCTGTGACGCAACTCTGACTTTAAGAAGCGGCCATCAAACTGTCATAAATATCTCATTACGACATTTGATTTAGCATTTTGATGGGGGAGCAGCTTTTTTTTATTTTTATTTTTTATCACTGTCTGCATGTTTCACAGGCTTCATCTGAACAGCCACATTTGACATTGATCTTAAAGCTGCGGATCTTTATGGCATCTCAGTGATTAAAATGATTGCGTGCTGTGTAACATTTAAATGGTGATTGTAATGCTTCCATAACGACCACATGCTATCCATATAGATCAGTGTGTTGTCAAAAGACCTCAGTTGCATCGGACAACTTTGTCAACAGTATCTGGTGTCCATGCTATAGAGCAGCGGCTGTGGTGTAATAGCCTATAATTCATGAGACAGTAGCCAACAGCAAGGGCTTCACTGCACCATTAACGGTTTATTCAAGATGGAAGAATCACTTCTGCAAAACTGAGACAAAGAAATGACTAAAGGCAAAGTCATTCTGCTCTCATCGAAAAAACAAGGGGAAAACTCATGAATGAAAAACGGGGCATGGTAATATTAGTTAAATACTCAACCGCTGGGTAGCATTGTGTTTAAATGTCATATTTTAAGGAACAGTTTGACATATGACAAGTCAACATATTCACTTTACTTGCCTGATTCTCTGCCGGCTGCCTGGCAACCTCACGCTGACAAGAACTGCTCCCAGCCAAGAAATATTCAGGCACACAACTCCTCATGTCACTGCAGCATGTCACAGTTGCACTTTGTTTATTTGTACACATTAAAGATAAGATATAAGATATTCATTAGTTAGCTTTATCGAACCCACCCTGAGCTCAGCTATCACACAGCTTCATATACAGTGGCTTCATAGAAAATGGACTGACATGAGAGTGACATCGATCCTCTCTAACTCTCAGCAAGAAAGCAGATAAGTATATTCACTAAAATGTCAAACTAGTCCCTCTCATCTTCAAAAACTAACAGTACAAGTTGCTTGAAGCTTCAGTGCACATGCAGTATTGATATAATGCCCATCTAACATCCACTCTCAGCTCAGGTAGTCATAAGTTTGATGTTGACATTGAATTCTGTTGTATCTTCACATTTGATTACATTTGCTTTTGTGGAAACTGTTTGTGTGCCGTTCATGAGACCAGGTCACAGAGTGTAACTTAAAGATCCAGTAGATGCATATCTGACACTTTGATTGTAGCATTAGGAAGAATCATTTGTTGGGGTAAATACCCATTTGTATTTAAAGGTCCCATATTTTATTAGTGAGATGTCCTTGTCTTTTTTTTAATTATAAAGCAGGTCTATTAATACTAGGAAAAGTATTAAAGTGCTCATTCCACAGAGAAATGCACACAGTGTGTATTCAGAAACTGAGCATTAAAACAAGCTGTCAGGACTTCCATAACTTTGTGATGTCACAACAAAGCAGTCCCTGCTCTCAGCCATGCCCCAAGCCCCACCCACCTGGACCCACCATCCAACCTGGCAGGATTTGGTTTCCCTGACTGTTTACCTGAAATCTGTGATATTTTTATTACCTTACTCAAAAAAAAGTCAGCCAATCAGAAGGTTGATTGGCTGACTGACCTGATGTTACTCAAGCACCAGAGCAAAGCCTGAGAGAGGAGATATGAAACTACTTTCTTTTTAAAACCACAAATATATCCTCTTATGGATCAACACTTCAAATAAAACACTGTAAAAGTGTCAAATATTGGACCTTTGAGAATTTTGTAAAGGCTCAAAATTAATATTTTTAACATTGGCTAATATTTTGAAGTTTATAAGTTGCATTATGTGAATACAACTTCAATAAAACTGTAGAGGATTTCATAAACAGCAAATTTTTAGGTCATTATAATGTAGTGTCCTTCACTGCATGTTAAGAACATTTATTCCACTCTACACTGTGCCTTTATAAAGTACTATAATTGCTCTTAATAGTTGCAGTTAAAGTAAAGAAGTGCCCGATGCTTTATAATGCCAAATTAGGCCGACTATTGAAGTTCTATTTTGGTCAGTGAATCACACCGGGCCACAGCAAAGTGTTTTCAGCTAAACTTTTAATGAGTCCCTTATATTCTATTAGTCTTGCCTTCAAGACCATATGCAGATTTCCTTAGCTGGTTTTGTGCCAAGATCCACTGTACCTCTAAGGTACAATTTACAGATGGCATGTTCATGGTTGTCCAGGGAACATTTCATTTGACACCAGACATTGTACTCAGGTTGCGATGGGACAGAGCTTGACATTTTAACTTCCTTGTACAATCTCTGGAAATACCCCCTACCAGAATGCCCACCAACTGGAAAACTGTCTCTGCAGACGTTGGGGTCCTTCATAAAGATATCTCTTTCCATTTTTGACCTTCCCTGCCTTTCTGTCCGTCTCGCTCCCTTTCCTTCCTTAATTTCTGTCTTTATGTTTTGTTCAGAAAGATGTGGGTACTTTTAAGTAATTGTTTGCACAGAGCTTCAATTACCTGGAGTCTGATTTATGAAATCCCTTGCAGGGATTTCTTTAATGTCAAAGAAGTATTTGAGGAACAGACTCTGTCTCTGACACAACGGAATTACAAAATCAGCGGGTGGTTACTCTGAAACGTGGGAAGTCTGGATCTTCTATAATTTTCCCCAGCTATACAGTAATTATTGCTAAATATTGCACACACCGCAGAAACGTATCATTGTAAACATGAATATCAAATTGTGCCGCCGAATGCATCAGAGCACAGAGTGGTAGGACACAACATTTGCAGGTGCAGGTGCATTTTATCAGGCATCTTTACACGTTACCTAGGGCAGACACCTGTAATTTGTGCCATCATCTCTGCATTTGTGAAATAAAATGCGAAGTGCCATCGGCTCACAGTGAGATCGTTAAGACTAATCAAATAATATTCTGCAACACGAACGGCGAATTTGGAACAAAATTTTTCATACATGATATGACTCCCCACTTCTCTTCTCCATGTTCTTCCTGTCTCCATCCTTTTCTTTATGGCATACACATGAGCCCATTTTTCAGTATGTGATAGAAATGTGCCAGCATTAGACAGCATCACTTTCTGTGAGACCTACTCCCTGCATCGCTGAAAGCTGTTTATATAATTACCCATTCTTTCTAAAAGATGGAATGAGGGAGCCCTGTGCCTATGTGTGAACAAGAGGGGGAGGCTCTGTGTGTGTAAGTGAATGGGAGAGAGAGAAAGAGGAGTGACTTGGCTTAAACAGAAGAGTTAAATATATGGTATCAGACAGACAGCCCGCAGCAAGGGACCAAAGTTAATGGTATTTTATGCCACTGGGTATCTCGGATTGCAATGAGAGTGGGGGAAAAAAAGGAAAAGAAAACAAAGCCATAACTGCTGAGAATAATTTAATAATGTAGTATAATAAATATTTGAGCGGAGTTATTCTGTCACTATTTAAATTGTGGATAGAACATTATTACGCCATCAGTGATGAATATGCTTTGGTGACTAGATGGGAAAGGGATGATAGAAATTCATGTTAAAGTGCAAAACGCAATTTCAGGAGTTATTTTGCAGAGAATTTACTACACAATATATGAATAGTAGCAGCTGCTCCAGTTGAATTTAAATAGTCGTGAAAAATTGGGGCATCATCTTTAATCGAAGGGAAATGGACAAACCAAATCAATCAGTATATTTTATATATATATATATATATATATATATATATATATAAAAAACTTGGTTATAAGTGATGATTTATTTATAGCTAAATGTCTCTAAGCAGCTGAATAAATGAGGCATTAATAATGAACACATGATAGAGGCCAGATGAATAAAGTTGATCTTCGAATGACATTACCCGATCACTTAGTTCAGCGACAGTGAAATGATGAATGTAATTCAGAGTTACCTGAGAATGGTGGAACAGAGAGGGGGACAATCGACTTCTATAGGACTTAAAATTGAGAATTCAGAGCACTAACATCAGCAGAAGTAAAGTTGTGTTTATTTTTGCAGTGTCACTGAACGCCTTTCAGTTGGACCTGAAGTGGTTGTTCAGTGCTGACTTCACTCAGGGCTCACCCAGCGAGGTGACGCTCCGCAGGATGCAGCTTTTGCAAAGCAATAAGGATTTTTGCAAACAGGCAGAAGTTGGTGGGCTGTCCAGCCATTGCTGGTTTCTTGGGTGGTTGTGATCAGATCAGCTCTGTTACACCCACTTTGCTTAACTAGACTTACTGAAGAGTCTTGAATGTAATTTCAAAGCTGGACAAGACTTCCAAAATACAATCGAAGCTCGTCTTACTGAAGTAAAGTAAAAAGTAAAGATGTAAAGGCTCATTCAGTTTAGTTTTGAGTTACAAACTGAGGTTGCTTCAAATAAAGATTCAAATGCATGTGCCTTAACAAAGAAACTGTAGAGGACGCTTGGTGAACAGTTGAGAGAAAATCTTGAAGGACAGAAAGCTTAAAGGAAAAACTGGAGAAGAGCCAAAAGTAAAGAACTGTTGAAAGGAAGAGAGTTAAAGTGCTGAGGAACAAAGGGCAGTCGATGCGCCTCATCAGCCGGCCGGTCCAGGTGTGTATTCTGGGTGTAGAACCGGCCTTTTGGGCCCAAACTGTAACTCCATACTCATTCCTTTGTTTGAAGGAATAGAGAGGAGTGGAAATTAATTTAATTGAGGTTTTATGGGCAAAAATCACGTGCTGCAGTTTATCACTATGGTCAATCAAGTGGATTAGTTTTATGTATTACGGTCAGCATATGGTTTGCACAAAGATCATATTACAGTACAATGAGGAATTGTTCAGATTGATAAACAGGACTAATTAGCAGTCAGGATCATTTTCAGTACTGATAATAGGTGAACAGGAGTGAAATGACTAATTTGATTAACTCTGGAATAAAATAATCTGCAGCATCGTCTAATAAATAGACATTTAAGGAGTACAAGAGACAAAGATACCTAACTATGCGTGGTCACACAGCAAACAATGCATTAACCACACAGACATGGAAGTTGAACCAATTTTCATAGAAAAACATTTGCCATGCAATACTAACTGGATTAATGAATAGTTTGACAGCTAATTCATGTGAAGTCAGACATGAGTTTAACCAATGAGCAGTATCATTTAGTGAATTTAGGACTGCATCTACAATTTATAGCAGCCTCCTCTTAAGTCTATCATCTGAGCCTGTGACAGAGAGAGAGTGTGTGTAGAGAGAGAGAGAGAGAGAGAGAGAGAGCGACAGCGGATCATTGTGTTTAACTACTGATGATTTTCTGTTGTGAAACATATTTCAGTTTGTAGAAACATCAGTTTCTGTTGGAGTAGTGTTTTTACCTGGTCTTGTCCTTCTCTCTCCTGTGATCTAATAACGATGACCCTCAAAAGGTTTGTGAAGTGGGTTCACGTCCTGCTGTTAATTTTGTTATAGTGTTGCCACATCAACCTCTCTGGCTTTGAGAGAGGTGGTTCCATGTCTGGCCAATGTCACTTCTGACACTTTTATTGTGAGAGGTGAGAAGGCCGTTGGGCAGATCCTGGGAGGTTCTGATTCATCGCCCACCATGCGATCTCACAGGAGGAGGGGAGTCCTCGCTGCAAAATCAATAGTCAGATTAAGAATTGAGTTTTTTTAACATATTTTAGTATTTTTGGATGTTTTATCCTACTGTGGCCCAAAGTGCTGCAACTTTCGTTTTGTCAATATAAATATTTAATGCATACATCCAGTGCTCTGACTCTGCTGCTTCATGGGTTATGATATTTTATTTCATAGGTTTTATATATAAAGATGGAAGCCCTGCTGGAGCTCATCAAGCTGTGTCGACATAAGGTGTTTATATCAGGTCTCGGTATGTAAGAGGCAACATGATGGAAAATACACTTAAATATGTAATCCAGAAATTAAGCTTTGCCTTTCTATTGACTGTAACAATGTTTTCCCTTACAAAAAAAAAATGTCCCTCAGAATTGTATTGAAATGAATCCTGTGGTGATTTAGGTGATCCCCTGGTCTGTAATCTGCAGGCTGCACAGCGGTAGCTGTCAAAGTATGTCTGAAAATGTGCAGTTCACAATTAAAGAAAGTTGAGTCAAATCTTACAATGATGATCAGAGTCTGATAAACTGAGTCTGTCAGAAAACTGCCACTGTACAGAAAATCAACTCCTTTTATTTTGGTAACAAGATGGCCTTTCGTCTGCCGCTACCCTCAGGCCAATTTTGTTTTCTGGTAATGAGCATTAGAGCTCATTAGTGGAGCTTAGAATTACTTTTGTTCCACTTCAGGGTACCCTATTGCTCCCCGGTGCTTCCATGGAACCTGATTTTCTGGTCGTGTGGAGATTTTTTTTTTAAGTGGCCACTTAAGTGTAGGGCTATAATTTCAAGGCATAGCCAGGCAGTGAAGAACATATTTAATAACAGGAAACTGTGGTGTAAAACACAGTCATGGCTGACCTACCATCTCCAGGAGAAACAGTGGATATTAAATATTGACAATTCACGACTGTTTACAATCAACAGGTCAAATGGTTAAAAAGAACAATTTTACAGTTTAAGCAGATTTTTGTTGCAGCAAAATAGATTACTATTTAATAGAACTGTGTCCACAGCCCTGGAAACAGGATCTTTCAGTGAAGCAAAGAAATGTCAGGATCACACAAATTAAAGCACAGATCGCATGAGGGCTTGATGTGGACCTAATCAAAGTGACTGCAAGTGGCCAAGCAAACAAACACGGCCCTTTGATGTAAGGCTGGCTTTCTTATTGCCCCTGCTATTGAGATTAAGGAAAATGAGATTGCTTTCATGCCTTTGCAAATATCTTCATGTTAGGAATTAATTTTCCCTTGGCCCAAGATGCAATGAATAATAAATTGGCAGTTCCCCATCTGTGGAGATGGGTAGGAAGCATGAATCTCTTGAGGGAAAACTTTAAGACCATAATGTCTTACTGACTGGATATCTGCAAAGTGTGTATTTCAGAATATTAAGTCTCCGATATGCCTTGTATGTGGGTAATACTACAATGTAAGTGCTCGTATTACCTGTTGATTAGACCCCCCAAAAAAAAAGTACAGAGCAGTATCCGTGTGAATCCCTTTCTGGAGGCCGAGACACAGTGTGTGTACATGCTAGTCGAGCTGTCTTTGTAACTCTCCCTTTAATGTGATATTTCTCAGGATGATGCAAATTATCCTGTGAATCGTTTCAGTCCTATATACAAGCTGGATTATGCCGGCCCTTGTAGGCTTGTTAAGTAGGTCTGGTGGTCGAAATGGATTTCACATTTTAATGGGCTTATAAAACCACTGGGCAGTCTGTTTTCCCACAGTAACATTCCCGTTGTATACGCTAGCTGGGATGCCACTTAACACCGTGGTTTTCATAATGGTGTGTAATTACTGTTAATTTGGCCCCAAAAAGAGTGATCGCCTGTGTTTGTTGTACTCTGCTCTTATTAGGACTCATTATAGAACAATGGAAGAGGCCGACTGTTGTGTGGAGGAGACAGTACAGTAGTATTTGGAATATTATATATCATAGAAACCAAGGAGAGACCTTTCGAAACATTGAATTATTACTCGGTTACAGTCCTTTAGATTACTTTACTTTTCATCCTGTGCTCATCCATGATGATGTAAAAATTACTGATGACTTTGTTAACTCTGGTAAGAGAACTCCTCTGTCATATAGTTGCTTGCTGCGCATTAAAAGACAGACCATTGATTTTCCATTGTGCACAGATGGAGATGACAGTAGGCAGAGTTAACAAAGGCACTGCCATGCAAGGAAAAATGGGTAATGCCAGAACCTAACTCTTGATTTATTTATTTTTTCTTTGTCTGTGGGATTTAGAGAAGAGAGAAATGTGTGGCTATGGCTGAGATACTGGGTCACATCTTTTCAAATGTGAGAAGCGTTGCAGTGTCAGCAAAGTGAGCTCAGCTCGGGAATATTTTCTATAGCTCGGAGAAGAGCCCTCCCCTCAGTCACTAGCTTTTTTGTCACGTCTATAGTGTATCCATACAGAAAAAAACAATGACTTTTACCTACCAGGAAGTAAAACATGTTTTGGCTCATGGTCATGTACATTTTATGTCATCCAGTAAATAACAAATATACCGATTTACTCTTTCATTGATCACAAGTCTCAGGTGAGCCAGCTGTGAAGTAAACACTGTAGTTATTTGGTGTTTCAGTGATGATGAGTCATGATTTTGAACAATCAATAACCAGAATAACGCAGCCGTGTGACAGAGAGTTTCTATGAATCTGATCTGCCGCGAGCTTATTCTCTGTTTCTGTGTCACAGCGCTGCTGGGCGTGACTTGAGAGAGCGAAACATCTGTGGCATCCATCAGTGCTCCTGACATGACTTTGTGTCTGAGTGCGGTTTAATCATTGCAATCCCCTACCCCCCATCCTGTGGTGACTCATCCTGTTTGACTGAGACCTTCTCTCCATCCAAATTACAGCGCTGCACTACCATGTAATTCCCTCTCGCAAAAGGCGGATCAAAATGTTTTCTGCTGTAAGATATTTTTATCCACCAACCAGCCTGAGTGTTAATTATAGCAAATATTCATACATTAAAATAAAGCCCCCTGTGTTCAGCATGCAGCACTCTTTGACACAGCAGTGGTGGTTAAACACACAGTGGCTACCTCCACATGTATGTTCCTCACTGAACTTATTATCCTCAGCTGAGCGCTGGAAATTGGACTAATCATGAATTCAGAGGATGATAAACACAGTGGAGCTTCATATCTTTAATCTGGGTGTATGGCAAATATTAATGACGGAATATACCAACACAAAAACACATGAGCAGCTGATAAATAGTGAGGTGTGGTTAAGATAAATGATGTTGCAGATGTTGCAGATGTTGTCACTAGGGGCTGACTGTTTACACAAACAGGGGAGTGCCTCAAGATCCCAGGAAGGGATTCTGTATTGCATCCTTACCTTTTGATAATAAACTGATTCATTTTTTATTTTTTTTTTTATAAAACATGCATAAATAAAAATCAGAAGTATAGATTTATCCTTGTTGTGATAGTCGTACCCACTGTACGTTTACATTTCTTCCCATAGCCACCAAAGAAAAAGCTCAAGAAGGGCCAGGTTGAAATTAGCAGAACGTGCCTGTTCTTTATGTTCCTAACTTCATATTGCGAGAACGAACTGGTTACACATGAAGAACAATCAGCTTCTCCTCAGACTCGGCTAAAACTCATTGAAAGTCAGAAGACTGGAGTTAAGTGTGAGCTACATAAAATTTGAGTACTCAGCATCAACGATTTTACAGCAGTGATGAAACAGGGACAGATGGGTCACACCTCCAGAGAATTCTTGCTGAAACACACTGTGCAAGAGTTTGTACAAATGCAGGTGATTAGCTTTTTCACCTGCTCGGATCAAAGCCTTCGAAGAAGAAATGGTTAAAAAAGAAATTACAGGTTCACGGGGGCAGGGACGTAGAGAAAAAATGTTTCTTGATCAGTGAGGAGCATTTTATAAAATGATGTTTGGATGATAGGTTGGGGTGGGGGATGAAATTGTGGAGATGGGATTTTCAGTCAACTAGATTGAAAAACAAAGTAACACAAAGTACAACTGAGGCTGAGAGAAAGCTCATTAGATTTGCTGGTATTTGGTCATAAACCAAAGTACGGGACAAAATCTTTGACATGATGATGGTGTTAGGTTAAACAGGAGATCACAAAAAATGATTAGAATACATTTTCAGGTGGACATGAATAACTGAGCCAAAATTCACAATAATCCATTAAATAGCTGTCAAGATATTTCCCTAAAAAAACAAACAAAACAAATGTCAACCTCATGATGGCGCTAGAGGACACATTCCTCAGTGATTAACATTGCAGTGCTGCACAAAGCACTTCATTTTTCTAGGTTTTTAAAGAAGAGCTCCAATGCCCGGCTGTATGGAGATGCCTCTGGTGCCGGTCCATTTATCGATACTCACATACATGCAGCCAGGTCCTCCCCTTTCATTCGGGTTTTCAGGTTAGTTTTGACCTGAAAAACAGATGATTGTTGCATGTTGCGTTTAAATTACGGTGCTGAATACACTCTTAAGTCTAAGCTCCTAGCACAGCACAGTTGCCATTTTCTTAAAATTCCCAAGCTATTGACAAAGTCATAGACTAATTAATAAGATGCATAATAAGAAGGGGGGTAACACCATGGGTCTTCCTTTTTCCCTCTTTCTGTTTGTGTATTAGCGGAACGAAGAGGTACGGGGGAACGAGTAGAGAATAGTTGATCGGTTGTGGATGGCGTTGTTCTGACGGATTAAAAAACATACAAATAAAATGCCAAAATGAGTCGACTTATAAATAAATACACTTGGGTGGCTGTTAATATACTGGGTGGCTCATAAAGTCTGTGGTTGGGGAAACCCTACTGGAGCAAAGTGACAAAGCGGCGTTGCCATCCCTAAAGACACGCTGCAACATAGGCTAAAAAAAAATCACAGAAAATATGTAGTTTTCTGTCTTTATATCAGATGGTGGTGGAAGTATAGGTTGGAGGTGTGATGGGGTGAAATTGCAGAAAAGGGAATTTTTAATTAACGCCTAAGGCTCCAAGATTCATATAGTAGGTCTAATATAGCTAAATACTCTTGTAGATTATACATAGCGCAGGCTGGGGGGTGTTGTACTGCAATGGTTTCACACTCAAACACCATGAATAGATGTCAAGAAGCAGGTCATTGAGACTTCAGACTGGACCACAGATATTTTAATAGCTCATAATTGCAGAGTGGAATCAGTGTGCAACATACCAAGTGAAAGTGAAAGATAAGGATTGCAATTAGCGTACAGTGAAGAAGTCTGACGTCTGCTGTACAAAAACAATTTATCCATATCTGTCAATCCACCACTAACAAAGTCTAATTGCTGCTGAAAATGACTCTGGCTCTGGTAGATTGTTTATTGAGCAACTAATCTGCACCACTCCTTCTTGCCTACGGCCAGAGAGGGTAGGGGAACTTGATCAATGTCTCATCACTAGGCTGAGTCTTTTAACTGCACATACAGTATGCAATAGACTCCACCCAGCACACGTTGAACATGTGCTGAAAAGGCTCTTCATTAATCAAACCCATTAACATGTGTGGGGTTTAGTGACACTGAAACAACCCAGGATGTGCTGTTCACAGTATGAGGTACTTAAACCAATTCTCTTTGAAGTTCTATTCTGGATGTAAGTTTCTGTCTTATCTGTGAATGAAATATTAACCTCCAGACCGTTGGCTAAGTGTTTCATAAATATTGCATGGTGTGGAAGAAGTAATTGGTTCCCCCATCTATAATGGCTGTCACCCAGGCCTACAGAAAAGTGAATGGCTGTGCAGATGGTAGTAAGGCTCCTAATAGAATTTCATATATCTCTCCTTCATTCTGCACTATATCCTGAGAAAAGCACTTAACTGGCTGCTAGTTTGTAATTGTAGAGTTATTTTCCAAAGTGCAACATCTCCATTTCAGGGAAAAATCATTACCTGTAATCCGACAGCTGAGGTATTTACCTAACATCATTTCAAAGTATCACCGGGAATAATTTAATTCTCTGTTTTCAGTCACTTTTTGGGAGGTGGCATCATCATCTTTAACTTGTTTAAGAACCAAACGGATTCTATTTGAATTTAAAAAGGAAGTGCCTCTGTTAAAGGTGCCCTTGTCACTGGCCCAGTTAGTCTGACTGATCTATTGAATTGTGAGGATCAATATTTCAAATGTAAGTGGTGACTCAATTATATCAAGGCTCAAAAATCGTTCTTTAACAGGTTACCTCTTCATCTGCATCTGCCCTCGTGTGAACTGAATTTAAAAGATTTTGTCACTGAGGGATGAAAGAGCTTGGCACCTGGTTGTGGAAAGATCAGGTTCTTTTAATGTATAGAGGTAACTGAGGACATCTTTTTGTATATTCCCACAGAGGAGCTTAGATAAGAAGAAAATAATCAATCTTTTCAATCAGCAAAAGTCTGCCAACATTTGTCTGTACAAAGAGGAAAAACCACCACTTTCCAAAATATAAACCAAACTTATATTACTCCTAATGATCAGAGCCAGTTATTGACTTTGATTAAAAGGACCATAGAACATAGCATTAGTTGATTAATTGTTTAGCTGATTGGCAATAGCGAAAGAAATAAATTAGCAACTATTTTGAAAATACATTTTTACATAATTTTTTTTACTAATTTTCATTTTTGTTGGAACCCCCCCCCAAAAAAAAAAAAAAAAAAAAGAATAAATAAATAAGGAGAAGAGATGCTGAAATAGTCGGCTGTTGAAGTTGGAGGTGATAAAAGCATAGATAAATAGAGAACGTATGAAAATTCATCCTGATTGAATTTTAGCAAAGTTTGCTTTGACAGGTGTGAAGCTGGAACATGGGACACAATCTGTTATTAAAAAACAGAGATACTCTTTAGAAAGACCTTTTGCAAAACTCCCTACCGTTTGTATTCACTGAGTCTGAACTCATACAATTTAAAAGCTGTTTTTATTAAATAATATATTTTAAGCTGTACTCGGCATATTGGCGTCAAATTTTGTGTCACGGAGAACGACACAAGAAAAAAAACTAAACACCATTGTTATGATATTATGCTCTGGCTCTGCTATCTCCTTTCTGTAGATTATCAGAAAGGCATCAGCATGGCAGCGCTGGGACGACATGTTCAGACTCTGCTCGACTCTGTGGTTTTATAACCAACAGACGAAGGCCTGAACTTTTGGATGGAGGGGATTATAGAGCTGGGCTCAAATTTCTGTTGGAAGAAAGGCTCATCGGTGTCAAGCCATGCGCTGTCGAGAGCCGGCGTAAGAGCTCATCCTTCTGTGGAGAATTTTGGATCCACATCCAGTTCTGTCTTTTATCTTCCCGCTTGCAGATGCCTCAGTCAACGTCAGGATAGCTATCTGGGACTTGGGTCCAATACAATTTGTTGTGTCACTTGCAGGCTTTGCATATAGGCTACTGTATGTGTGAATGTGTGATATGTCATTAATAGCAACAGACATCATGGGTACTCATAGAAACATTATAGGAGCTCTCTGCAGAAGATGACAATAACAATGATAAATTATTTAAATCTAAATTTAAAATAACAATCATAACTATGGGTAATTTCTTTTATTATTATAATGGAAAACGTTGACGGTTTCGCGGCTTACAAAGGCTTTATGAAATCTGGCTACAGTGCACACATACACTAAACCCACAGTGAGATTTTTACTCGTCTCCCCAGAGACTGAATTAGATTTGATGTGACTGACAGACTGTGATATAAGGACGATGCGGTATCAATCAATCTGTTGCTAAATGCTATGGAAAATCCTATCTGTGTGGATGACCTGCAGGGCACACATCTAATAAACAACTTACTGCCCTTTTCCTCACAGAACACTGGTCCGTCCCATCTCAGCCATGCCATTTTTGCTTTGTTACATCTCACATCTTTGATATGTGCAGAGTGGTGGCAGTTCAGGCTGACCTCTGGACCAGTGGAATCACTGGATGCAATTGCTTCATTATGTTTTTGACAGCATGTGAATGCATACACCAAATCTGAAAGTGCACGTCATGTGAATTGATCACAGTGCTTCACTCTGCTATAACACAAAGAAAATGTGATGACTTTGGTGTCTATTACTGGGTGTTTAAGTGGACTTTTTTAAATTTGCTTTGGCATGAAAGTGTAGCTCAAACCACTTAATCCCTTTCCCCACCAGTCAAGGACTATAGGGTATGAATGAGGGGCTATGGTGAAAGCAGCTTCCCACTCACTGTTCCAGTGCGCTCCAGGGCAAACCCCTTCTTTCTCACATGACAGAAAACATCTTGACAGATATTTATCATTTAAGTAAGACTTCCACGCTTGAGATTTCTAAGAAATCACTCCCGCTTCTTAAAGTGCAGACAGGAGATGTGGATTCCAAGAAAAAACGACTAGTGACTATTTTCTAGTGAATACTTCATTGAATTATAAAGCAAAATGCAGTGATGTAAGAGGAGCCAGGAGAACTGGGTTTACTCTTACTTTATGCCCCAAATTGTTTTTGTAAAGTTTCCAGCAAACGATGAACACCCTGTGTTATAAACAGTGACATGCGACACCTACTCTTGCATATTAAGTTCACCCAAAATGGGCCACTAGTATTTAGACATTGTCACTCAACTTCTGCAGCTTGACTTCAGGAAGGAATAGTCATTATGAAACTAACATTAACCTCGGAGGAGATGCACATTTTACAGTCAATATTGGCACATAGATTACATGGTGAGACGAGTACATAATTATGCATTTTGAGTGATTATTACTCAGTCCATCCACACATGAATATTGGACAACGATTCTCTCGCCTTGTAATAAGTCTATAGCCCAGTAGTTTCTTTTGAAAACTGTCTCTTGGAGCAGATTATTTGCAACACTGCAGGCAACCAATTAAATTAATATTATTTGTCGAGGAGCAGTTGGCAAATATTACTGATCCTACACAGGCCTAATACCAGGAACACACTGTTTGCGTTGCGTTGCTGACTTGCTGTGGAGAAGCACGTGTTTGTGTTCACACCGGTCTCTGCTGCGTTGCAGCTAATGCAGCTCTATCTATCTCTCTTCGTAGAGTTTGCAGGCTACTCCAATGTTGGATTTCTTGTCATTATGGATTAATTTCTGATTTATTTTTGACTGAAAATGTCACAAAAATGTCAATTGTCTCCACATGCAGCTGCTAAAATGGTTTAAAAAAAAAAAAAAAAAAAAAAATGTTTTCATGTATCATATTCAGCTTCAGCCTAGACATAGAAACTATAGTGGAAGGTGTCAGTTTTATGTAATATTGCCAGTATGAAGTCAATATAACATCAACTGTCATTTTTGCTGGGATATGTGAGTCAAATGTGAACAATAGGTGAGATACAGAATCTCAAGATCATGAGACGCAGTGTGTCCACTCAAACCTGTTGACGTGAAAACCAATATGTTCCACAGCCGCAACGCATCCATGTGTTCCTGGCCTGATGCATGAATGTAAGATATGTTAAAGATATGAGGCAAATGTGCGTTTCAGCCAGAGATTAGTTTATTTTTAACAAACATTCAGACTGACACAGATTTTTAAAATTTAGAATTAAAAATCAATACATGTTCACAAACCAACTCGTAAACCGACTGGACAAGAATGATCCGCCCTACACTGCCTCTGATTGGTTTACCCAAACCACTCATCACCTCTTATACCTGAACCTAGCCGACTTAACCAACAAAGGCGACTTCTAGTTAATCAGAGGCAGAGTAGGGCGGCTTTTGCAAATTGTAGCAGAAAATGACGGACAGTATGCTTCAGAGGGGTTTTCGAAGTAAGTAGCAATGTAGACTGAAAAATTACCCGGTATACACCATATAGCTGAATACACCCGCACTACACCACTGATACTATGGTAACTTATACACGTTTTTTTCATGATGCTACTCACAGTATTTTGGTGAAGAAACTAGTTTTAAAATGAGTGTGAATGAAGAGGGTAGAATTGATGCTAGTGTTTTTAAAATGTCTGTTACATTTAAAACTGAGTTTATTTTAGTTTTCTTTTTTGTTATTGCAGGTAATGCCATCTGTTGCTACTGCTGTCTACTAAACTGATAAGAATATGGTAATTCAATCAAATTAACTATCAGTTCAACAATTCAGTATTAGTGTACATTAATCAAAATTGCAAATTTCCAAATTAGAATTCAGCTATGTTGGTGGTTAAATATCCCAGTTGATAAGCTTTAGATCCATGAAAAAATGGCTTTCATATTCAATTTTATAATATATTTACTGCTGGTTCCTAAGAGAGAGAGAGAGAAGGAAAAAGAATTATGGTATGAAGAGTGTATGAATTATATAATGCTAGTGTCCTGTATTAAGTTTGCAATAGAGCCCCCTTTAAAAAGATTAAACTATTCACTCAACAGAATTAGAAGTGGCTCCAGCCTTACTACTGTGTAATATTTCTAAATGTTCCAGGGTTTTTGTCATTTGCATCAAAAATATGTTCAACATATTTCCCTCCAATAATTGGAAAAATTTAGAAATCAGATCAGCTTTTCCATCTTAGATATGAAGTTATGTAGCATTTTTCTTATTAAAAATCACATGAATTACGAACGCCTCGATCCAAAACCTACGGCCAAAACACAGCCTCCACACTCCTCTGGGAAGCCTTTTCATAATATTTTGGAACCTGGCTGCTGGGATTTTGTTCCCATTCGGTCACAAGAGTATAAATCAGGGTTGGGATTTTGGGTGATGAGGCCTGGCTCGCAGTCTGCATTCCAGTTCATCCCAAAGATGTTGGAGGGGGTTGAGGTCAGGGCTTTGTGCAGGCTTGTCAAGTTCTTTCACACCAATCTCAGGAAAGAATTCCCTTGTGCTTTGTCATGTTGGAACAGGAAAGGGTCTTCTTAAAAAACTGCTGTAAGGTGTTGGAAGCAGAGCATGGTCTAAATTATCATTGTACGCTGTAGCACTTAGATTTCCCGTACTTAACCAAGGAGCCTGGCCCTGGACCCTGGAAAACAACTCTGTAGCAAATGTCAAAGGTGTTTACCTACAACCCTGTCCACACACTTTTGACCAAACAATTCCTAAATCATAGTCAAAATTCAGTAGGCCATGCGACTTTGTGCCACCCCAACAATGCTTATAATATTTTCTGCATTTAAGCAGTTAAATGAAAATGAAGTGGCCTCAATACAGTGCAGATGAAGCAGTATTATCAGATTATAAATGTTTGTTGTTTGTCTGTACAATGAAGCAGAAGCAGAAGCCCTGCAGTGTGCTGTCCACTGGCTTTCCAATGTCACATCTGATACTCACCATGCCAGCACATTTCTATCAGCACCATCAGGGCCTAACAGTCATGCTAACGCTGTAAGAGCGCTGATTGAAACAGACTCCAGCCTCATGCTTATCTGATGAGCAAGTGGTGCATGTTGAACTGAGTAATAACCTGCCACGCGGAGCTGTTGGGGATAATAATTAATTCATTTCCCCTGACCGTCATATATCCCACCATGTTCCCTACAACCACCAACAGAATCCTGACCACCATCAGCCTCCCGGATGTCACTGAGGAGATGGACCATGAATGTGTGATCACGGACCAAATCCCAGCTTGTCAGGGGACATGCGTTTCCAATTTCATAGATATTACCACATGTACGAAATCAAGCTGATATGTTATCTTGCCTCTCATCTGTGGATGATGCTTCAGGCGTTATTGGATGTTATCCATGCTGTTCACTGTCAGAATGAATAAATACAATATAATGTACATTGAATTTGGATGCTTTCAAGCGTCTGGCTTGAATTTTACACTTCAGCCTTCTATTTAGGACTCAACAGTGTGTGTTTCCCGAGAACAAATATATGGATAATCACTCAGAAAATACAGATAACAAATTAAAAGAAAAAAACATAGCAAGGCCTCCATCATCCTCTAAAATGGCTTCAGTGCTCTGTCTCTGGAGCTTAAATCATCTTAATAAAGTGAAAGGAAGTCTCTCAAATGACTTTGTAATTCAAAATTGAAAACTAAGATGTGAATATCATTAAAGTGTGGATATGTTTTAGGATGGATTTCCCCCTTTCATTTTTCTCTAATGTAAACTGGATATGATGCTATCATCAGCTAACATGAGACTACAGAGCACCCCAGATAAATATGCAATGCTTGATTCTGTAGTGTAAAGTAGTGCTTTCCCCGTGTCCCCTAATAACAGCCAATCAACAAATTAGTCTAATTATCTCAAAGGCTTATTTTAAAAGCTAATCTAAAGGACTTTTTTGATTGATGATAACCCTGTCAAAGGCCCACTGGGGCTGTACCCTCTAACTTTGATAACTTTGTGGCTCTGTCTCACATCATGAAGCACAAACACTGCCATCTTTAAAACATAAAATGGGAAATGTGTCAGTAAATGGACTGGGACATCATCACAACTGAAGTGATCCATGAGTGATGTAGATAATCTGGAAACAATAGCAGGCCGATAAATAAAACGCACACTGTAGCTTGAAGCCTCTGAAGGTCATGCTGACTTTATGAGGTGTATTATAATTTACTCGTACTGCATGCTGCATCAGCCTCACAAACACACTGGTATATAGTCATCCAAGAATTAATTGGGTGAACCTGACACTTAGATGTCGGTGCTGTTAATTTTTTGTCTTGCAGTCTTTAATTACTGGTAATTGAGCACTTTTTCTACATCTGAAAAATGCTTGATCCACTGTAGTGGATCATGGTTGAACGAACAAAGATATCATATTGACTGTCTTTCACTGCAGTGTTTTCTGGCAGAATTAAAATTGCAATAGACCAAAAGACGTGTGGGATGGTTTGAAGTCAGTTGTGATACAGGTGGGTGTTCAGCTTTTAGTTTCCATAGCAAATAAAGGAAACCCTAGAATGAAAGGTGGTAGACTTTAAAGCTGTAGACTATGATGGATAGAATTTTATAAACAGTGAGACACACCTGTCCAGATGTGGTTCCACTAAAGTAATAGTAGCACTGATACAGTGTACTCAGGGTATGGTCAGTACATACTAACATCAATGTTGAGTCTGGTTGTTTTTGCATTGCATTACTGGCACAAATTTGACTGTGCCAGCTGATGCATTGTCAGTGCAGGAGTCGGCAGCACAAAGTGTGTATGTGTGGAGTGCCTGTGTGTGTATATTTGTACGACAGCTTAGACTGATTGATCTAAGGACTCACCTGGATCTCACCAGGTTCTTTCCTCCAGTAGTCACTTTCTTTTCCCTCGTGTCTCTGAGCGTGTATGAAGTGTAGTCATAAAGCTTTGGGTGAATGCGAGTTTGTCATTGAAGTTAAAATAATAATTTGCTTCTGTTTGCACCCACTTCTTTCCACTGACTTTACCTGCATTTGCTTTACACTCTATGTGAACATACCTTTACAGGTGTTGCAGCACCCAACGGTGATGCTGGGTGTAGTCAGAAGTCAAATAGATTTGAAACATTCAACCAGAGGACATTAGCGAAGAGACATTTTTCAGTTTGGTTATTAATCTTTAAAGCCAGAAAATGTCATCGCCTCTTGTCTCAGTATTCACATTTCATTCACAGACTGCTGTGAACCAAACAAAAAAAACCTCTGCAGCCAATCATTCTACCTAGTTGTCCCTCTGAAATGTTAAAAAAAATATATAGCTTTTCCCTTTTCTGTTGATTCACCAAGATTTGCACAGTTTTCCTCGTCTCTGATACATACATAGTGCAGAATCATGGCAAGTAAATAAACAGCGAACAGTCGACATTATGTGGTCTTATTCAAATTAAATTAACTTTCTAATATGAAGAATGTCAGCTACAATTAAGCAGAGTGCAGCCTCTCTTTTGAGAAGGGTCTGTCTGCAGACTGCAAGAGAGGGGTGTGACTCACACAGAACCACCCCAGATGTGAAAACAAGATGTTGACAAGATGGCAGATTTTGACAATGGTGGCTGGACATAAGAGGAGAAAAATGACTAGTTTTAAGCCTGTTTCTCTACGATTTCATGCGCCACCTCCTCCAGCTATTATGGGGGGATTTACAAAACGTCAAGTCAGTTGAGAGACTTCTGTCTGTCTTGGCTCTACCCTGGGGTCTCCCAGCGGATAGACAACAAACATCTCACCTAGCACCCCTCTTACTCCAAAGTTAGAGTGTATATGCATGTATGCTGCTAAAAAAAAAAAAAAAGATTGACTCCTTTTACATCGCCAGCATATCACAGTGCCTCCCTGTTTGGACTGAGCATGAGCTGCTAGCCGCCGCGCAGACTGGTACAATTGATGTATTACCTTTCATCCACAGGTTGGTGCTCCTGTTGGTGTTGGAGCCTCCGTGTTAGATGATTCGGTTGGTAAATGTGAGTTTTTAAAACTTGTTAAGCTGGCCTGCACGGCAGCTTGTTAGCATGGCTAACATTGTTACCATAGCTATGCCATGCTGAAACCCCTCTCATACTGGACCGGGAGGCGCAGTGGCACGACGTAATTAGAAGTGGGAGTAACTCTTAAGTGTTTGTTTCTCTTTTTGCAATGTCTTAATCTGAAGTGGCACAAACATAGACATTTTGTTGTTAACGTCCTAAAATGGTAAAAAAATAACTAAAGAAAATACTTTAAAAAACATAATTGACATATTCAGGCCCACATATTCCACATTCTAGGTTTGTAATTTAAAAAACATTTATTCAGCACCATTTTATACACAGTTCACCCTTCCTGTCCTTGCTCTTTTTATAGTGTACGTGACTGCTCTATTAAACATGTAAGGTATTTTGTATTATTTTGAAGAGAGATAACCCACTGGGTTCTGAGGAGAAAGTAGCAGAGACTCTTTCATTCAGGGTTCCCCTCATTATAATCTGCCTTCGAGGATTGAAAGTCACACTGTTTGATTTTTTTCTGATGAGCATTTGGGGAATATACCTTTTACCTTTTTTTTATTCTGTTTTTTTTTTTTGGAAGGTGGAGCACATGCTGTTGAAAATGTCAGATGAATAATCATTCCAGATAAGTGAACTGCTGGGCGCAGTTAAAAGGGAACTATACCCTCAGGACAGTTGAGAAAAAATGATTCAAATTTTCATGTAATTGTCATATTTTTGACTTTTTGATTTTCTTTACTTTTCAAGAAAATCTCGAGGCTTGAGCCACGTGCTTGTTATGATTGTTTTTGTGTACCATCAGAGTAGTAATTCAACTTTTTAAGACACAAACAGTCATTTTCCAATAAATGAAAGACTAAAAATAAAAGAAATACCTTGTACAAAACTACCTCTTAAATTGAATTTAAATGGAAGACCTATAGAGGAAAATGATCTCTTGCTCATTGTATCTGCACAGTACTGTGGATAATAGAAATATATGAACATGAATACTTAATAAACCTTGCATTATTATTCAGTAAGTCCGCACTCTTCTTGCTGCTCTTGAATCAAACATGGACTATTTGTTCCTACACATAATATATATTTGATAGTTGCGAACTTCAAATGGTATCTCAATTATTGTTGCTGGGGGGCATTTGTGAATTGCATCTCTCCTCACATACCCCATACATTTAATGTATCCCAGCACATATGGGGAATCAATCTTGCAAAGAAGAAAACGTGCCTAAAGGCAACATATTTAAATTTAGCACTAACAGATTCCACAGGTCTCGGAGTTTGACACCATCTTCTGTAGATCAGTAGATATATTCAGCTCCCACATATTATTGAATAGAATAGCTGGATAGTTGAATGCAAGCCTTTAGGGAATTTCTCTCCGTGCTGTGATGTCTGAGAAGAAACTCCTAAATATGGACTAATAAGTCAAGACTAGAAACAAATACCCAAAATGTATGGGGTTGCTGATTTTTCCTGCTTTTCTGTTCACTCTGAATGCATCTGCCATATGACCTCAGTTCAGTTTCCCCTCCCTGTTCTGACACGAGGAGTCAGCAGGGATTGTTAAATACAGATGCAGTGTACCTTGAGTATTTGAAAATATCTGTAATGCCAGAAATTCAGTTGTATTTAAGTCAAGGTTAGAATTTGCCTATCTCCGGATTTTGTTCGACGTATCTTAATAAACAGAAATGTCCATCCCAGGAGCACATCCAGCAGGAGAGTGCTTACCCCAGCACTCGTGTTAGTGAGCGAGGAGAGGAAAAAAAAAGATGTGTAAGGTAAGAGTGAACATGTGGTTTAAATGAAGGTTAGAATCAACCTTTAGGCAGATATGTAAACACTGCATAGCTTTAATCACAGAGAGAGAAAAAAAAACATGCCACACATCAGATCTAATGTTCTCCCAAGACCTCACCATGAGTTAACAGCACATGAGTACAGTTGCTTTGAAGGCTTAGTGGTGCATCTCTGATGGATCAGTCAACTCAGCCATTTTTAGTCCACTATGTTCACGTACATATAGCAAATTCCTTGTACAACCTGAGTGCCTCTTAGAAAATTTTCTGCCTCTGAATGTATCCAAGCTACTCCTGACCTTTGCATCAACATGGTTGTTTACAGGAAAGTGCTTTGGGTCTGTGCTGTAGCCACTTGGGTGCTGGGTTGGTGAAACACATGGGATGTTTTTTTTTTTTTTTTTTACAGAGTTAACAGTTTTTTCGCTCCATTGCCTTTAACAAACTTGTAGAGATGTTGTATCCAATATAGATTGTCCTTTGATAGAATGGGTATTAATTGAAAAACTTAAAATGAAATGGTTTAACCACAGCCTTCCTTTACAAATACTCCAGTCGTCATACACTTAGACATTAAATGGGATGTTTTATAAATTTACTGTGATAATTAAGGTTGCTCTGCTTCCTGAGTGTCTCATAGATGTTTTCTTGTCTTTTGAACAATACATTGAAATATATAACTAAACACCACTGTCAGTTGTCTTTGCTGATCATTTTGTTCTATACTTCATACTCTGTGTTCTAGTGCTTCTATTTACCTTGATATCCTGAATGTAGCCTGTTGTTTTTAATGATCAAATGAATTAGTGTTTTTTTCAGACAACTGCAGTTGTAATCACTGCAAATTCCCCCAATCCCTTCCTTTGTAGCCCCTCTTAATCCTGAATGTCATGTTCATTGTGGAAAGCAGGATCCTCCATTTTCCCAACCACAGGCACTCAAATACATAGCACTACTCAAGCACAAGTGCTACCAAGTTTATATGCCCTCCTCCCCTCCCTCCAATGTAAAAAGAGAATTTAATTAGGTGCTTAAATATTCAATCACCACTCTCATTACTTAAACCAAGAGGCTCTCTGTATGGATTTGACAAAGAGCCAGGGTGCACAGTACACGCCTGGTAGTTGAAGATAGTAGTGAGTCTCTACCATTCAGCCAAGACACTGGGTTTCCTGAGGACAGGAGGCATACACCAGAGGGACAGGCAGTTCCTGCTAATGAACCGTGAATTTAGTATTAAATACAAGGGCCTGCTTGTTAACATTGCAGAAGGTGATGTCAAAGATGTTGCACCTACAGTCTGATGTTGTTTCATCACCCCGAGCTGTCATTTTAAGTGCGTAAATTAAGTGTGTAGTCGACTATTCATTATTATTTTTCTGCCTTCAAAAAGAGGTTTTGTCAAATATTTGAATTTCTAACGGTAATAAACACCAAAGTCTAATCAAAAATGCCACAATTCATTCACAAATGTTTAAAAAAGTATTTCATCCACCTGTATATAAAATTCTCTAATTTCCCAAATATTCTTCCAAAGACAGCTATTACTGGTTACATTGCAGCTAACGAAAAGATCTTAAGTGGAATTGCAGAATTTGACTTTTGGGACACAGATAAGTTTCAGAGCTCTGCAAAAGGGTTAGCTGTTAGCCTAGCTTAGCATGCAAAGTCTCCAAACCCAGCCAAATTGGTGAGCTGCACAGTGTGTGCGACTGATTGAGAAGAAGATTGAAATGCTGCATAAAATACATTAGAGTGAGCATTTCATTGACTTTGTAGCAGCTACAAGGTGCAGAGCCACCAAATGCTCACAGAAAGGCACTGAATTTTATACTTGGGATTACATCAAATCTCTCTCTCTGTCCTCACCCGACTGTCTGCTCTGCATCACCCAAAGCTCTGAATGCATTCAGAGGATGTCTCTGTCCCAATCAGGGACCCGACGACCCCCCCCTCCCCTCCTCCTCCACACTCTCCAATCAAGGAGTTAGTTAAAGCTGTCAGACTGAAGCCCAGTCAAATTGATGAACTATTAAACAGTAATAACCACAGACATTATCACTCAGGTGTCTATCAGAGATGAGACGGACCCCAAACCGATTCCTTAAACATACCGGTGATCTCAAACAGCCGGCGGCATGGTCACACACATCGTAGCAATCACAGACCATCTGCTACCTGTCTCAGCAGTCTTAGATTTGTCAAAGTTGAGCCTCAGCCAGTCTCCTCTCCTGTCACAGAATCCCTACAGCTGAAATCATCTTTTCTGTGTCAGATCATTGGCTAACAAATCCTTGTTGGTTAATGATCTGATAATTGAACAGAAGTTGCATTGTATGTTTTAGTTGAGACCTGGATAAACAGCACTACTGGTGTAGCAACACTGATAGAGGATTGTCCTCCAAACTGACAGTCAATCGGCCGTTTTTCTCTCCACAGTTTGTGTATAATGACTTTGACCTCGGTGGATTTACATGTTTTGAATATCTTGCTCTTGAGCTCAAAGCAGAATTATCAGTGCTCATCATGACATTATAGCGGCCACCAAGATATTCATCACTGTTTTTCCAGAAATTGTCAGAGCTGTTCTCAGTTGGTATCACTAGATATAATAGATGAATGGAGACCTGAATATTCATATTAATAATGAGAACTCCAAAGCTGTGGAGCAACAAAGTGCTAAAACATGACTATAGCATGATTATATTGTTGAATTTATTAAAATAAAGCAGCAGAAATATACATCATGCTAAACAGGTGTGCACATATTACAGGCATCAGGACTTAATCCACTTCTCCTGTATTTGGAGGCCTTTATTTGTTTGTGTTGACTACCACCTGGCTGTTATTGGGGACCCAGTTTTTAATTGACTTTTTATTTGATATACATATATATTTTAGGAAATACAGTTTCCAGGGGAATTTTTGACCACAACTGGTGCTGTGGTGCTGTGGAACCCCTGATTAGTTTGTATATCATGCAAGCACACATGGATGACGAGATACATATTTTTGTCAATTGTAGAGAGCAGTATTTCAAAAGTGTAGAGATTGCAAACTATTTAGAATTTGAAAAAAAAGAAGAGACAGGTGGTTGACAGTTATATGACAAGCAGAAGAAAGGGAAGAACAAGGCTGCTGACCGCAGTAAATGAGGAAATACAATGGCGTCTAAAAGTCTGAGAACACTTTCCCAAATGGATTACAGGTTTCAAAATATTCAAAATCTAAACTTGCAAAATCTTAATGTGGAAGGGAATACATTCAACATGTTGGTGAAGCCTCCAGGATACAATGTTGTATATGCTATGGAAGTGAAAATGTTTGGCAAAGTCTGATTGAAGTGTGTGTGTGTGTGTGTGTTTTTCCCTCACCTATGAAAATAATCTGATTCAGTACATTTAAACTTTGTAGTGTTTGGTATATTTCTATATTCCAGTGTCAGCAGTACTTGTATCACCACATACTAAATACCTTCCAGGAATATAAAACAGATACAGCACAGACAAACACACTGCTGGCCACTGACCTCCATTTATAATAAATTAAATAACTGTTTATCTCCCACCTTGGTGCTGCATGCCAGGATTGTGAGTCTTTATTTTGCTGAGATGTAGACTGCCTATTGTCAGTCCATGGGAAGATTAACCTTAGAGGAAACTGAAGGACATGGCCATTTCCTTAATTACTTTTAATTAGGTGTAAGGAATAACGGTTCAACACAGTGTGTGTCTTTACTAAAGTTCTGAGAGTTTAGAGACTGTTGAGATCTACACTGACTTGTTTTTAAAATGCATTCCTCCAAAGGCTGAATGAAAAAGTCAGTGTTTTTACCTAATTTTTCTCTTAAAAAAAAAAAAAAATACTTTCCATGCCTGCAGAGTATAATTTTTGAGAATACAAGCTTGTATACCCAATCTGTAGAGCCCATTTCAAAGAACGGCAGCCTACCACGAAAATCCCCTCCGAGTCCCAAAACGAATATAAATATAACCTTATATGTCTTGTCAGCTGTGTGTGCTCTGTCAATATGTAGATTAAATGTTGTTTTCCTTTTTCAGAATTTTCACCATTGCTTATATGCATCAAATCTCTGAAATGGTAAGACCTTTTCTGGGGCTGTTAGCATTTTGAAGAAAGTGCCTATTATGCAATGTGTTTACGCTCAGGGGGGCTTCTCCCTGTATCCTCTTGAGTTTTCATCAGCTTGGAGGCAGTCAGAAGAATATGAAAATGGTCTGAACTGTGAATACTTCTCACTCAGCTTTGTGGCTCCTCGATGGCCAGGAGCTTGTGTTTTCCTGGAGAAGCCGAGCTGATATTTCCATTTTGTTTCAGATTTATGTTCGATGCGCTGTGGAGAAAACAAGTCGCCAGGTTGGAAATGGTTTAGAATCAGAGGCCCAAAACTAATCTTGATCTTGTCACAGGCTTAATTAAATTTTATTAATAAATATTTGTTTATGACACGCATCCTCGGTTAAACCCTGAAGGAACTGGTAGATGATATATGTGGTGTTTATTCAGCGGAAGAAAGAGTGCTCAAAGTTTCTGAAGTTGTACTGTGGCCTCCCTCTAGATTTGTGCAGGTTTTTCAGCCACCTAGCCATATGACTTAGAGAAGTTAATGGTTTCTAAGGTAAATTACACTGAATCTCATGCTGTGGTTCCAATTCCATACTTCACTGTATCCACTGTGTATCCACATGGTATTTCGTCACCCTTTTTTGAAGTACTATATGAAATCAAGTACTTTATCATCTTGTACAAATAAATAAGCTGTCAAACAAATCAATCAAACACACTATTACCAACTAACAACATTTTTTTTTTTTCAAATATTGAATTCCTACCTTTTGTCTTTAAAGACTGTATTGCTGTTTTACCACCTGCAATTTGAATGTAATTTTTTTTTTTTTTCTTTGGAATTGAGGGAAGGTAGTGTTCATGAGCAGCACACTGAAATCCAATCATTTTTAGGTATGCATGCTTTTTAAGTACACATAATGTTCCAGAGTGAACACTCCACATACTCAAAACCTGCTCAGAATAACTATGGAACTGGGACACACACAAGCTGTGTCTTAACACTTCTTTAATTCTCTCTGGGGCTTCCTCACCACCACCTTTTACTTTATTTTAATTCCATCCATCTGCAAGAAGCTCCTCAACATTTCTTTGCATTTTGTGACAATACTGTGCTGAGCTCACCTGCACAGAATTAGTGAAAGACCTAATTCATTGGTGCAACATAGACGCTAACTAAAGGCAGTGTTTTATTTAGATTACAGCAAAGAAATCTATAAAAATCTGTGTATATATCTGTGTATATATATATAATGGCATCCTGCAATTTCTTCAATAAAATGTGTCACAATGCTTGTACAGTATATATGTAATTCAAAACAAAAATCTTTGAACATACAAAATCTACAGTATACTGGCAGAACTACCCTAGATTGCATATTTATGACAGGATCTTCTTTTCCTGATTAGCCTGTGTGTAGGTGGCCATGACTAACTAAGGAAAAACACATATCTCAAGTCCCCTGGTCTACCCACAGCCCACACCAGCTAGAAGAAAAAAAAAAATAGCTGAGGGATTTGTTGCAGTTCCCTGAGCCCATTTTGTGGTTCGAGAGCTGTCACTGCTTCTTGATAGCAGTGCAGTATTAATTAGGCCACCTTTAGACCTGTATTTACTTCACCTTTCATGTTTTAATGGCGAAAAGATTTGTATTGTTGGCTTGTCACGAGCTGTTGTCAAATGAATGAACACTTTCATAGTTCATTAATCATGGAACATGTAGGCGGGAAACAGATTTGTACAATTTCTTCAGTAATTAAAAATTACATTTAGAAAATTCACCATGCTGTGTATGTGTCAGCAATTTAAATATTATACTTATCTTCTTTAAAGCTGCATTAGGTGCAGAAAGACTTAACTGTGTCAGTAAACAATAGCTGTCTTATACATTTGCTAAGTACTAATGGAAGCCTGAAAATGTTTTATCTGAGACGGAAGAAGCTTTAGCCTTGAGATTTTTAACATCTCAACCATTATTGGCCACAGTTTTATTACTTGAAGCGAGGAGGGACTTAAAGGCGCTACAATCTTCATTTCAACCGGAAAGACACAGGGGCACCAACCTCATTTCTGCCATCTCTAAGCTGTCTGACCCTTTAGGAGGGTAGGTCACCATGGCTATTCATCTCTTTCCTCTGATACAAAGCCCCTATCCCATCCCATCGCTGTCCCACCCTGCTCCACCACATCCCAGAACCTGTACCGTGACTCGTTTAAATTCACACTACATCCTTGTACTTGTACACACCAGGCTGCATACAACAAACATTTAATTGAGGTAAAATGCAGTGATCCTGTGCAAAAAGTTGCAGTTGTTCATGCCTCTTTTTGAATATTGAAGGAACAGTGGCCATTTATTTTTTGAACAAAGATAATTTTTCTGTATATTTATCCAAATGGATGAGCCCTGTATTGAAGTAACAGCTAATTTTAGATATTTTTTTTCTTATTTCAATCATTGTATATCATGTTGGTAACAGGCAAGCGAGAATTAAAACGTGCACAAGCCCTCAAAGTCCTAGACAGGAAATTGCAGCAATACTATTATTGTGATACTTCTTGAATATAAAATGTTGAGCTTTGACAACTCAATTCTGTTTCAGACAGACGTTTAGCGCATTAGATTATTCATAATGATGCTCCTCCACCATTGAAGACCTTTGTTCAGCTCCGCTCCGAGCACATGAACAGAGCTTCAAGATCTGCTTCAAGGGGAGATTGTAGTCCATGTCCGAGGCTCCCCCTTTGCACAGTCCGTCTTTTCCTCCAAACCTATTAAAGAACGGAATAAGCTCCCCATCAGTCTGACCCGCACAGACTTACATATTTTCTCTTGTGAAGTTAAAACACGGATTTTAAGTGACCAGTCTTGTCAGCATTCGTGAGCATCACTCTGATGATCTGTTTTCATAACCCTTGATGCATGTCCCTTGAATATGAATATTCTTGTGTGGGTGTGGGTGTGGTTCTGAACAGGACGTTGGCTTACTTGTAGTTGTGAGGTTGAGTTTTGCTCAACCTGCCCAGGGACTGCGGATGGAAATGAGCTAGTAGCTAAATGTGTGTGTACAATCTTTTCTCATTTTTGTGATTAATGTATTTTGTACTTCATCATTGATATGAATAAACTTAAATATATATATGTATATATATATTATGGCTAAATGATATGCAAAAACAAAATTGATTGTGATTATTTTGGCAGATATTGCGATATAAGTCACAATTTCAGTTTGTGCATTCATTTTCACTTAAAAAAAAAAAAAAAAAAAAAAAGTATAAAAATGATGTGATTTTTTTTATGTTTTCATTTTTTTTGGTGCTTGTACCAAACAACCATGTTATGTTACGTCTGGAGAATATGATTTGCAGGCTTTGTTATCTCTTTAGCAATACAATGTTTAATTTATGCTGTGTTGAGACACGTTTTACTGTTATCCAAAAAAATTGCAGCTCTTGAGATCTGGATATTGCAAATGGCCATATTGCAAATTTGATCATGTTAATTGTTCAGCCCTAATATATACATATACTTTCTATATATGTTTTTAAAAATAATGCCCTGGATAACGGTTATGAAGTAAACACATCATCTTAGTCAATATTACTTCAGGTGTGTAGCAAGTTGACTGGTATCATGGTGTGTTTGCGTTTTAGAAAATCAAAATCAAGATGGAAAAAAAATCAAAAATAAATCAGACATTGTAAAATATTTGTATCTACTGTACATACAAATTTTACATTTAATTCACTTTTTTTTTTTTTTTTTTAAGGTTGGTTGCATGGATTTTTCCCCTTCAGATTAAATCCACTTAAATAGGCTTTCTTCAGCAGCAGAAAAGGCAGATGTGTAAATAATAAATTCCATTTAGTCACTTCAATTTCATTGTTCACCTATTATGCGGAGCTGCCTCACTGTCACACTGAAGCCATGACAGAGGCAGAACAGAGCCATTATTCAAGTTATTGATAACAACTGTGGTTGTTCCTATTATGACAATGCAACATGTCTGCAGTGAGAGAGGTCTGTTCAGGCAGGCGACATTATTAGCTTGATTGATGCTACTCATCAGTGCAGCAATCAGACACATCCGGCACACATTAGCTGTTGCTTCCCAATAGCTTCACCTCTTAAAGACAGTTTCAAAATAACACTGGCACCTTTAAAGAGCAAATATGCCACTGACTTTATTTAAAGTAACTTAATTAATTTAAGTCCACCATTACATTATTTCAAGCTTTTTAACCATGTATGATTCTTTTAAATGGACAGCAAAGGAATAGTTTGACATTTGGGAGGCGCACAAATTAACACTAATTCTCATTTTTAAATCCAGTAACAATTATATTTGTTTTAGAAGGTGGTATGCACTGCAAATATTTCTTGGAGAATAACAAACAAGTGCAGTGAATGTGTGCAGCTTCATGAGCTTATGTCATTGCAGTGAGGTTGCCAGATTTGGTACCATCCTACCTCTACTGGGACTTATACCACAACATGGTCTCACTGAGCATATCTGGCAACCTGCTCTGTACCTGGAGATGCTGCTGGGTACATCCGTCTGAAAGCAAATAAGTAAAAATATTTTTTTTAAAGATAAAATAATTGTTGCTGCACCATCATGTCTTAAGACTTTTCTCAACATGCAGCATTTTGATGACATTACGGCAGTTAGGCTTAAAGTTTGAGCACTGGTGCAGAAATAGGAATATTAATGCTCAGAAAGCACTGTGAATCTCCTAAGGCCTGCACAGCATATAGAGCAGATATAACCCTGCTCTCTGCACACGAGGATTTTATTGTGTAATTCTACATCAAGGATCCTTGTCTTGTCCTTGGTGGTTAGAAATACTGACATGTGTTAATGCATGTAAAGTCTGTATTAGCATTTCCATAAACTTACAGTGATGTGCAGTGAAAACATACAGATAGCATTCATTCACGAATCCAGCTGCACTCCACTTCCAACATGAAGTTTGATGACGTACTGTCTAGCACGTCGTCATTGCCCTGTCATGATGGAAGAAATGTTGTATATGGAGTATAAATTATCCAGGACTGTGACACTGGTTACACATTTAATGGGGTGGAAGACAAGAAGTAGGGAGAGTGATTAAAAATGAATAGCATTGAGTGTTTAATTTTGAATCGGATTAAAAGCTCCTGCACTAAGTAGTTTGTATAGCAGTTTGTATAGCAAATACATATATATATATATGAGTTCATTGTGTAGATCATGTTAAGCAGTGTAAAGGAAAGTGTAAAGGAAAACACACAAAATTTGAACATGATGTATGTTGCAGAATCCTATGATTAGTAGCTGCTACAGGAAAGTGACTCACTCAGGTGTCCTTATTTTAATTTATTTTTTCCTACAGGTTGAAGTAAATTTGAAAAAAAGTCAAAAAAATTACGATTTTCTAATATGTCAATAAAAGAAGAAAGTCCTTGAACTTTTCACTCTATCAGAAAAATCTCTGAAAGAGCAAATAACGACATTCTGTAAAAAATACACAGAGATTGCAAGATGCTGTCAGCAGAAAGTCCTTCAAACTAATTGACAAAACAGGCAGTTTGTCACTACCTTCTAAAATGACTGATATTACCAGTTCTAATGTGCTGCCCCTGTGGTTAAGGGATAGACGACGGCAGGCGACCAGATGTGCACACTCATGTGTCACATCCTCTTTAAGTGAATTTGTCTGTAGGTTTTTTTTTTAACCATTCGAACAAATGATTTTTCTCAAGGCTCGGTGTTAGTTTTGTAGTCGATGAGTCTTTGAGTGGGTTCTTCATCTTCTGGCTGGGCACATGACCTCTTCAGTCCAACGAGCACCCAATCCTCCGTCCCCTGTAAAGCCGCTCACTGACCATGAGCAGCAGAGCGTTCGTCTCCTCAACAATTTCCTCCACCCTCCAATATGCAGCTTGTTCCCCACTCTTCCTTTTGTGGAATGTGGTTTAAAAAAAAAAAAGCACAACATTATCCACAGATTTTCCAGTGTTTTAATTTTTGACTTGTATCAAGCTTTCCAAATCTATTATTTTTTCTTTATTTCCATAGTTTATTATGTTAGGAATCACATTACTGTATTGCATTGTTTTCTGTCCTATTCTGTAGCAAAATAGACAATACCATATCTATGCTGCACAGTCCTCAGCATTTGTCAGTGTCCACTGAAGCGGCAGTCATGCATGGCAGGATGAAACTGAAAGTGACCTCATTCTCGTCCTCAAAATACCGCAGGGGCGGCCCCCTGTCTTGACGCGATAAAAAGTCTGCAGGGTGTCGCCCTGGTGAGTTCTCAAATGACAGAATCTAATTCTCAGCACATCAGTCAAGAGGGGCACAGGAGGGAACCCACTGTGCAGCGGGCACTGGTGAAGGTAGCACAATTAGCTGGAGAGGTCTGATCCCCCCCCCCCCTCTCTTTGTCCTCGTGGCCTTTCCTCACCCTGGCAGTCGACTTCCACGCGGGTCAGGGTTCAGTTCTGTGAAATGTCTGCCAATGGGCTGTGAGGGTCTCCAGGGGAAGACATGACGTTTCTGTGATATATCCAGAGATATGGCCTTTACTGCAAACTGCACTGGAAGGTGCTTTAATCTTTTTCCTAAGAGCATGTATCTAATTCTGATACAATTTTAGTTTCAAAAATCATGTTGGAACCAGTTTGTGTTGTTGCTGCTCCACTCCAGAATGGCCTCAAATCAGTGCATGTTTTTTAAGAAAAACACCTCAGCTCCTTGTTTTCATACATTTTCTTCTTTGTGATTTATTTCCTCTTTCCTTTCTCCTGTAAATCGCTTTATAACTTCTGTCTTTCTCTTCGAGTGACACCTCAAAAATGAGCAGAAACCTGAGCCTGTAGTTGATGTCTTTTTCTGAAAACATATCTTACATAAAATACATTTCTCCCTGTAGCGGTACTGAAATGGCTTCAGAAGTATCCCTTAAACAGTAGCCATGCTAATTTGATTGGCATTTCAGTCCATCATAATCCCATTTACACCTGGTATTAACATCTAGACAAGGAAAAATCCATGTTAATTAAACACATTACAGTCACAGAACACATTACAATCAGACTGTGATTGGATCAGCCCAAACACTGTCACATTGTCATCAGACTTCAGCCACATCTGTACACCTGCTGTGTGTACAGTTTGTCTTATGACAAAAAGCTAAAGATTAGCTAACAGCTTCCTGCTATCTCAGCTGCCTGTCAAAAAAGCACAGATGGTCTCTTTGATGGCAAAGGAACAATAACAGCCCATACAGCAGTAATGCTATAAGAGTCTCAAAGTACCACTATCACATTATGTTAGCAAGGCTACCACAAAGTATCTTATGGATGTCTTTAGCTGTCTTGACTTTTGCCAAGTCATAGACCCTGAGGAGTTTCCGAAAGGAGAAAACATGAAACCAGAGCGTTATAATAGCAATGACCCCATGATCAGTTCCATACAGATTGCATGTTAATACGGGTTATAAATGAGGTCTGCCATTCATAAATAACTGAGAAAAACTGAGCAGATAACGTGAGAGAGTCTGAAGTGTAGTTTTTTTTTTTTTTTTCCTTTTCTTCATAACAGTATTATTACTATTAAGCAAAATCCTTTACTCAAGTCCCAGAAAGATAAGAAACTTGGGTGAACAGAAACCTGACTCTTAGAATTTGTTGTTCCTGACTCTAATTATTTTCCTATTCATTTCTTGTCCATGTTTGTATCTCATAATTATTATTACCCATTAAATTATATAAGAAAATGAATGAATTGCAGTTTGGTGCATCAGAGCAAACAGGTTTTTGGAGTGGTGCATTTATTTGTTATTTCCGTAATCAAAATTGATTCTGTTATCATCCTTCAGAGACTGTTCGTTGAATCTAGTGGCAAAATTATTTTTCCAACAATAAAGAACCATTTTTTGCTGAACAATGTGCAAATAATACATTTCTCTGGTAATCTTTGGAAATTGGTAGCGGCATGGACAAGTTGACCTCTGGGGTCTTCTGTTGTTGAATAAATAATGCTCAGTGATCAAAACTTAACACTTCAAAATGGCCATGAGCTGAAAAAAAAGAAAAGCCTTCCCACAGACATGGTTTAGAGTTAGAAAAAAAAACCCCACAAAACACTCATTTGAAATTAGTTTCACAGCAAACCTGATTTAGTGTTGCATCAGTTGCTTCAGTTTTCACAGGGAAATCACTTGTTTTCTCTTATCGCAACCCTTATTAGCACAGCACAAGCAAAACTCTTATCCCTGCAACCTCCTTTGCTTCAGCCCTGTAAAAATGTTAAAAACAGAGAAGATGGGTTTTATAACAATGATAAATGTGCGTTCTCACTTGCAATGAGATGCAGTTGGTGCGGCACAAACAAGCCTCTTGAGATCTGTCTCAGCTGGTATTAAGGCCTTCAAATGAATACAGATCAGAGGTTGAAACAGATCTGACAGGTGTCTAAAGAAGCAGCTGGTGCCAGCTTTTGCCTGTTGCAGCGTGTACATCCATAAACAGTGATTACTGGGGGATTAGGATGGAAGATTGTGGAATTTTTGTGAGTATTGTATGAACTTCAGTGATGCCACTTGTGAAGTCTATGAAATTTAAGAAACATATCAAGATGACTGCTTGGTTTTTGACTGATCATGCAAACACCTGTAGTGATTAAGAACCCAAATTAAATCCATTCCAGTGTCACGGTGCACCCGAAGATACAAGACATTGTGACGTGGCCTTCAAAGTGAAAATAAAATGAGGCTCTTCAGTCACGGAACACGTGTAGGAATCAATATCTGAGGAAATAACAAACCCCCAAAGAGCATATTTTGCCACATGCAACCTGACATCTGTTGTGCTAACAGCCAGAGAGAGACTTGCTACCCACATTCCCCTGTGTTCAACTTCAAATAGAATCAATTACTTGAATGTTTGCTTTCTGGTGTACAAAGTGGTATGAGGCAACAGACCTTACCACATTGTTTCCCTCTGCTTCCCTGAAGATAACTTTGGAGCAAGAATTTGAAAGTTGGAAAAAAAAAAAAAAAAAAGAAGTCCAGTCCACTTCCTCCCTCTCTGCTCCCTCCTCTCCTTACCAGGTTGAAATCTATGCATGGGGTAGGCTTAAATAAATGTAATTAATTCTGGATCTTTTATGCACAAAGCAGCTCTGCTTGCTCAGTCTAACTGTAACTAAAACATGCATCAGCAAAATTAATTTTGCTTTGCTTTTCAGCACAAATTACCCAACATAGCAACAAACAAACACATTGTGATATGTACAGTGGGCAGTCAAGCCTCTGTATCGGCTAGTCAGTGCAGCTCCATTAGCATGGGACAAACCAATACAAAACTTTTACAAAAACAAAACTCACATGCAAAGATCCGCCTGCTCATTCTATTTGTTAGACGTTCTCCAGAAAAAAAGTTTGCTTGTTAATCACACATATGTGAAAGCATTATCTACCCAACACTTCACTTACAGACTTCACTTCAGGTGAACACTGATAATAAGCAATAATAGTTGCTTGCCAATATAAGTTTATCAAAATTTATTGTAATCCTAACATTGTTTGTTTCATATCACCTCCTCAGTGGGCACCAAGAGATTACTGGTTTCATTTGACCCAGAATTCAACACAGTATTAACACAGCATATTGATAGAGACTGTATCTCTCTCTAGTTAATCAAAAATACTTCCCTGGCCACAGGAGTGTTTGCTTGTTTTCAATACAGAAAGAGAGATGAAAACACTGATTCTGGTCTCTACAGTATGTGGTCCTAGATCTCTCTTCCCTCTATACCCTGTATGTCTTTTTAAATAAATGAATTCATTGATTAATTAAGTAATAAACAAAACAAAACATAATGGAGCTTTTGCTGACTTTTTAATTGAACCTAAAATGTCTCCTTATAGGGCATAAAGGGATATGAAGAGGTCTTCTCTTTGTCATATCATGTCCCCATAAATCAACGAGTAAATGCACTGTAATGCTCTTGAAGTAGGTCAAACTGCACTATGTGGAGCGCAAGTATATAGCTGGCATCTCCCTCTGAGAAACTGCATCATCAGACCTTCAGTGCAAGCTTTGCTGTTGTTTTGATCTTATCACTGGCAAAACGATGATGCCTGGCTTGTTCTTTTGAAACGACAGCAAACAAGCTAGTTTTAAACTAAACCGAGTAAATAAATGAGCTGTTGTTTGTTTGCCCCCATCCTTTTACTACATGACTGTACAAATACAAAGTTAGGTTAGATTTATTTACTCAGTAAGTCTCATCAAGATCAAGAGATTTCTTTTACAACACAAACAATTTACACCATAACACTAGTCATCACACACATGCACAAATTAAAGCACATAAATATAATCAGATATATCAGCAAGTAGAGCCTTAAAGACCCTCAGAGGAACGATTGTCTCTAAGTTCATTCTAGTAAAAAGCCAAATAGGAGGCTACAGTTAGTGACGAGACGGGCCACAGCTAGCTGGTTAGCGTGCTAACTTCAGTAGAAGAAAAGTCATGATACAGACAAGAGTTAACATCACAGATGTTATTTGGCACACAGCTATCAGATTTACTATTCTGTTGTGAAGAAATGATTAGATGGAAGCATGCTTATGTTTTGAAATGGGAGAGCAAACCTGGAAAGATATATTTAATAATATATCTTAAAAAAATACTGTATTTTAAAACAGATTTCCTGCACTTTTATACCACCTAACCTCCTGGATTAAGTTAAGTAACAGCCCTTGTACAAGATCAGTTAGGCTGAAGTGCTGTGAAAACCAAGAATGCTTGAAGAACAGTTTATAACTGGATCAGGACAGGAAGTGATCATTAGAAGAATTTCTGTTTCTACTACTAGACCATCTTCAAGCTCAAACAAGACTAATCATTTATATAAATGAAATAATCTTACAACACATCACAGTATGATCCGGATGATTAAACCTGGTCAAACAAACGTTAAACCTGAGGGTTGCTATTCTCAACATTCACAGGCTCATCTTCAAAGTCTAACAACTAACAAAGTACAAAATGAACAAAATGGACTCATAACGACTAATGTCACCTGTTTATTTTACTCACAGGTTTTAGTAGCAGCTAAGCATCACTAGCTGGTAGTTGTAATGTTATACAGGAATCAATAATCACAACTTCAAAAGCAGATCATTTACCCTACATTATCTCAGATCAAGGACTATTGTAATGCAGACAAACTGTGCTCTGATGTTCAGACTTCATCCTGTGTGCACAGAAAGCCTCACATATATAATATTTCTTCATGGAGGAGGCTCTGCTTCTTCTTTGATTAATCATGTTCACCAAAAATGTGAAATCATATTACTATAAAACAATATTGAGGCACAATTACATTCATGATTTTGTATAGGCATACTAACCTAAAAAGCTGTTATTGAATCATGACACAGAGCGTCACCGTAACCATAGTAACTCACACACCTGCCTGCCTGCGTGCGCACGGCGCGAGAGGAGCAGCAGCATGGGAATAAATTAGCCCATATAAAATAAATGACAATAACAGATTTCTCACTATGCCCTGATGGTCTGAATAATTCGCTGCTGCTCGGTCTTGTCTTTCACTGCGACGTTATCAGTTATCAAATAGTTTTTCACGCTCCACTTTCAAACTGTATTTTGGTTTCTCTAATAGAAATGTCCAGATGCCACAAGGGAGGGGAGAGAACATGTCTACTTCACCAAGGAAACACAGCTCAGTAAATGCTCACAAGATGTTAGCTAACTCAGAGATGAACCTTTGAGCAAAACAATTTGACTGAACGTGAGATGGTGATATTAGCGCTGTTAAGAGACTACGTGCCTGCAGCGTCTGATGACGCGATGAGTGATAGCAGTAGCCTATAGAGCTCGTTGTTACCATCGGTTAGGTGTAGAAATCACCTCAAACATCTCTCTTTGTAGTCTGCAGAATTACTCATCAAGACTCATATGCTGTTAGGGGTACGGGAAGCTTTAAAAAAAATAAGTGTGATATGATGATCTGACTTTGAGGGAGACTGAGTTCAGCTCCGGCTGGATCCGATTTGGACGAGAGGATGCGGAGCTCAGACCAATTTAACCCCCGCTAATTCGGCTAATCTGGGGACTTCATTGGAAAATGATGGCATTCATGAATCAAATCATATTCCTTGTCTTGTAATGTACAAGCCACAGTTATGATTATGATTCATCAACTAGCGTTTTTGATTATATAAATAATTGAAATACAAAAAAACCCTCTGAACTCAAGGTCCAATTACAATCTTCTGAAGACTCCTTTTTGAAGCTTTTAGTTTCCCCAACTTTGATCATATTCCACTGCAATGTTCACACTTGACAGTCAGCGTGTTTGGTTGCTCACCCCTATGTTTCTGCAAAAATAGGTTAGACAACAGTTTACTGGGGTACTGGTGTGTTCAAGGATTATTCTCATATTGTTTATATTTGACAACTTGGTATATAATGGGATATATTAAACAAAAGTAAGGCATTTTTACAACACTTTTTGATACAACTTTCATGTTGTCAGACTTTGTTTGAACATCTGCTTAACATGTCTGAGTTTGTTAGGCATTAGAAGATTGGATTTGTTACTCTGCAGCAGGTGATTGGCGGCAGACAGTGAATATACTAAAACAACCCAGGCACAGTTAAATAATCAGGGAAACTTCAACCAAATCAAGACTTCATGTTTACATTAATAGACCATCAAGTTCGGTCCATTTTCATGCCACTTGAAGTTGATTTCATACTGAAAAAAAACAAAAGGCAGGAAGTGGCTTTTTCTAAGCAGGCATATGCCAATAAGATTCTTAAAGTGGAGTCAGACAAATAAGAAAAATGTTGATGGCTCTTATGACTTCTGCATGTGAACCTTATTATTCACTGAAGCATCTGTTTCCTGGTGGCACTCAGAATGATGCTGACTCATAACTGAGAGAGGAATGATTACCCTGTGGCTTGAAATGTAGATAAATTACAATAGAAAAAATGTGCCATTCAGCTATCAGTTATGATCAGATCAACTGAGTATTTGCATCAGAGCTCTTAGTATCTGGCATCTGAGACATCTAAACGCCAACCTGCTTTCACCATCACCCAGTATCATCAGCATGCCTCTCTAGATCATTTTACTCTTTTAAAAAGAAAAAAAAAAAATTACTGCTTCTATTGAGAAAGAAATGCATCATAGCATCAAGCATATTTTGTTTGTTGTAAACCATATTTGGCATAGACAAAACTACCAAAACAAATCAATATGTCAACGCTGCACAATTTATTTAGGATTGATAATGGCTGGTGCCTCCTTTTTATGGAGCTCCATTGGCTTTCATCTGCAGATCAAACTGTAAAAAGCCCTACATTTGTTTCAAATTAAAACTTCTTCTGAACTAAATAAACATTCCCTCTTCTTGCATAATGTCTCAGTGAAAACACTGTAGCGTCAGAAATGATCATGTGCATTGATGTCTTACTTTCAGCTCAATAATTAGATGGTAATCTAGTTCTGTTTGGGCTGCTCTTGTCTAATTAAGGGGCCATATTGACTCCTGTCAGTCTACATGTTTTCCATCAACAATGTTTGTTTATGCTCATCCATATTAAAAGGAATCATATGCATGTCACCAGGCCCGATCCCTCAAGATCAATATTTTATGTAGAATCATGAATTACAATTTCGATCTGCCCACCAGTCTGATACATTTGTGTTGCTCAAAAAGCTGAACAGTATTGTATTATTCAATTTTCACCAGATTATGGTAATTTTGTTCTCATTATGTGTTGTGCAACGTAAAGTTGCAACTCTATGTTGCACAACACATAATGAGATCCATAAAGTGTGATTCATTCAGTTGTTGTTTATTTACAGTCAATATTAGAGTTCTCATTCCTCAAAATTGAATGCATAGGATGTATTTTCCAGAGCAAACTCACAGGGAACCTCTCGACAGTACAGACCCATGCAGTAATATTTCAAACATGGAAAATTATGGGTCCAGGGTCATACACACCCCTATCACAAGACATCAATATTGAAAGACTGCCACTGAACATAAACCAGATTTCTGCACAGTTTTAACATTCAGTGCAAATGTTTTTGAAATTCTTGCTTTGTACAATATCTGCACAAAGCAACTCCAGTAAGTCTGGGGAAAGACAGTGGTCATGGCAAAATAAACTATGGTTATGCTGGTTAGGGTTAGGCATGTTAAACTGAAAGATCATAGTTAAAATCATTGAGAAGGCTGGGATCAGTTGCAGGTCTATGACTGACCGGGACATGAACTTCCTTCTCCTGCATTTAAATTTTACATGTTAGACCATATCCATCCACCCCCTCGACCTCCACACTCTCTGTCCACCCTGCAACATATGGATGTCATTTGTAGGAATACTGGGCTGTCATGCAGATGTAATATACAGGGTTAAATATGTAATACAGTACAACAATTATTCATGCCTGCTATCCACTAATAAGCAATAGAACTTGTAATATAACTTATATTATTAATATGTATAGTATCTACAAAGACATTATTTGTATTATTCTTGTCATTAGTCACATACATTTGAAGCTAGTGAATGGCTCAGGACTGTAATTATGATCCATGAAAAGGTGACAATCAGCTTTTCTTCGTGTCTGAAAGGAAGATCCTATAAGGACAGTAATGACGAGCTCTTATCTAGCTCTATTCTGTGGCTTCATTTGAAAGGATGGAAGCAGATGCACGGCATCATATTCATCATCTTCTTATGGATAAAAGTTCAACAAGGTGCCGCTAACGATTGTACTGAGCCTGTACTGATCATACAGCAGATCTGACTGAAGCTTTAATTCTGCAGTTTTATTACATTTAAAAAAAAAAAACTGATATTTTGGTGCCTGCCCTTTTAATCAGTTTCCTTCTCCGGGGATCTCCTGGCTCACCTGCACAGGTATTTCTCTTTCACCACTAGCAGTGTTTACATAGAGGCCAGTTGTCAGAAGGTTTTTGTTAGATCACCCATGTTGGACTGCTGCTGTAGAGTTTGAGCCAATCCTGACAGTTTTCTACCTGCACCTTTTTTGCCTGTTCTGATTACCTGCTGTTTTTTATTTTTTATTTGTTTACCTGCGTCCAGCTGTGAGACTGGCGTCAACTATAAGCCTTTCTTTAACCAATTACTGTATACTACTGCTTTTTTAAATAAGCACTTAAACTAATTAGTCTGACATCAGTAAACTGTATTTAGGCTCCTACAACAATTTTCTGGTCATTTTATAAAGTCAAGCTCACAAAGTCTCCCTTTAAATCCTTCATTGGACATCTAACTCCACGTTGATCTGCCAAATACTTCATTCTGCCCGGGTGAAATGCCGGATACCGTTAAACCAACCCGGTGGATACCAAATGTTCATGGTCAACTTTTAGTAATTTGAAATAACCACTTGTGGGAACTAATGAATGATGGTTTGGGTTAGGTAACTCTAACCAGCTGGTTATGGTTACATAAATATTGTAGTTAAATCCCCTGTCACACACATCACACACAATATATCTCAACCTTGAAATATTCTTCAGTATAATTAATCACAATGTTAAAGTGGCTGAGAGGAGTGATAGTGCTCCAGCAGGGGCACATTACTGCAATTAAAGACTGGGCCTTTAAGTAATTTGCACTGTGCAGCTGAGCGGTCACATGGCTCCTCACTTAACTGCTGACTGAACAGTATTTCAGTATGCACTTACAGTGTGGCCCCTTAGGAAAAATAAAATCATCCTCCTCAGCCAAGAAGTTTCATCAAAGTTCCAGTGGCAGGCGTGTCCCTTGTTTTAAATCCATTTCCCTGCTTTGTAAGATGCTCTCTATTGGAACAGAATCTGTAGCCTGAACTGGCTGCTGCAGCATAAGGACATTCTGATGAATATTTATAGTATATTAAAAAGTTGATATGCATACAGTTACAGTTGATACAGCTACTATGCATGGTCCAGGATGAAATTTGGGTCATATTTTTGCGACACTCCGAACTTTAAAAATTGTCAAACTCATTAACTGCTAATCTTAGGAAGTGCGCAGCAATAATTTTCTTCATAGTGCACTGGGAGACTGACAGTTTAAGATTCATGAGGTTGCATAATTGCTGGGTTATTAAACAGTTTTGGGACATTCAAAAAGAGCTATGTGATGCAAACAAGATGGAGACACATTGGAGACGTTTTTCACTCTTAAACTGATTAACACGATGATAAACCGTGACAGTTGAGCAGGATTTTTTGCTTACGAGCTGAAATATTTTAAGTTATAATCTGATTGTTAGTTGGTTTATTTGCTAATGTTGGACTGCAAGTGTTGGACTAAAACCTCATTTTCAACAGACTGATTTTAGATTCTGTGCAATAAGCATATTGTAAAATGCAAATATGAGCTCAGTACATGAAAAGTAAACAATAAGTTTGTTCCCTTATGAAATAACTAATATGCATAGTTAAACTAGCAAAGGGCATTGTGTGGTTGGAGCGGCGCAAGGGACTGTTAATATTACCAGAAAGATTTTTTTAAGTTGCTCTACCTGTGACCAAAACCTGTCTCTAGTTGTCAGCCCTCCTTTTCCCCTCTTTAATTGCAATACAATACCTTAACCATAACGTATTTGACTTATTTCACTAATCTTAACTTGGCTAACTATTACATTGTCCGATTTCTGCCTTCAACACATCACTGGATCAATCAATGGATTTTTCTAGTTCTCATACACCTCAATCCCTCTATATTCCCAGGTTCAGGATACATTTTCCTCACATTTCAATTTACCCTGTGATTTGATCTCAACCTCTTCATAATGATGTACTCTATATCTACATCTCATCCAAGTCCAGCTTTTATTAACCCCTCTCTTCCACTTTGAATTTCAACCAGCCGGATCCCTGATGCCACAGAATGGGACAGTGGATCACAAACAAAAACACATCAAAGTGATGCATAAATCCACATCATTGCTTTGACTAATGTATGCAAACCGGATGTGCATGGCCAGGGGGAGAACAGAAGGAAGCTCTTATGTATTCCTGTCACATGTGCTCAATGAGTAGAGAGGGCTTTTGATTTTACAGCAAATGTGAATCGTCTCTTGATGTGTCAAATGAAAATGTGTCAAATGAAATCACATTTTTGGATTTTCTACAAAAAGTCGAACAAAGAGAAACTTGGTTTTCTATGACAAATATAGTAACTGGTTAAACTGTAATCTAACGAATTGTTTTTGAATTTACACATGTAATCTGACTCTGCAGTGGTGAGAGAGGCCATGTGTTGCTTGGAAACCTGCCTGCTCATTTGAAACAGCCTCTGCCGAACTTGAAAAACAGGCCAAAACACGAAGAGTGATTCTAGCGTTTGATGAGTTTTAAAAAATCAAAAGGAAAAAAAAGGAAAATGGTGTGAAATGTCATATCCGACATGCAGGATCTATTTTTAATACTTAATTGGAATTTTACATTATTAAGCCTAGTGTAACTGGACAAGCCACAACATGCCAGTCCGCTGTACATCGAGTACAGAGACGATCTCCATGTGCCAAATTGTGTGTTTCACAATACTTAGTAACACAGATCAATATATTAACATTGGATCAAGGACAACAAGGAGCTATTTTGTAAGTTTTGCTATTGCTGCATAGCCAACATTAGCATGAACAGCTGTTTACTTACCAGTCTAGAAGACATGTTACGAGTTCAACATCAAACATCATTCTTTTACTCACCAACAGCTGTCTCCACCGGTGGTAAGCAACGCAATGTTAGCTCTTATCTATCACGTCTTTTCTTCTACTGAAATTAGCATGCTAACCAGCTAGCCACGGCCCGTCTTGTCACTTTTCCATAGCGACTCATCGTAGCTTCCAATCTGCCCTGACATAGCGCTGCTCAGAAGGTGGATTATAACTTCTTGTCTTGTAAACGCAGTGATGACCGAGCCCTTGTCAAGCGACGATCACCACCACCTGCTCCCAGCCAGAAACCTTGTTTGGCAGCAGAGAAAACTTACAAATAGCCCCTTTTAAGAGAAAACTTAATACGCAGTATTTTAATACTACTATCACAATACTCCTGTGTGCAAAGCCATGTCCACAGAGAAATGATTTTGCCAGTTTGGTGTGGAAGAACTTGACTGGTCTGCACAGAGCCCTGACCATAACCCTGTTCAGCACCTTTGGTATGAACTGAAACATAACTGTGAGCCAGGTCTCATCGCCCAATATCGGTGGCTGACTTCACTCATGTTCAGTGGGAGCAAATTCCATCGTTCTGTCGGTGATAGAGCAGTAGCAAAAAAGAGACATTGTTATACGAACATATCACACAATCATCTCACAAAGCAAAGACATTAAATGTACATATACATCATTTGTGCAAAATTGCACAAGGGATCATATATTTTAAGGCATAAACATGACAGTATTTCTACAGTAATGTGGCTCTCCACAGGTGTCCCTCTGTCACGTAGAGATGGTGCAGCCTGAGGACAGCAGTTGCCGCTGTGGAGTGTGGAGGTTAAGAATCACACAGGCCTGCTTTTGAAAAAGAGACTGCTTCTCCAAGTGTGCGAGAAGGCCATCAGGAAAATTCCATTGGGGAATTGGGATGTGTCCAATTATATGCCATACCCACTGTGACTTTGGTGGGAAACTGTTGTCTCGTTGTCACCAGGAGAAATCTGTGTTTCTGTGCCTCCCCAGTCACTTGCAGGTTTGAGGCTGTGGCTAATGAGGCTTAGCTGTTATGTAGGCCAAGTCAGTCTCAGTCTCAGCTCAGCACTGCTGATTGCAGGGGCCTGCTCAGCCAGAATCAGGCAATAATTAACGCCTTATTGTGGAAATCAAACCTCGCCTGATTATGTGCCGCATAGAATTTGAGAGATCTTTGTAAATAACACCTCTCGCCTCTTTATTTGCAGTATTATGTCTCCAGTGCATTGTTTTGTGCTGATGTCCCTTGTCTCAGGGCAGGACATGAGAGGTTCCAGTGAGATCTCTTACAAATCTCATTAGTAGCTCACAGCTAAAGATGTTCACTACAGTATGTGCACCGCAAGTATAATTTTTTACATAAGAGACGACTATATCAAACGGCGCAGGAGGACATTTGTGATTCTCAGCTGTAGCTTGTGTGTCCCAGATAGTTTTTCTTGTGGAAAAAGGAAGGAAAAGTCTTAAGCTTTTGACATAACCCACAGTACATTCATCAATGAACAATCACTGCTCATAACAGCTTCATTTCACACTTATAGAACACACGTTTTAAACTATTTGAGAATGAAGATCCCTCAGAGTGATAGCTGTTTTCAGTTTTCTAACTGTGTGTGTGTGTGTGTGTGTGTGTGTGGTAAACAGGTGGATGACAGGTAAACTGGCTTCATTTGTGACACACATGGCCACTGAGCCGTTAAAATCTCATCAGCTGAAGATGCGCTGACTCAAGTCAGTTATTCATTTAAAGTAGTTGAACAAATTGGATGACACTCATGTACTGAAACTCAAGCCAGGAGGAGGCTTTGTAAATAATTAATGAGGTAATCTCATTGCATGCTTTTTGGATATACTAAAACCTTCAAAGTAACTTTAAATATCACATTGAGTAGCAGCTCAGGGAAAGCATAAATATTTATTTGATTTTTTTTTTACTTGTAAATAAATCAGTAAGATTTCAGTTCTGGAAGAATCAATGTTGAAAAGCTTTCGTTCAAAATCCAAGTTTCTATTTCTCTGTTTAATCATCTTGAGGTTATAGTTTACAGTTGCTTAAGGTTGGCCGGCACAAGAACAAGGTGACTATCTGGGGAGGAAATAACTGGTTCTAAACAGAGTGCGAATTATACAGTGACAATTGGGGGGGATTCGACAGGGGTGAAAGGGAAGCCAACCCAGTGCAGGTGTGTGCTTCAGTAAACTGAAGTGTTTGTGTGCTTGCAGTATCATGCTTGTTTAACTGAAGCTGTCAGATAAATGCAGTGGAGTAAAAAGTAGAATATTTCCCTCTGAAATGATGTGGAGTGGAAGTATAAAGTAGCATAAAATGGAAATACTCTAGTAAAGAACAAGTACCTCAAAATTGTGCAGTACTTTCCACCACTGCTAATACAATAACTTAGCCTTCAGCACACATGTGTTTTAATACTCAATATTCAATATTCAATCACCCTACCAGGTAAAATTCCTGAATTCCTGAGTGAAAACAAAGTTGCTGCCTAATAAATTTATCTAATTCTGAAATGCTGAGGGTAGGAAAGTAAAGTGTATTAAACAAGCTAGATAGAACTACTAGTTAACTTTAGCTAGTGCTACTTACATTTACTTACAAGTGGCAGACGAGACGTTCTTCTTAATTAACTTAATCCCCCCCTCGTAATTCGAATCCTGTTTCTAAGCACACCTCTTTTTGGTGGATTGTTGTTGTGGAGTAGCTAAAGTGTGGAGAGGTTTCAGAGCTCCATGGAAAGAGCTGTTTCAGTGAAAGGTTGGCTGTCACATCACTGAATCCCAGTTGCATCTAAAACTTCAGTTCATCCTGTATTGCTCTCTGTTCTTGACAATATGGTTCATTTTTTTCCCCTTCCTTTTGTCTGTCCTTAGGTAGGTTGGTGTGAAGAGCATGTCTTAATACATAATGCATGTCTAATCCAGCTCCAGCAGCAGATGTGGAGTCACTGAGTTGTTATCTTCTTACTGTATGTGACAGATATTGCATCATTTTGCCATAAATGTTGGATGCAATTATAAGAAATTTAGCAGGAGTGTCCCAGGAAAAAAGACACCGGGGCTTGAGCTGATTCCTGTGTGAACAGCTGAATATATTTTTCCTCTCGTTTTTGTGTCACATGATGGTGAAGTCAAGCAAATGGCCTAATTTTTCATACTAAAAATAAACCCTTACAAATGTCTGATCAAAACTTTTTCAACACAACTTAAACTTTGTGAATTAATTGGCTGTGAATCTTTCTTTTTTTACAGAAAATGTTATGATTGATGATTCCTATATTCATATCTTTGACGTCTTAATGGACTCATCACTGCCATAGAAATCAAAATGATACATCAGTCTTTATAAGAGTAACAAACATGAAACAGGAACCTGATAGGAATGTGTTGACCTACAGTATTCAGTCATCGGCATTTGCCTTAGTATCACTTGCTTACCCATAGGCTTTGTTCAGGCATTAACTGTTATCTGATCACAAGTGAACAACTCCAAGTTCAGGTGTGAACACACCCACGACACTTTGAGGACGCATTTGAGATCCGGTCACTCAGACCTCATTCAGAGGTGGTCTGGTCCACATTCTTTTAGCATTGTGAAATGAAATGTGTCCTGGGCCACGACTACTCGGCTGACATCCTCTGCCACAGTCTTAATTAGTCCGCCACAGCTTCTTAGGCCCTGTTCGCACCTGACAATAACGTGTGTCTCAGGTGAGCTGATCCCCAGTGGACAGTTCAAAGTACGACACTTCACACCTGGCATTAGAGTGTGTGTAGATTTCACTTCCCCACCTTTTATATGCAAATAAACACATACGCTGTTGTTTTTAGCTTTTAGCTATAGTTAGCTTTAGTTTTTAGTTGAGAGAGTGGGGGTTGAGTGGAGGGGTTGAGTGAATCGTTGCACTGTGCACAACTCTACAATGGAATAAGGTTTTAACCATTCGAAATAGTAAAATATTTTCAGTTCATTAGGAGACTGTGACGGGACTAATTAGTCTGGCAGAGGATGTCAGTTGAGTCAATGTGGCCCATTTGAGTTGACACTGCTAAAATGATGTGGCCACGTGTGACCCAGTCCACCTCTGAATGCGGTCTGAGTGATCAGATCCCAAATGTGTCCCCAATGCATCTTGGGTCACACCTGTGACACAAGACCCAGCTGTCCACTTGTGATCGAAACACCCAAGACGGATGTTGATACCAGGTCTGAACAGGGCCACAATGAACTGAAAATATTATGCTATTTCAAATGGCTAAAACCTTTTTTCATTGTAGAGCTGTGCGCAGTGCAATGATTCGCTTAACCCCTCCTTGCCCTGCTCTCTCTGTCTCTCTCTCTCACAAACACAGACACATTTTCTGTACTTTTGCTGTAATCATGATCCAGACTTAAGTAAGTTGTGGCAACATTCTAGCAGCATACTGCACAAATCCACCTTTGCAGTAACCGTACACAACTTACCCAGAGCCAGACAACAGAGACGATGTCAGAATGTCTATCATGAAAATCTGTAACTTGTTTTTAATGTGCACATTAAAAACAAGTTACAGATTTTGATGGATTTGCATAAATAAATGGAGTGTTTCCTAGAAACACATGACACGGCACGCTCTTATTGAGAACAGACCCTCCTGTTTTGCAGTGTGTGATAGATACTCACCATTAGTCAGACATCAGTAAGCACTTTAATGTACAAGGCTAATTGCAGGTAGTAAAAAGAGGAAACGCATTACTTGGCATGGAGGGTGCCTAAAGGGAGAAAACCACCTCACAAAAAACTAATGAACCATGAGTAAACAATGTTCCTCCAACCCCCCAACGCTGCATCTGATACTACAGAACAGTTCACATGTACACTAGTGTTTATCTGTCTTTCAGTTATTTGAAAAGTTTAACTGCTCTGAATGGAGAATGAGCTCTTTCTACTAATGGTTAGGAGATACACGCTTAAAGGTGGAGAGCTTTGAAACAGCACCTGACTAGTCAGGGATATTAATATTATTTAATATTATTTTGTTTTGTCTTAAACTAATGTTTTGAATATGTCTTGTAAAGACACTGAATAATTTACTGATAGTCAAATCTGTAAGAATGTAACGTTTTGGTCCAAAAGAGGGCAAAACAAAAACCTGTAAACAAAACTTTGACATTAGTTGATATAGCAAACATGTTAGTTAGTTTTTTTTTGTTTTGTTACCATCATACCACTCTCCTTTCAGGTCTGGTTTGCTCTCCCGAGCATGGGCGTAGGTTTGCATATGGACGGTAGGGACGTGTCCCTACCAGTCCTTTTTGAGGACAGAAGTACACTATGTTTAGAGTGAGCCCTCCCAGAGGCTACGTCTCCAAGACGACTGATTTAGACATGCTAACATTTGATTGGCTGAAAAGGCAGGGACCATCTGGAGGCTCAAGTCATGTACAAATATCGCATTTACTGCCAGAAAACATTGCTGACAATGGTGAGTTATCAGTGCTGTCAGTCCATTCCTCAAGCATGGGCTAAAATGTAGTATGTCAGAGGACTTCCTGTCCTGATCTGCGCAGCACACATAACCTCATTTTTTTTCCATGCCAACACATTTTGTCCTTTGTAGATATCATTCCACCAAAAAAGAGACATCAGCAGCTCTTTTCACCACCCAGAGTTTAAGTAATAGGTAGTAAACTAACTAGCCAGTAACCACATTGATTTAAAATGAAAGCCTGATAACTACTTAACTTCACCAGCTATAGATTAATACTGATGCATCACTGGATTCAGGTGACGGGTCGTTGTGTCCCTACCAACGTTGAGACCAAACCTGGGCCCCCTTAAATGCTCCACCCTGTTCACCAGCTACTCTTTAACTTTGTCTGTCTGCCATTCGGTGTCACTCATTGGTGCATTGAAGGATGCACTGAAATGTGACAGTTGTTTGATGGCTGCTGAAGGAGATGAAGCTTTGTCTTAACAAGCTTTGCTGTCAGAGAACAAAGACAGACAATAAGCTGTGAATATGGTTGTCTCCTGCATGAAAAGAGGATGTGTTTTCAGCAGCACAGTCGAATGTCTTCCAACATGGTAATACTGAACTTATTATGGAATGTTTTCCTCCACATTGCTCGACAAATCCTCCAGCCTAGACAACTACCCAGCTCATTTGTCCCTACCCTCGGCTACAACCCATACGAGCGTACCACCCAAACCAATCTAGGCTTATCTGACATCTGTCTGACCCTCTGCTTAGTTTTTCTGCACGTCCAACCTCACAGGGTGGTGAGAGGTTAAATCTTTATCATTCTTACTGGTTCATGGAGTTCGGTGACCTTATGTAAGTCCAACATACACTGTAGCTCCAACGTTAACCCCAAGCAAAATCAGTGAAAGCAACTGAACTGTACCATTAAAGCACTTGGAAAAACCAGTGTTGTGTGTTTTTTACATACCGGCCTTTTGGCTTGCTGCGTGAGCCACACGACACACAGAAACAGCTTAGAGAGGAAGAATGAGATGAGGGGAAAAGTGCTGGTGATCAACACACTGCAGAGCGAGCTGGAAATATTGTTGGTGGCAACTTAATATAGTTACTATATAAATATAGTGCCCCAGAAGCAGAGCTCCATGCTAATAAGTAGTAGGCTTCTTTAAGTGGGGAAAATAGTATACAGTATTAGAGTAAGAAGGAATTGAACGAAAATGCATACAGTGAAGGAGAACGTTTAATTTGAGTTTTAATTGATTAACAAAATTGGAACCTGGTTTTTAGTTTTAAAACAGCATCAGAAAAATAGTCCACACTCTCAGTAAGTAAAGCAAGAGAGTGAAGTGAGACCCTCTCCTTTTTATCCCCCAACATTTTGTTAATGGACTTGAACAACGTCACCCTGCATCACTTACCTGGTCTGAAGTTTCCAGGGGGATTCATGGCTGACGTGGAGTTCAGGTAAACAAGTCATTTTGCAGATTTAGCTGTGCGCTCTCTGTCAGCATCATACAGTTTGCTTCTCCCTCTGATTTCCTCTGCTGTATGTGACAACCTTGTACTCTCAATACCTCCTCTCTTCAATACAGCTATGAACACAATGTCAAGGAAAAATAAACAGTTTCGACATCAACAGCTAACAGGAACTGTACAACAGTAACCACTCCTGCCGCGCTTCAGTCTTCATAACAGCCCTTCACGGCAATTATCACTGCACATATTGTATGATTAAAACAAAATCGAGGGCCAAGATAAAATAACTTTAATTTTTTGCAGTCCAAAATTTTTCCCTAAAATAGAGAGCTGTCATCAAGGTCCAAGCCTACCCCCAGAGTAACAGTAGTCAGTTTGGAGGCAGTTGAAAGGAGAGGAGCCAGGTGTACTGGTACTGGGGGGTGAGGCTTGCTAGGCCTGCCAGTGTCACAGGCAACCAAAGGCCAGGTGCTTCCAAAGAGTCACCCCGAATGTCACGCTAGTTCAGCGCAAAGATCTCCCATGTTTTGTAGTCTTTGTTCTTAAGCCAGCTAGCTGCTGGATGTAGCCTTATATTCAACATACAGACGCGAGAGTGCTATCGGCCGTCTCGTCAAACCTCCCACCACAAAGTGAACATGTTTTTATTTTTTCAAATTTTCAAAACTGCTGCTTTAATTAAGGAGCAGAGACTGAGAAAACAATTGTTCACACTTTCCACTCAATCATGTTACGATACACCAGTTTTATCAGCTCTTGTTTAGCAAAAGAAAAACCTGCCAACCAGCTTGTTTCACTGCATCTCATGGATTGAACAGAGGTGTTATCTTTGTCAGCACATTTGTTTAGCACAGCTAATGTCATATTGTTTAAAAGTCATCTCCCAAACCTTTCTAATCTCCAAACACACTGTTAAAAGAATGTTTGATCAACCAATACATAACCTATACCATACATACAACCTCACCTTTTTCTGCCATTTTTTATAATCATGTCCCATCTTACTGTTACTTAGTGTCTTTGGTATTATTTCTATTAGCTAACACATGCGCCTCAGTCTGTCAGCCTATAATTTAAATGTTTATAAATTATAAACATTCACAAGACACTCAGGGGTCAGTATGTCATAATGTTTTATGACGGCTGATACAGACAGCAAGACATAATCGAGCAGCCGTAAGACCAAGACCAAGAGTTATAATTCCTTCTGAGTGTTGTAATAATGCACTGCAGATACAGTAGTCAGAGGAAGTGTTACCAGAGAGAGTAAGAACCCAAATGAGATCAGGAGTAGGTGGATGAAAAAAAGGGCGCACATGAATATTTTGGCCAGAAGTTGAACTCCATGGCAACACACTGATCCAACACCTTGTGCATTCCCACCAAATCAAGGCTGAAGAAATACTTGGATTAAAAAAAAATTTAAAAAAAATAAAAAAAAGCCTGGCATATAACGCAGAGATCGTATGAGAAACACCTCATTGTAATCAAGCCCTTGCGTTCATGAAGTCCCTGGAATCAGGCCTGAGTAATTAGAAAATAATCATTGCTGTGTGTATTCGGATTTAGACGTCTGAATGTGCAGCATTGCGCCTTGTGATAACCACCCACAGAGTTGTGGCCAGCCTCTAATTGCATTTTCAAGTCAAAGGCGTCAGATCAATGACTGTCTGCAGCCTTTTACTGTGTCCTTCACCTAGATATACACCAAGGAGGCTGATAACAGTGAGATAGAATCAGTTGGGGTCAGGGATGTCCCAGCGCCGCCATTTGTATCAGTCGTGTGGCGCCATAATGAAACCTGCAGACGGAAATTTCATTAGCGTGCGAGAGCTCACTGCTCAGTATGCACATGACCAGTTCATGTCATATTGTGACTGCGACTCATTATTCACCCATTTATCAGTATTACATTCGCTGGCTCTGTTTCCTTTTTAAATTAGGGATTCACACTGACTTCAGTCATTATTATACACCTCTGAAGAAATATCTACATTTTGCCATGAAAATGAAACATCATCCCATCTAATCTCCCGCCAAACAAGCTTTGAAATGTGAAATGTGGCTTAAGTAAATACAAATTCAGTATCGCAATAAACCCGAGAAGTTTCTTGTGTTTTGCAATGTTGTATAATGGGCTCATAAAACAAGGAAATTGAAGAATCCTTAACAGTAAAAGTTCCAATCAGAGAGTCTGCAGTTACAAAATATGATTTATAAACTGCAAAATGGGTATAAACTGATTTGGTCTAGTGAGATATATAAGAGGAACTAATGGACGTCAGTGCACTAAGCTTTAGTTTAGGGACAACAATACCCATGATTGTTATGGGTTTATTAAAAATGCATAAAGGAACATCAAGTCACAAGATGTTAATTGCAACCACTGAGCCCGATGCTGCCATGTCTGCCGTCCCCCTGGAGTACAGTGTAAAACTAATTGCTTGAACGACGTACTTCTTTAAATCACTCTCACATCTTCAGCCCCCCCACCCCCGCGATATTTCAGATCCTGTCAAATGATTCAAGCTTGTCACATCGTAAGGAAGCAGCAAGAATTGACAAAGATTCATAACCAGTGAAGCTTAGACAAATTGGATCCAGTGTAAAACAAAGGTAGAGGGGAAAATAAATAAGAATAAAGGAGAATAAATAAGGAATATTACATTTACACATAACACAGAATATAATACAAAGATCAATCTACAGTTAGCATAGATTACAAGTGTAGCAGAGAAATATGAGGTGAAAAGTAATAGAGTTGAAAGTTGTGTTTTCCCCTCCAAAACAAAGGTATATTAGAAATAAAGCGAATTATTTTGGCGAGGTTGGGTAAAGGAAGAAGACACGGGTACAAATACATGTGAGAGGGAAGTGATATGAAGGGAGCAGGGGTCTAAAATGAGGTTTAAGGCTATGATTGAAAATTTTCAGTGTTCAGTACTTTTGTTGTTTCCTCAAATCAGTTTTGTGTGGTACACCTGCTTCTCTGTACTCGCTTTGCTTTGTTGAAATATAAACCTACTGTTATCCTTCTTAATATCACTGTCACAATCTGATTTATTAGTCACTTCCATAATGTACGCTTTGCATACATGGGAGCGAGCTATCAGTCTCCACCGGTCAGGGGTGTGTGACAGAAACACATTACAAAGACAGACACATAATAAAAAGACATAAGACACATATTAAAAAGACAAAATGCATATTAAAAAAAGAGACACTTTAATGTGTCAATTTCTCACATGTGCAATGTATAATAGTTTGTTTGCATTGATAGACAAGATCATTATTCACTTTTAATAGTGAATGGAGTTTTCCTCTCCATGTTTTCCAATAGTACTTCATGTGACATGAGTTGGAAACATGGTTTCGGATTCTTCCTTGTTTCGTTTCTGACTTGCAAGAAATGCTGGCGAAGCACTGCCAACATTTGGTGGCAGTTGACAAAAGTAGTGGTGAGATGAGAGAAAAATGTAGTTGTAGGGCCAGATTATGTCAAATTTGCAGAAAGCACATAATGAATGTGCATACTGCGTTTTGAGAATGTTGATACATTTGACAATGACATCTATTCTCCACATTTAGTATGAGAGTCCATAAAAAAAATGAAACAACAGAAATTTGTCAATCTAAGCAAAGACAATAGGGTAGAAACACTGTTTCCCCCTCCAAAAACATACATACACCTTGACTAACAAAATTAAAGTTGATTAAGATATAATACTGAAGAAGAAAGACAAACAGTGAAACAGCTGAGGTAGCACAAGGAAGACGCATGAGAGAAAGCTTAAGTACACTATCACTGACCACAGAGATGTTTGAGTCAGGCACAAAAAAGAGCTGCGGTCATCTAAACCAGAGAAAGTAAGAATGAAGAAGATTCTCTCTCACTGAGCACTTTATTAGGAACACTTTACTAACACTGTGTAGTTCCTCCCTTTGCTCTCAAACAGCCTCAGTTCTTCATGGAGTCCACAAGATATTAGACACATTCCTGTGAGAGTCTGCTCCAATGTTGACATGACGGCATCGTTTCTGCACATTCATCAGCTGCACGTTCATGTTGCTAATCTCCTGTTCTACCACATCCCAAAGATGTGCTGTTGCATTCAGATCAGGTGACTGAGGACGCCACTGAAGTTCACTGAACTCATTGTCACGTTCATGAAACCAGTTTGGGACGGCTTTTGCTCTTGTGGCTATCACAATCCTGCTTGAAGGAGCCATTAGAAGATGGTAACCTGTGGTCATGAAGCACCATACACAGCATCAATATATCAACAACAATGGGCTGTGGCATCCAAACCATGATTTATTGGTATTAAGGGCCCAAAATGTGTCAAGAAAACATTCTCCACACCATCAAACCGCCACCACCAGCCTGGACTGTTGGCACCAAATTCTGACTCTACCATCTGCTGCCTCAGCACAAACCCAGATCCATCGGACCAGGCTGCGTTTTTCAGCTGTCCAGTTTTGGTGCTCTCGTTTCTGGCAGGAGTGGAACCTAATGTGGTCTTCTTCTGTTGTGTTGTGTTGTGTTGTTTTATTCTCAGATGCATTTCTGCTCACCACAGTGGTAAAGGGTGGTTATCTGAGTTACTGTAGCCTTTCTGTCAGCTCCAACCAGCCCAACCATTCTCCTCTGATCTCTCTCACCAATAAGGCGTTTCCACCCACAGAACTGCTGCTCGCTGGATGATTTTTGTTTTTCACATTATTCTGAGTAAAAACTCTGGAGACTGTTGTGCTTGAAAATCCCAGGAGATCAGCAGTTTCAGAAACAAACTCAAACCAGTCTGGCACCAACAATCATGCCACAGTCAGTCACTGAGATCACTTTTTTTTTTTTTTTTCTCCACTCATTCTGATGTTTGATGTGAACAATGCATTGCACAACAGCCACATAATATGCAGGTGCACAGGCGTTCCTAATAAAGTGCTTGGTGAGTCTATCTTTCCGTTAAATTTAAGATTGAATGTATCGGCTTTAAAAAGGTACATAACAGTAGATAACAACCCTTTTGAATTATTCATTAAATGTTCCCTCATCATACGTAAGGGATTTACTGTCATTAAGCTGAGTGACAGTTTTCAGACACATCAGTTATTTTATCTCGACGGCAGTCTGCAAGCTTTGTAAAGTTTTAATGTAAAAGTATATTGACAACAAGAGACAGCCGGTGAAGATAACCAGGGCAGCAGAGTTTTGCAGGTGATGTTGATTAATTGCCTCCTGAAACAAAGAAAGCAATATTGCAGAACAGTCACCATTCAGTTACAATGTTCAGTGACATCATCAAAACTGTTGAAGCCTTCAGCTGAGCCGAACAGAAATGGCTCCACTGAAACTAAAGGAGAGATGAAAATGGGACATTTTCTATCCAAGACAGAAGCAGGAGGAGATTTATTGATTCAAATGTATATTTTATAGTGAAACTCAAAAGTGCAAAGACAGAAAGAAAATATTTTATTTTATGGGACTTTGCTCTTTAGGGGTAAAATCAATTTCTGCTTTAACAAAAAACTCTGCATTTGTTGAATTTCAAAATGTAAAACCCTTGAGAGAGAGAGAAGCAGACATAAACATCTTTACATGCATTTGTGTGTGCATGTGTACCATATGTGATTGCGTGCGTGTGCATATGTGCATGCCGTGATTGTGTGTGTGTGTGTGTGTGTGTGTGTGTGTGTGTGTGTGTGTGTGTGTGTGTGTGAAAACAACAAACTCTTTTTCTCCTTTTCACTTGTTTAGTTCCCCTGCTTTCTGGTCCAGAGGTGAGAAGTGTTAATGAGGGTGCGCCAGCCTTCGCCACCTGATAACAAATACCGGTCCACAAAACCCATCAATACCGTGATAGTGGTTGCACACAGATTTGCTGGTAATTATGCCCTCTGGATGTTCCTGAATCTGCCCCCCCCCCACATATCCCCAAATCACCCAGCCCCCCCACCCTGCACTGCGCTGCGTATCTTCTGGTTCCCTCAGTCGGAGAAGTAAAGCCACTGAGAGCCTTAGTATGGGGGTTGGACCAATTAGAGGAAGAAATACAGAGCACAAGAGACTGCTCTTAGATCAGCCAAGCAGAGTAGTGCCAGGCGTTGTTTTTCAGCTCTCATACAGAAGCTTACCGGTGTGTCAGCTTGAAGAGAAAAGACCACTGTCTACTTGCAGCTTGTTGAGAAGATTGTTGTTTCTTGTTCTATTGAACCTGGATAACAAGGAACCATAATGACAGAGGGTGCTTTTTTTCTTGCTCCGTTCGCATCAACTCGGCGCTGCAGATCTTTTCAGGAGGTCAAAACATGACTGCAAATGGACAACTTTCTGAACAGGCCATTAGCAGTGTTAAGAGTAACAGAAAAGTTCTATAAACAGAGCAAAAATTGCACCTTATGACTTAACATCTCCTGGTTGTTGCTGCTAGCATCAAGCAAATTTAGTGAAATGACCTCCAGCAAGCCATTAGCGTGCTCCAGTGGGACATCGAGGTGGGAAAAGACCCTGATGGCGCTGAGAAAGGCTTTGCCTCCTCCCCTCCCTCAGGACACTCGCAGGTGGCAAAGTGGCAGAGCTGTTGTCATAGCAACCTCGGTTATTTCAACCATCCATGGCAGGTTCTGACAGATGTGTTAAGCCTCCTGGGCAATTGGAATCGAGAGGATTGACCCTTTCTCACTTTGTTTCTTTTGGGAAGTTCTGATTTCGATAGGTTGAGAAAAGAAAGGGGGAGTCGGAGCAAGAGACAGAAAGTGAAAGGCAGCCAGCAAGTGAGAGCAAACGTGATCAGTAACCTCCTTTCTGCTCCTCCCGCTGTGTAATCAACGTGACATTGCAGGTGGAAAGCTCTGGGAACTTTCTTTGCCAACAGGCCCTAGGGTGAGCTGCAGGGATCCCTGGCTGACAGAGAAACCCCAGCTCAAGGACTTGTGATGTTCTCTCTCAGTCCATATCAGTCTCACACAGTCAGCAGCATGAACCCAGCTCCTCCACCATCCCTCGGATTACTTCCAATAAACAGCATTTCTAGTCAGTGCTGTCAGGGGCTGGAAGAGAATATCACCTCTGTCATAGAAAATGCACACAGATGCAGCCGGGGTGTTTTTTTTCCTTCGCTTGCTTGAATTTCAGAGTTGACATGGTTATTTACATATTGACTCTCATGATCTTTTGAGCCTCAGATGTTTAGGAGCCCAGTTTACACCTCTGGGGGGAAAAAAAGAAAGAAAACCAACTAGATTTTAAATATGTTTTATTATGTTAGTGGTTCCAAAATCTTTTAAAGGAGCTCATGTGTTGAAACTGAGGCAGATATTGAAATCCCACCTCTGACACATGTGATGGGGAAAAAAGGTCATCCAAAAAGAGTTGCCACAGCTGGTGTAGAGAGCAGGGTATTCCATTTAAAATGTATTATTTTTCTTTTTAGTAGCTTTCATTTTCTGACAATATATATTCTCATTTATTAAGACATGATTCATGACACAAAATAATGGGGTTGCTAATCGCTGGCATATTAACTTCAGATCCAACAGGATACAGTGTCCCTGTATACTTCAGCCACTCTTTGTTGTGCTGCTAGAATTAGGTTAGACTGAATATAATCTCTAATACAAAGACTAGAGCATCAGCTGGAAGCCAGACTGTTCTGCAGATTTGTTGAGCATGTCTCTAACACATCCAAGGTTAATGGTTCAAACCTACCAGGGCCACAAACACAGCGGATGAAAGCACTCGTGATATTTTAAGGCACTTTGGATAAAAGCACCGATCGCATATGTTCTGTTACAAGTACAAACTCAGTGAGAGTATAGAGCGTAAAGTGGTAGCGATTACGTTTTGAACTACATAATACAGAACATAATTGTTTGCAAATAGAATTTTACACCAAAATGCTAAATGCACCTTGATGTCCTGACAGCCAAGAAATGAAAACAAATTGATGGCTTTGGTGCAGGAAGAAGAGAGCGCACATGTTGAATACACATGGTGATTTAAGGTTTGGGCCGTGTTTACACTGCATCCTAAAGAAGTTCAGCTTTTACTATGTTGGTGCATTACTCTGCACAATTTCCACCACCTAAAGAGGGATCATCTTTTGCCTTTTGCATCCGTTATTGTTTGACTTATTGAATTTGGTGATACCACTTGCTGACTTAGGTCGACATTATAATGCACAGGCTGCAGTGGCTGCTGCAGTACTAATGCAGATTAGATGCAGAATACAGTAGATGCCTGATGTCGAGTATATATTGGCTACAAGACTCACCCATTAGGTTCTGCTAGTCTTATTAGCATTCGCTGGCATTGCCTGGAAATGTGTCTGCCAGTGTGTAGCACACTTGATTAGAAGCCAAGAAATGTGAGGGTAGATGTCCTCAGTGCAGTTTCCTTGACAGTCTGAATTACTGAACTTATTTTCACACAGGGACTTCTGTTTACATGATGGCACCAATAAAAAATATAGCGTGCAGGAAGTATACCAGACCAATTCCCTCTCTCACCACTACAGCCTCATTACCCCAACTGAATGTAACATTGAGTGAATGTCAATGTTTTATTGCATATTGAACTGACTCCAGTGCCGCTGCAGTGAAACTGTTCCAGACTACAGACTGACAGATGAGGTCCATGGTACAGTTGTCAACATCCTGTTCCCTCAGTTTTTTTGCTGTTGCTTTTAGATCTTGACTTGCAGGGTGTCAGATGCCAGGCGGACGTCCATCTGTTGCAGTTTGTCAGCTACCTCTTAACCCCATTGGTTGTGACATAGCACATCACATTCGCTGATTTTTTTTAACACATCCTGTTTTTTTTTGTTTGCTTTTTTTGGGAGGGGGGGGGGGGTTGCCAAAGGTCACGACTGATGTACGTGCCAGAATCCCTGCCAGTGTCTGTATCTGTGTCGACACATCCTCATTGATGTCCTCTGCACCAGAGACAAAGCAGCACCAACCAAGCAAATCCCCCACTCCCACCCAAACCAACCCACACCCCTTTATCTCAGGGGACTGCTGCTGTGGTTGTTGATGTGTATCTCATTGCATATAGGTGCCTGATTATAGTGTAAAGTGGAGAAGCAACTGAGACGGGGGCTGTCTCCATCCTCCTGCAGATAGATTTGTGAGAATTTTTAAAGACGTTCTTAGACGACACTATCAAAATGGATGCATGTGTGAACTGTCACAGTGCAAATAACATTGTCATCAACATGAGTTAAACTAGATTGAGTTCATGACTGTTTGTCATTGCATCTTTTTATCTCTTTATGAAGCTTCAAGACTCAACCATCTACTTGAGGTAACAATACTTAATTATGCATGACACTGTTTTAAAGCATTCAAGAGTAATAAAATATTTATTTGTAGTTGAATCCTTGAGTGACATGTTTATGACAGCTTATATCACTGCGCAAATGTCAAGTTGTCATATGAACCACTAAAGCTGTGGTTTTGGGTCTGTTCTAACATTTCCTTCAACAACAACCAACCAACAACTCTTTTCATTACAAATCTCATTTCATTCATGGACATAAAATAATTGGTATGACTGGTAATTGACTGGTAAAAAACCATTCTGAAAACATAATTTAGAGACAGTAGACACTTAGAAACGGAAGAGAAGAGCGGATCAGACTGCCAGAAATGCACTGCGTCTGCAGACATCATAAACATTACAGCAGAAGCAGAATATATTTTTCTATATGGGCTTTATGATCCTCAGAGTACATTACATATCGTTCTTATTTAACTTACAACCTGGAGTTCGTATGGAGTTATCTATCAGCTGGTTTCAAAATTAAAACACCTTTACGCTAAAAGACTTACTTTGAACTTATTGATCAATAGACAAAGAATATCAGGTTTTGCTGTAGTGCAGGGGTGAACTGAGCATCTTCAAACAGTGGGTGTTTTCCTAGGGTCAAAGAATAGAGGATGATGGATGTTGTATAGATGTAAAGCCCTCTGAGACAAATTTGTGACTTTGGGTTATATATAAAGAATATTGACTTGGTTGACTCGGCAAAAAGGGGGGGGGAGGGGAGTCCAACCATATATTCAACCATATTGAATATAGATGGAGAAAGTTTTTTAAGAATGTGTTTGAGTAATGCTGTTCTAGAGCGGCCAACAAGCGCAGTACAGCTGTGCCTGTAGCTGGATCATGAATTCATCAGATCTCATGAGCCCGTCCTCCTTATTCGGCTGTTAACTTTCATATATTCCGTCTTTCTGGGTCTACAGCATGGTGCTAATAAGCAAAAATGTCTGACACTGAAAATGCCTGTTTCTCCAAAAATGTTTTTGGGCTTACAGCCTTGGCATCTCTGTATGCACATGCTTGATGAAGAAAAAAAAAAAAAAAAAAAAAAAAAAAAAAAACAGAAGCCCAGATCAGATGGAATTAGGAAAGACACCCCATTCTCTATGTGAGCAGAGAGTACAACATCATTTATATCCACTGGTTTGGATGCTCTTCTGGATTGCTCGCCCATGTTAATGATCACACTGCTGTCCGTCGTCACCATTAAAATAGTAATGATTTTCGCGAGTATTCCCACAGAGCACCGTTTTAATTATTTGAGTATTTGCCCAATTTTTGTGAGACCATTGCACATTCTTAAACAGCCAAACGATGTGATGATGCACACATCAAAAGCCACGAGTTCACTCCTAAATTAGTGCTGGAGGAGCTGCTTTTCCTTGTGCTCAATTATTCAGATGCTTATGTCTCAGAGGTTGGGAAACTGTTTTAGCTTCGGATCAGATAAACCTTATGCATGTTAACAAAAACAAGGACCACAGACTTTTGAGGTAGAATAGTGTAGTAGAGTAAAACTGTTTAGTCATTATTTCTCTCTCTCTCTCTCTCTCTCTCTCTTCATTCGCTCTTTTCTTTGTTCTATTCGATTTTAGCCATCCGTGCATAGCATTTGTTCAACTCTTGAAGTAGAGGAAGCTTAAGTTTTATAAAGTTCAGCCTTTCCATTAAGTAATGACAAAATACAAACTAAAATCATCCCTTTGCCCACAGTAGTCTAGTTATTTAAGTCTCCTTTGTGTTGCCCCTGTCTCATGTTTTTGCAGTAAACCCACAACACAATCCTGGCACCAGGTTTCACCAGGTGCAGGCCCAGTCTCCCATGGGAATACCCTCCTCCAGGCAGTCTCCTTATATGCAATCGAGTTTGAGCCTCACATTCTTTTTGCATTCAGCCTGGCTGTGAAGTTAGTAAACTGCTCATCGAAAAAGATCAAAGTTAAATTAGTTAAATTACTGCTGCTGCATCACTTAATTCGTGATCATTGTGTCTTTCCCACTTTTTAGGTTTTCAGTCATTCCTTTATATACTATAGCTTTATATAACTGAATTGTATAAAATGAGGAGTCAGAAGGGTCTAAAAATCTGAACAATTGACTTAATCACATTAGTCATTCACTAACATTTCCTCACGCTGAAAAAACCACAGGTGGAAACTGAGGTGTTGAGTGGATTGGCTGATGGGAGAAAATGGTTCCAGAAGAGCTCAGTATCACTCAGAGACACTCCAGTGACAACAAAGTGGAAATGAAATGTGACCTGCATAAAGTATTATCATAATACTGACTCATCCCATACAAGTGGATGTATGTTAAGTCCCTGTGCAACACCTGTTTAAACACCTTGTTTTCTGACATCTTTCTTTGGCCCGGCTGCTAAGGCAGACTACAATAGTCCACTCTGCAAGGCCAAGCTGAGCAATGCTAGGCTGCAGGGAGGCTGAGTGTGACTGCTGAGAATACTGCTGTGCCAGTGTTTGTCAATGATGTATCGTGTGCAGGATGAGGCAGCGGCTTGGGGGTAGATTACTTTCTTAAACAAGGCAACGGTCTTAAAGGGATAGTTACTGCCCTGGCTATTGGTTTCTTTTCCAGGGCCCCTTGACAGCAGTAGCATCTTAATTCTGGCTACTGACCAAGGCAGCACATTTCCTGCCAAGAGGCAGCCGCCTGGCTAGTCTGTCCTACTGCAGTAGAGAAGCTGGACACAGAATACTGACAGACAGGTCACTGCAGGAGAGGAACCTCAGTCTAATGTGAATATCAAAATATGAATATCAGCCTTAGAGTCTGTTCAAAATAGTTTTTACATTTGTGGATTATTGTTTCTCATATTGTATCTTTTGTTTCAGGGCGGCCTTGAAAAAGAGAGCTTGCTCTCAATGGCCTTCCCTGTGTAAGTAAAGGTTTGAATGAATGAATACTCAGCTAAACTACAGTGCGGTTACAGCCTGAACAAACATTGAGGAATTTCATCCTCGCTGGAAACCAACTCGAGTTCTGGAAACTGCAAAATCCTTACCAGCAAAGTTTTCTGTTGAGACGAAGCCAAAGCTATCTACACTGCAACATCCACTGACCCAAACCTGCGTATACTTGACAGATAATCAATTGTCTGGTGAGAGAATTGGCCCCCCGATGGGAATTTAACAACCCTTACTTGTAAAAAAAAATAAAAAATAAAATACTCTCCAAGAAGCACCCTCCCTTTTGTTTGTTACTTTCACTTTTTCCGTCTGAATTGATGTAGCCCCTGAATTTTGTCCAAATATAGAGAATCTTCTCGTGCAGAAGGAAGACATTTTTCTAAAACAAGAATTTTGTGTTACGTCAACCCAGGTGTTGCCAGGTTCCACTCAGGGGCATCAGCACTCCAAAACAAGCACAGACACATTATTATCAAGTTGTCAGGGCTTGCAAACCATTACTTACTTGCACATCATGTCTATATACTAAATGGCTTTTCTAGTCTTATCAACCACTCAATGCGCTTTACAATGGAGGCCACATTCACCCATTCACACGAACAGCACTGTTTCCTACAGTACTTTTCTACCGTAGACACACATTCACACACTGAGGATGCATACATGGGGTTGAGTATCTTGCCCAAGGACTGGAGTAACCGGGAATCGAACCACAAGCTGATTAGTGGACGACCGGCTCTACTGAACGGTTTTGCCTAACACATTTTGGAGGAAACATAATTTCTGTATTGATAATGCTCACTAGTACTTTCTCACTTTTGGAGCAACTCAAAATCGCTCTCCTTTAAACTCTCTTTTGGTCTCCACCTCGCTAATGTCGTCTGTTGTTGGGAACTGGGTATATAGCATACTGGCTATATGAACGTGCTGTGAAACCAAAACAATGAGCTAAAAAAGCTTAAGAGCTCACTTCACTGACTTATTGTGGTATATTACAACACTTTATGCCACTGTACTGAATCAAAATCAGATCCAAACTGACAGGAACCTCACTACCTTCACCGCATTCTACTATAGAGTCATCTCAGTGCATGATTTGTACAGTGGTTCACATTTTCCCTCTATTTTCCATAACTATATGTTTGGAGGTGTTTTGTACGGCACATGTTTATCACAAACTTGATGGTGACATTCAGCAATATTCAATTTCTTGCTCTCAGCTTTTCTCATATTCCTAAATTCCATGCTTGGCAGACTCACCTCATCCTAATATAAATTTCCTGTATTTATTTGTTTATTTTGGCTTGAAATAATTGCTTCCCATTGCCAAACCTACTCTCCTCTCTTAGACCAGGCATCCATGTGACAGTCTATTCTCCCATAGGCTTGCACGTGGCCATGATAAATTAGCTTAATGCCGTGCAAATATTAATCACATTGTCACCACAGCTGAGCAGGGAAGCAGTTTAGTACTGCAGCCGCCACGCAGCCTCATTTATCAAACCCCGGAGCTCTCCTCCTATGCTAACCCTCCTGCTCGCTGTCTCCAAAACACAAGCTGTTCCCACCCAGTTTTCCATTGCCAGCTCTGCCTTCAATCGTTTCTTGAGTGACACAGTTTGCTTAGGTGTAATATTCCTCCCTCCAAACACTATGAGTAGTTTGGAGATGCTCTCTACTCGAGAAATATCTGCAAAGTGAGATTTTATCATTTATACATTTGTAGTGACCGGGAGTATATTTGCCAAATTTAAGATAAGATGCATTTAAAAGTAAGTGGAGGGAGAGGAGATGCAAGATTGCACTTGTTTTTTTTGGTTGTTTGAACAGAGACAGCTTTGACAAATAATGCCTCCAACATCCAGTGAATTTGCACTTCAAATGCTTTTGTCACATGGCTCTTGAATTTGACGTATCTTAATGAAAACTATGAAACAGATTGAGATTTTTGTCACAGCATCTGGCAGAAGACTCACATTAAGTATTCCTCACCTGTCCTTAGTGCCAGTGGGTCACACAACTATGCAGTAGTTCTTTTTGTTATATATGCCCCCAGCTCACCCCACAGTGCCTGTTGAAAGGTAATGCCAACTTGTAAAATATACTCAGATATTCACAAAGTCACCACTCACAAATGATGGAGTGTGAATGCGGCGAGAATGATAATGATTATCACCCAGCACCGCTGCTTTAAGACGAGGAAATACAAGTGTTTACAATTGAATGTAGTACAGACCTTTAAATGCAGACCTTGGCAAATTACACTGCACCTCAGGCCTCAACCTCGATAAGTGCCTTTTTTGAATTGGATGTATGGAGAGCGAGCTGCAGCACATCCTGCAAAAAACAGCCTCGCCTCCTCATGTGGGAGAGCAGTGGCCCAGCATGGGGCCATAGCTCACTTGAGGGATATTTAAACTTTCAGATAAAAATCATTTAATAAATGTAAAGGGCAGTCTTGTCTGATGTTTTCTTGAGCGGCTTTTGCTGAATACAAATACTATATGATGCAAAAGTAGCTGATAACAACATTTTATGCAGCTTGTAGTTACATTGCTCATTTCAAATGTGTGGGGGCCAGTGTTGGGCTACAACTTTGTAATGTCATGTCATTCCTTTTTTGCAGTAACAAGCAATGTAATGGATTACAATTTGAAATTCAGTAATTACATCACAGTTACTAATCCCAGTAATGCTCTATTACTTTGACAATTTGGGGGTCAACTTTTACCGTCTTACAGGTAGTTTGATTGAAGCTTGGTATCAGCAGACGGACTGGTCCAGTGTAGTAGTGTCGTAGTCTAGTAGTTGTAGTTGTCTCAAACACACATTTTATCTTATTAGCCATCTTGTGGCAAGGTTATGTTTAGGAATCAGCTGGTTTTGTTTAGATTCGGAGTATGTACGAACCCTCCAACGCTTCTGCAGTCACAGGTGTTGACATTCAACTGGCTGCTGCTGATGGTCAGTAAACGCCTCCAAACTGTGGGCTGGGCTGCTTGTTAAGCAACCACATCTCATTTTCTTTCTGCATGTGTTAAATGAGATAAGTTGTAAAGTGTGTGTGGGTGTCTGGAGGCTTTGAATTGTTTAGTAACAATTATTATACTTTTTTTTATATAACTTGTCAGACGCTGGGTGAGGTCTGTGATAGTAGCTTGCGCTGGTGCTCTGGCAAACCCACTCTGTTGCCGTACATCACAGAGAATTAACACTTCTCTTTAACGGTTTCAACAAAAAAAGAACATTAAAGCCTTCTGAGTTTAGTGCAAGGTTGTTGTAATAGACTACGTTAGTTTTAGCTAAGCATACCTGATAAACTAGCAACTGAGAATACAAAACAGTATGACTGTTTTAAATTGAGTAAATACAGCTAATACAGGCTCACTCCCTACATTTAGTACAGCAGCCTAAAGACCCCCGCTCTCTCTTTGTCATTCTCTCTTGGTCTCTGGCTTTTTGTTATATTTTGGCGAGATCCTGGACACCTTTTTTTTTTTTTTTTTGGCAGCATGCGGTGCACGCCTTTGGCTGTTTACTTAGCTGGCAAATTATTTTGGATTCACCAACCACAATGTGCTGTAGATTAACCCTCCCTGTTTTCCATATAGGTGTTGACCCCCTTTGACCTTGGGGGGTCATTGTAATCACTGGGAACACTTTTCACCTGCTGTTACACATTTGTGTTGTTGTTGTTGTTGTTGTTGTTGTTGTTGGACAAATAAAGCAGCAGGAGATTTTCAAAGGTTCAGTGTGAGATTAAATAATTACAGGACATACACTGCTCTGGTTGTATTTTTACCAAATGCAATAATGTTCGGTGCCATGGAACAACACATTGACCTTGTACTGAGGCACATTCATTGATAGTCTCCACAATACATTGTAGGCCAAGGATTCAACCTATAGCGTCTTTTCCCCTGGGCTCCACTGGATTCCTCCTAATTTTGCTTCATTGTAGGAAATCACTGTTCTAGAACAGGGACTTATTCAGTGGCACAGTGGGGAGTGCTTTACCCATTAGTGGGCAGCACAGTGACCTTCAGACAGTCCATCCATTACCCTTTTGTTTCTTGGACTCCGTCTTCGGGCACGGAAGTATGTGCCAAAATGACTGAAGCGTTCCAGTTCATGTTCATTCTCTGGATAGACAAAAATTCTAGCCTCATACAAACTCATTGTATGACACATTAGAACAAGTAAACTGCAGAAAGAGTCATGTGCGCAGATGATAATTAAAGATATACTCTGAACCAGCTTGATGGAAGCACACCTTTTTAGTTTTTGAAAATGGAGTTCAAACATGAATATGCTGGCAATGACACTGATAGTAACTAAGACTTTTTTAGATGTACAATTCTATATGTGTTTTAACAGCTTGTATTTGCAGTGGATATGACCTTTTGTCCATGTGTCATGTGTATGTACTGTGACACAAAGTTGTAACCAGAACACATTTCTACACCTTTATTGCAGTTCATTATGTGATTCAGTCATAACTCTGTCATCTACTCTAAGTGTGCTTGTCTTTGAGCCATGGAAACAGTTTCATGTACATTTTTAATGAAATAAAGTCTCAGCGCGCCGTAGGAGTTACATGACAGAAACACCTTTTTGACATTTTCACTTTCGTGCGGATTTCCTGGCTTGAGCAACGACACAAAGAGGGCAAAGAGAGTAAATTGTACAAAGGTGGCTGCTGTATCAAATGAAAAATAAGAGAATTACAAATTTATTGTACTTTTTTTTTTTTTAATTGATAGTAATTGTACTTCTGTTCACAAAAGTGGTAACAAGGAGCCAAACAAAAGACTCACCTACAGTGCCTTAGAAAGATTCAAGAATAGTCAAAAGAAAATCTGAAAAATGTGGTGCTAGAGTGGTGTTTTATTTGGCACTATCACAGGAACTGGCTTTAAACCAGTTAAACAGGCATGTAACAACTCACAGATTACTTAACATTTACTGTTTAACTTTTATTATCAGTTGCTGTTTTTTGTATGACTGGATTGTCCAGGTGAATAATTCAGATTTCTTACAAAAGTAGGTATTTTTCATATTCAAATTAACTTCTTGTGCATGATTTCAATAAGGGCATATTTTACATTACAGTAGTTAGCTACCCTACCTAACCTGTTACAAACCAACACAGAGGTTACACTATAGCCAACATTTGCTAGGTGGTTTATCGAACATTAGCTAACTTATTGGCACTGCATTTCATTTTGAAAGGACCAACGCAAATTATATGTCTCTGTATGACTTGTAAATCAATGCTCTGGGTGTAATATTGACTAAATTCTTAATTACTATTGGATACCGTGTATAACTTATTACTTATTGAGTCACTTCTTGATTTTATGAGGCCTTCATAAAATCTCAATTTAAGTGTTAAAATGCCACTGTTGTGACCTTTTTTTTTTGTTGTGACCAGGGAACTAACTAACCTAGTCAATCCAGTAAAACCTATCATTCTGTATTGATTTCACCTTAAATATACTTCACCCCTGCAGTGGAGATGCAGTTGATAGAGAGGAAGGGTAAAAGATGTTTAAGATTGAGATGATTCTGCTGTGAACTGTGTAAATTTATATGAGATTGATTTTTATTTACAGGTCACTCTGAAGTTACCACCTGGGCCTGAAACTGCCAGAAGTTCAGAAGCGGTAAGTATTTGCTTTCATGTGTTACAAAATGTTTAGCAGTCAAGTTAGTGGTACACACTACATGTAGCTCTTATGACTTGTGTCTTTGGTTGGCTTGAACTTTTGAATAATGCAAGGTGGCACTGCTGCGGAAAAGGTTTACTATTATTTAACACTCCCGGCTTTCCAGGCGAGTTTTTAACGTGTAGTAATGTACTGCTTTTCTCCTTTTATCTCTGTAAATAAGAAATAGTAGGTTTCAGTCTTACAGTAATATGTCTTTATTATGAGCCAGTCCAGTACATTTAAGTGTATTGGCCTCTTAAAAGGTTTCCTAAGTTGAGTCTCTTTGAGGGTATGTTTTTCTATTTAAGAAGCTTATTAGGGAAGTCCCATAATGTTTTGTGAAGTGTGTGTATCTTGCTTCCTTCTCTGTGCTAAACCAATTTGAATATCTTACCTTGAATATTATAACACTGGTGGGAAACAGTCAAAATATAGCTCCTCTGCCCTTCTGTATTAGATAACCCCTTCAATCTTTACAGTTACGCATAATTCAAATAACTTTTTAACTTTAGATATTAACAGCTATTGAATTTACAAATTTCTTTTACCTGGATATTTCACATGGACAGTAAAAACCAAGGAAAACAAAAAGAGCACCCAGGGAGTGCAGACCTCTGCCAAGGCCAGTGTCAAACAGATTTTACCAGACTTCAGAGAAAAAAAATTCAAATTCACATTAAATTAGCAGAATATTTCTGAAAATGGAATGGGTCCTTCCCTGGCCCACGTCTCATCCCTCCACCAAGTTTGGTGCAAATCCATTCAATAGCCTACTTTTTACATAATCCTGCTGACAAACAAACAATGCCCTGTCTTGCAATGTTTAGGAAAGTGATAAAAAATTCATAGATGTATGCACCAAAAAACATATATACACGAATCTGCCACAACATTGAAACCAATAAAAGTTTGACTCCCAGATAATTCACACTCTAAAACTGTATAAAACTAGCATCTTTATTTAATACTGGGATATTGTCATAGCTCTCATATTAATCATAATATACATTAATAAGATGAAGAAGTGATATACAGATGGGTGACAAATTAAAGGAAAAACCTGAAAAATGAATGGAGAAAAATGCCCCCATCCTCAGGGCAGGAGGGGTCACTGAGCGGTTTGATGAGTATGAAAATGAATCATGAATCATATACTGTGGCCTTCACAGTCACCAGATCTCAACCCAATTCATTCATTCGTTCATTCATTCAACCTTTATTTAAATCTCGAAGAATCATTGAGGTCATGCCCTCATTTTCAGTGATGTGGAAGTACACAATAAAAACACAAAAACAATAAGAACATGAACAAACAGCAGCAGAACACAGTTAAAAACAGTTACATTCAAGAGCGTAGAGTAGTTTGTGATCATAGCTTTAAATTGGCCGTTGTCAGAAAAATATTTCTTCAGAGTGAAGGGGAACGACAGAATGTCCTCTGGGAATGTTCCTGATTAAAACCTAGCACATCATGTGCACATGTATGCATATTAGACTGCTACACACCAAACATGTCCTAATGTACTGTACACACACACACACCATAACAGATGACATTTTCCTAAAAACCTGCAATCTAATCTTGAAAAGCAGGGCTATATAATGTAATTCTGTCTTGAAGGTGCTGAAAGATTAAAGTGTTATAAAAAAAAATATATATGAAGAAAAACAGATAAATATGGTCCAAGCTGTGCCCAAAGACGATTACAGGTATTAAATCAAATTACCTTGAAGATAAATGACTTAATCTTCTTACATTTGCTTTGTCATTAGGTTTTGTTTTTGCACCACTCACAGAGAAGGGAATTGCTTACGCATATTGTCCAACTTGCGCTGATTAATCGCTACTCTCATCCCAGCATGGAAAATCTCGATAGGTTTCTTTTCGCAACAGGTAGGAACATACACGCTGACGTACACAATAAACAAACATGACAGACTGCAGCTTCCCGCATCTGCCTGTCCTTTGCATGTCTGTGTGGTGAGATTCATTAATTGGTTTGGAGCTGGAGAGATAAATGGCTTAGATTAGGCTCCCTCTCACCACTTCACCTCTCCCTTGTGTTTCACCCTCGCTCTCCCCACCTCTATTACTGAACTTTCCACAAGCAAATTGAGTCAGGCCCTCTTAATTAGATTGTTTCTCACTGCATTTCTAATATGTGACTAATTAGAGGGAGACAAAAAGAAGGGGAGATTACCCAGCCTTGCACCAGACGTGAATGTGAGGATTTATTAAAGAGACAGTCAGTGGGTCAGTCAGCAGTTACTGAATTCTGATTTAGAGGGAGGAAGAGTGTCTGCCAGGCCTTGCTCATCTACATGGGCAGGCATGTTTTATTCTTTATGAGAAAACAATAGCACACAAGGGCATTGCCATGTGATCTAAAAATAATTACATCATGTCAAATAGGTAGAATTTAGAGTGGAAAAAGAGGACTAACCTAAGCCTTTGTTCTTATCATTCTTATGTGTTTCCATAGGTCCATAGTATAAGGGCCTTTAAAGCAGACTGAGGCAAATGTTTGGGTACACTGTGATCTAAAGACCAGAGGGATTCAATAAAAAGCTTTTTGTAAGTTTTGTTGTACAATTTACTGTGGAGTTACTGCAGTGTAGGTCAACAGAGAAAGTTCCTCACAGATAATACAGTTGGCACCAATCCTCGAGGGTCATAAACAAATGATATTTGCACTGAATAGAATAAAAAACACAAAAAGTAAAATAAGTGTGTGTGTATGTATGTATGTGTATATATATATATATATATATACGTGTGTGTGTGTGTGTGTGTGTGTGTGTGTGTGTGTGTGTGTGTGTATGTGTGTAAAGAATGTGTTTGTCTAATTCTAGTTCAGTAAAGGAGTCAATGGCTCTCTCTTTTTAAGAACAGAGTAGTTTAATATTTGACAAAATATTTGGATATTTAATGGTTAAAGTTTTTAGCAGTAAACATAACTGTCATGATTTAAGTCATGCTATATAACTTGTAAAAATTAATATTCATTTATATACAAAAATACATACATACATACAATACATACATAAATAACGTTTGGATACTAACATATTAATACCAATTCCTGAATGAAATTTAAATTATTGATATTGTTTATTAAGAGAAATTATTATCAAATTAAATCATTATCTAACCAAATAAAATAGGAACTAAAGAGAATGTACGTTCTTGCCATTACTCAATTCTGTAACAGTAAAAAAGTAAAAGGACTGATGCATGTTTTGTTGTTTCGTACTGTATATCCAAACATTGTATGTACTGTAATAGACCAGATATACCATGTTTAAATATTTTTATATTTTCTTTGATTCTGTTAAATTGGTTTGAGTAACTCCTATTCCCCATTTCAAGCCCAAGCAGTGGGAAATACATCATTTCTAATCTATAATGAATGAAATATTTGAGGACCAATAAATATTTAGGATACTAACCGCAAAGAGGTGCCGTGGAGGCACTTCACTCCCAATATTTAGGCTGAATGGGTAAAAATGTTGTGTGTCATTCCCATGTTAAAACATGAAGTCAAAGAGATCCCTAACCGACCAATTAGTATCCATTTCTATGCTCATCAAGGCCAATTAATTATGGAGGCTGGAACGAAAAACAACGATACACAGTGGGCCCTCTGGAGCACCACGTAACGCAGCCCCGACGCACTTAGCACCCTAATGATAGCTGGTGGTGATGGGGTGAAGGCAGGGTCAGTCAAGGTGAGGGCTCGTTAAGCTCGGGGTTTTGGGCGGACCGACATCCTGCTGATTCAGAGGCTCACCCAAGATAATCAGCACCATCAGAGCTCTATCTTTGCAAGGCTATAAGGGTTTTCAGAAACGGGGGGGAAATCAATACAACCTCACGGTAAGCAGCACAGACCACACATGCTAATGATTTTTACAACTACTGCTGTACCTGTTTCAAACCTACTATAAATGTTGTTGTCCTTAACTGCAAGGATCCCCATGGATGCAGAATGTAAAGCAGAAAATCTTACCTTTGGCTTCATTTTCCACACTAGAAGCCTGCTATAGGCCAGAAGTGCTAATTGATTTCAGAGATTTAAGTCATGGATCAGTGAGCTCTAAATTACTGTAAAAGTGTCATACAGTACATAGTATATGATCAAATGATCTACTGTATAGGCTTCTAGATAGAATGTATTCTTCATTATGCTACCAAACATTTTCTCATTAAAACAAGTGGAGGATTAAAGGTTTGTAGGGTCTATATTAGAACAATATATATTAAGCCACTACGTTGATAAGGGTTCTGTACCGTTTGTTGTTTCAGAAAATAATTGAATAATATTGATAGATCATTTCTGTCCCATTCCAGTCTACACTGTTCAAAAAAATCCCTAAAATGCTGAGTGAGATGAATGAACATCACAATCAAAGAGATCAAAAGATGTTTTTTCCCCCAAACAAAAGGTAACAAAGCTGTCTCTGTTTGTCTTGTAAAAGCTGAGAAGGCTCTAGCCAGTTTTATTCTTGTACATGCAGTTTTAATTCTCTTAGTCTTTAAAACAGGGAGGCAGCAGTGTATAATTTTTGACATATTTTGCTTGTCAAATTAGCAGGTGATGAATTGATTGTAATTAACTGATCCCTAAAAACATTTCCTGGTCTCCATTAAGCACCAGACATTTGAAATATTTAACAGTAACCAAAGTCTTTCCCTGACCTTAACCGATTTTGCTTTTTGTTGCCTTAACCTTTTGTCAGTTTGTCAATTGTACACGTACAGTGCTCAAGTCTAACAGGGGTAAGCAGCGTCTAGTTGGCTGAGTAAGAGAAGAAGAAGAGTTGGACCAATCACAGCGCTGGGTTCAGTCTCCAAATTGTATTGAGTTATTTTGTCTTTTGTCGCAGATTGTTAAACGTGAGTTTTCGTAGTACCAGCATATATAAGTTATCTAGAATATTACCACTTAGTGTGTGTGCACGCGTGTGCGTGTGCATGCTCATGCCTTGTATTTAAAATAATTGTGATAGATGAGGACACTGACAGGGACAGACTGACAGTGTTTTACATCACAATTTAAGTTCCTGTGCCTGAAAATGAAAACATGTTTCAAATGACAAAATAATGTCCTTTCTTTATTAAATAATTTAATGAAATTCACTTTGATTATCAGTTTGTATAATATAATATCATAAAAACAATGGTTTTAAGTATCTATACTGAAACGTTAGACTTTCACTGCGTATTATAATATAGCCCAGTGAGTAAGTGATATTTTAGAAAAGCATGGTGAAAGTTCCAGAACCTGAGGAGAAGGTATGTTAAAATACTGCTCGCAAGTCAAAAACCAGGCTCCAGCCTCCCCTGAGTTGATGTCTCATTGTTTACACATGCCCACAAACAGCTGACTATGTTGAATAACTTGATGATAGGTTGTTGAGTAGGGATATGTCTGACTGTGTGCATAGCAAAGTCATGTGGAAGCATGTTAACTAAGCATCACACTATTATGGTACTTCAAATATTTTCCCAAAGTTGGCAGCTCTGCAATGATCAGTATTTAAGCTGGCAGTATTTTGTCTCATGACTCGTAACATTACGGATCGTCCTTTATCGCTCTTGTCTGGTAACACTAACCCAGTCATCAGCTTATGTGTTTTTTTCTCCAATAAACATGATTTAGCTTACTGAACATAATTTAAATGACTCGAAAACTCTTACTCGTGCACTTTAATGTATTATCTTCGGGATTCTTTTGCGCCGTTAGCATATTGTAGCATATGGCCAGCGTGTTTTGATGATCTGACATTCTTGTTCTCCTCTGTTTGTCTGTCCATGATCTAGCCTTCATATTGCTGCTTTACTAAAATAAATGTGAGGGAGGGCATTTTGTGTGGTAGCTGAGGACAGATGTTGCCCAGTGTGAGACTGACAGTTTGCAGTATCCAGTGGCAGCACAATTTAGCTGGTGCTGAGTCAGATGGCTGAGATCTGTGAGTTTTCTCAGGGTTAGAGGCAGATGCCTAGACGTCCTTTTATTGTTTAGACCATGGGAATGGAAAACACGTTGTAAACAAGAAATGTGTGTGCCTTTAGTCTGTTTTTTGAAAGCGAGGCAGACAAAGAGGTTGTGTTTCAAAATACGGGAATCATTCTGTTTGCAAATAAAGTTGTCCGTCACTACACACGGGAAACTATGGTGACTTTTAGTTTGTCCACTGCACAAATTGTCTCTGATCATGCCAGTACAAAGCTCAGAAAAAGCTACAGATCTTTTTGTAACACATACTGGTCACAAAGGTTCATGCTTGTGTATAATTATATTCTTCATAACTCCAACTGTGGTCTGTTCATGAATAATACTGGATACTGGAGGTCTCTACTTAATACTGAAATTACTCAGCTACTCCCACAAAAGGTCATTGTCTCTTCCCACCAAGGTTTAACTCATGAAATCAGACTTTTTTTTTCAGTTTATTTAACAGCAGCACTTTTACCAGATGTCTGGAGATATAAAACTCCAGTGCTACTATCCAGCCTCACATCCTATAAACTTCAAAGTATTCAGATGCAGAGCCTATCAATCCCCCATGTGGAGAGCTATGCGAGTGTGCCAAACACAGGATGACATGGGAGACAAATCATTAGTTACTACTGCAGTAATCATTGGAAGGATATTACTGTAATTACCGGTATGACATTGGTGTAATAAGTACAAATCATAAGGAAAGGTACAATTACTGCACTATTTCTGCACAGTAGTATACAATAATAATAACATATAATTAATCTGTGTTTACAATTCTCAAGTGGGTGATAAGTAAGCCCAAACACAAAAATGACAGCAGCAGAAGATAAAATGTAAACATGCTGGGTGTTACCATTGCACAGCAGTTTGAAGGGTTAGAACGTGAGTAGTTGTCAGCTCTGAGGTTGATTAATTACAGGCAGGTTGCTTAGTGGGTACAGCCATTGCCTGTGGAAATAAACTGTTCAGTTTTTTTTCATGTGAGATCCCATTTCAAATGACCCCATTTCCACAAGATACTACTTTGTTTAAATGATTTAAAAACTACTGGATGTAGTAATCAAATTTATTAATTTGTAGAAAGCAAGTGTGATTGCAGAGAAGATATTTTTGTTAGAAAGTCTGTAGCTGACATTAACTCAAACTCTCACTGTCCACCGAGGGGCCACAATCCACACTTTGGAAAAATGTGCACTAGGCTACACATAGTAATGTATAACTCTACAGTTGAACATTCAATATCCATTGAAAATGCATCTCCACTTCCATTATCAGTGGATCTCTGGGAAATGCATTATGCATCCAATGTCTACAGATGGAGCACAGGGTCTACAGTATACACTGTGAAGTAAACTGTGTTAATCTCATGGCTTATTTACTGACAGACTCTCTCCTTGGCCTGGGCTTTGAACTCTTTTTTCTATGTGTCTCACAAAACTAGGACACTCCCTGTGGATACAGACTTCAAATGGGAAATATTGCAGAAGCCAGTAATGGGGACTTCTTGATCATTCGGTGAATCCAGGTTCTCAGTTAGTGATAAGATGGACTTTAATTACAAAGGATATAAATAGGTTCATGGACAACATGCAGTAGTAGATGTCAAATTTCCTGCTTTACAATGAGAAAACCTTTTTTTTTTTAAATTAAATTCATAAAACATCTTAAAGTATACTTGAAAAAATATACTTGAATATAATTTGAACCTGTTTGATATTAAATTAATAAATCACTTTATCACCAATGAAATATACTATCTGTTCTGTTAGACAGCCTCAGCTTTCAGCACATTTTATGTCAGTTAGAGGAAGTTTTTATAGAAAGCTGACACAATAGGAGTCACAAATAATTTGTAGTATATTTGACTCCCTGACAGATACAAAAACCTCTCCCACTACTCTGAACTTTAGACCTTATTCAAATGAGTGTGTTGATTCAATATCAGCAAAACTATTTGTGCTATTTTGTGTAGTTTATCCAACTCATATACAGTATATATGATAACATTTTCGTTTTGCTGGTCATTCAATTGTTTGGCCTGCTGTTTGCTTCAGTAAGAATCATTTGGTTCTGATTAATGACATCTAGACACCCAGTACTTCCGAGATTCAAAGCACAACACACTAGGCTGAAGACGCTCTTTCATCCAATTAGACTGCAAAATATTGTTTGGCATTTTTTTGGCTTAAGATGACAGACTCTCAGGTACTCCTTCTTGATTTATCGCAGACAATAATATACTGTGTTGTGGCTCACAGGGACTCTGTACATAGGCTCCGGACTTGGACGTGGAATATATGCATTAATATGACAGCCTTTGCGGTTCAGTGAAGCAGGACTCGCTGTCTCTAGATGTAAAATCCCCACTGAGCCACTCAGTTGCTCTCCAGATATAGTTTAATGGGCTACAATCTGAATTCTGTGTCACTTATTTTCTTCTTTGTCTCCAGGCTTTGCTAGCATTGATCCAACACAGACCAGAGGCACCAATCATATGAGCACCAGGTAAGGCTGTCTAAATCATATAAATGTCAGTTGAATCTCCATTTCAGACTACATCCAAACATTTCAAAGTAAGGACACTGAGTGGGATTTACTTTATGTACATACTAGATGAAGTTTATCAATAATAGGCTGCCCAGGTATATTGTGACCCATTTTAACAACAGCAGAGGGTCTTAAATTTAGACCATTTGACCTGACTTACTTAGCTACAAATTCTCAAACCTGTCCCAGCGCAAATATATGCCAACATCTGCTCTTGTTCATTCAATTAGAAAGACAGTAGCTCTGTTGTCTTACAGTATGATTGAAAGAATGATGATGGAGCATGAGTCAGTGGTGAAAAATACTTTGTGATGACAGCAGGTTAAGAAAATAAGAAGAGGAACCACTCACAAATATTCAACAATCAAAGGTTTTGATTGGGCTAGGAGCAGAGATCCTTATACATAACAGACTCGTAGAAAACAATCCTTAAGCCGCGTACTTTGATTAATTTTCAAGGGAAAAGAATAAAAATGAGACCAGATTTGAAAGGAAGCCGAAGGATAAGCTTGGATAATTAAACTCGAAAAGACCCAACACCAACAGCCGCTCGCTGCAGCTAGACGAGCCACCAATTAACAATCAGTCTCTAAAAGTGTAGTGACATATGTCAGTTGACCCTCTCATCAAAGAGACACTGCCTGATCAGAGATGGTCGTGAGTCCATGCTGATCCACTTGGTGTTAGACATGTTGACACACAGAACGGAGATTTCCTGCAGCAACAGAAAATGACCTAACCAGATTAGACTGATAATAACTTGGACAGAGCCCAACTGAGAAGCAAGTAGACGCATGAGGGCCGCGAGCATGCAGGACTCATGATTTATTATCATAGAAAACAGTGCCTTTTTGTAAATTGAATCATTTTAGAGCACTGAACATCTGTTCATTTTTATATATGTCCTATGTGTAAAAAGTGTCTAATAGCTGCACTGTACAGCTCTGCAGCTCCCACTTGCTACAACACACCCACCCATTTCTGACCTGTAGTAAACACTGACATTTTAAGACTCAGAGGATAATAATCATAATGTTGACTTGTAAACGTTTATTTCTTTATCTTATGATATCCACACTGAGGTGATTAACTTTCAACAATCTAAATTTATTCATGAATTTAATAATAATATTAATCAACCGTTGAACTCACAAGGAAAATTGCATACGTACATATTCCGCACAATCAGACCTAAGTGTTGTATTAATGATTTTCTGCTGGTATACATTGCCAGTAAGACTGCAGTTACTTGCATGTGTGTGCTTGTGAATATGTGTGAATAATGGAGTGTCCAATTCACTAAGGAAAGAGCACAAATTGAGTTCAGTGATTTGCCAGGACAGATTTAATACAAAAGCAGGTTTCTACTAAATTAGAAAGACATGCAGACAAAAGAGACCAGCATACACTATCCAACACGACACCCGTGTGTTGCGGCAATTCATTAAATTTAATAGAGGAATTATTGTAATTGTCAGATCAAGTGATTTGAGCAGTGGGATTACTTTTGAGGACCTTTCTGGATATTTTTAGTGGTGTGCTGTGTAGAAGATGTGTGCTCGTATGTCCTGAACCAAGGACCTTTCAGTCCTGAGATGTTGACAGAATGTGGGGCACGGCTTATGACTGAGGCTGCTGAGTATCCAGCGACCCTGAGTGCTCCTCTACTGTCAGGTCTGCAGCTCTACCTTCAGGCTGTCTGGGGAGTTTTAATGTACTCTGAAGCTCAACTGCAACTGTCCAAACATGGCAAACAGGTCACTAATTCATGCTCTTTGCCGCTTTTTTTTCTTACCCTGCCATTCTATTAGTTTTTAGTTCTTCACCTGGTGTCGAAAGTATATTGCCATGCATTCAAATGTCTGCTTTCTTTTGGTAATTACCACTGCATGTTCCTTTTCTGTTATCTGTAGTGCTTTTCTTAGATTAAAGAGATCAGGAGTCCTAAGACAGACTCCAATTTTTAAGGGGCAAAAAATAATTGGCTCCTTCTCTCAGCAAGAAAAAAGCATTTTAGAGTTGAGGTCGACCCGCATCAACTTTCTATTCATCTTACAATAACCTGTAATTAAAAGAAAACATGAAGAGAATTTTTCACAACAGATAATAAAGGTAGTTAGAGCTGTGAAGGTAATATTATACATCACAATGCAAAATGCTGAAATAATGTTAATACCTTGGCTGGAGAGCAAGACTTTCTTAGAGCTTACAATTGAAATTTCTTGTGATGACATTTTGCGAGGTCATTGCATTATCTTCCATGAAAATGTGAGCAGCCAGAAAAAGCTTTGTCACCAAATCAGAAGGATAAGGCATGCATAAAGTGAGCGGTAGGTGTCATTTCAAAGCCTGAAATCTCAGCAAATTACTGACCTGAGACATTAGTGTACATCATCCTTAAATTTACACTCAATGAAATTGTGCAACCACTGAAATTACAGATTGTCCAATTTCAAGTGCAGACATCCCTAAAATACGCTCCAACCATTACTGAAAGTTTTTTTTTTTTATGGTCAAAAGAAGGCTAAGGAAAGAGGAGATTATTTTGGATACTCTCTGGCACCGGTATATATGTGCTAGTCTCCCACTAAGTGTGAATGTCCGCAGGCAGTCTCTCCATCTGGCAGTACACAACCAGACAGACTGTCCCAGTCACTGCCCTGTCCCTCTCTCTCCATGCTGCAACCCAAAGACATGCACAGGGCAACAACTTGCCTCTTATCCAGCACTCCCACCCCAGTCTCAGCACCGTCCTCTGTCCTTTGGGTCCTCCGGGCTCTTTGATAGTCTCACAGGCGACATATGTGAGTCTGATTAGCATATGGCTGTGGGTTACTGCATTCCAGAGCCCACAGCAGGCCATGGTTGGGAAGGCTGCAGGGAGGAGTGTAATTGATTCAGAGCACTCTCTCCCTAAAGCATGGTGAGGACAGAGCAACCTGGAATAGTTTGGATTTTTAATGTATCTGAATTAGACTTTTTACTGTAGCAGTACAAGGGCTGTAACACAGTGTTTGCTTTTTCAAAATTACTATATTTAGCATTATACTGTTAATTTGCACTGAAACCTGCCTTCCATTTATGTGTTGAAGCAAAGTGCAAAAGAAAAATTGACATTTACAAGAAAACCTTTAACCTTTAACAATCATCAAAAAATAGTTATGTTTTTAGCAATGCAAGTAAAAAAAAATCACCCAATCAAAACTACAAGTGTTAAGATCAGGGCAGCACATGTCTGCAGGGCAGTTCGAGTATTAATTTACTTCACCTCTAATCTTTAGTTTGACAATGCTGCTGCATATGGACATGCACATAGAACAATAGTTCCTTTAGATCTCTACTACTTAACAATAGCTTGGTGGAAAAGGTAATTTAATTCACTGTGCCACTCAAATGCTACAAGCAACTTTTAAGGTGAATTGTTTTCTTGCTTGTTACTCAATGAATTCACGTTGTGAATCAACCAACACAATTTAAATATCAATATAATAATATATACAACTTATACCATTCGGTTTGTTTGTATTGGCTCTCTTGCATGACATACTATGTGAATACTATATGAATGTGTCTATAAATTTCAACCAGGTACTGATTGGTTCATTCTGGCGAGCTTCAGCAGCACTTCACCTGTGGGTATATGTGAATATAAAATATCATGATCAAACATAGAAGTGAGCAAATGTCTGCACAGTGTTTGTGAATGTTGAATTATGCTTAAGTCAATAATCATAAATTCATAAATTACTAAATGGGTTGGTTAGTTTTATTACAGTGTGAGTAAGGTCTAAGAGTTTTGTGGATATAGGTTCTATTCAGTTCTGTTGTAGTTAAAAAGTTGCATACTTTGCTCACTATTATATGATGGTAGTACCTTGCACTTAAGAAATAAAATGGCTCAGCAGATGTACACTGACCAAAACTGGAGTAGCTCTTGAGAGAGTACTTGAGAAAAGCAATAATCCTGTTTAAAATTTTTCTTGCCTGATAAAAAAAAATCTGTGATGAGCATCAAACCTAATATTTAACTTCTAAAGGCCACAGATTGCATCTCCAGACAGGTTTTGCCAGCACTTATCTTTGTCAAATGCCACCTTAGATTTTTGTTAGCAGCCTTCTCTCTCATGGTCTTAACTTCTTAATCTTGGGAGAAGAAAACTCCAAATCGTTTTGTCAGATGATGTCCCAATACTTACTGAGTGGTATGCAAAAGGTCACAGCGAGAGCAGCGATGCTTCTTTCATGCCATATTCTGTCATGAGCCCCTCTGCATTCAGAGGCAGTATGTGAATCTATTTATGCAGTAACGATTGCGGGGGCTTACATTAAGGTTACCTTTACTATGAAGTCAATAGAAATACATCCATTATGCAGCATTTACCCTGCACTGTGCTTTATGTGACAAACAATTTAGTGTAGAAATGTGGATATAAACAATGTTGAGTGACATACATAAAAAAAAAACCAAACAAACTATCTGTTAATGAATGCAAAAATTGAAAACATCACAATTAATGCTGTCATAAGTCACTTTAAGGTGTCACAATGTGACAGACTGATCATTTCACAATGAGAGATGGGAGTACAGTGCTGTGCTTTTGGCATCCTTCTCAGGTATTATACCGATAAAAGCAATCTTGCTCATTTACACAGAAAATAGTTAGTGGATTGATTGTGTGGATAATGTTATGTGCTTATTGTCAGACAGAATTGCACAAATGTGTCGCTCCCCATTGAATGTGTTGCATGAGGTCTTTTATTGCAAAGCTGACATCGTCAAAGCAATGTGCCTTTATCTCTTGGGAGGCTCACAGGGCCAGGGCATGATTGTCTCTCTGAATTAATGGCCCTCTGTTCGAGTGAAAACTAGAACAGCAGCATAATTAAAATCCACTCTATATTCCACAATAGCTCCCTTGCTTTACCAGGTGAGCTATGCCTTGCCGCCCATTGCCCTGGGTGTCTTTACACTGCTTGGGTGGGTTTCATTTCAAATGAGATGGAATAAAATTGTATGGATAAAAGAGAATAAATTAGTAAAATATAATAAAAGGACAGGAACGGGGTAGATTAAAAGATGATGGTGAATTTAAAATCCATGTTGAAAGTAAACTTAGCAGCCAACCATCTTTTTGGTTGTTTCTGCACTTTAACGATCTGTTGTTTATCTGAAGCTTTGGAGGTTTGGTTTGAAGTGTTTTTGGCTGTTGGTCCATCAACAGTACTTTAGCCAGTATATGTTGTGTACTCTGCCTCTGCTTCTGACCCGTCCCTATAGCCCAGGTTTTGTGATGCCGGTTTTAATTATTCATTAAAACTTCAGTCAATCATTGAAGGTTGTTGTCAGACATCTCATAAAAAGCCCAACAATTGACATTCAGCAGAGCACAACACAGACAGACGTCAATATTCCAATACTGTCAAAGGACATAGTAGCAATGTTTGCCTATCATTTTGTAGATACTGGCAGAAATGCAGGGGCCATATCTGCGTTTTTAATAATTTTCTGCTTCTGATTTGCCCTCTAACTTGTGGATGCATTGTCCAAAATGCACTTCCTTTATATATTCCATGTTCTCCCTGCTACTAGTTTTACATTTGTTCATGCAGCTGCAGTTTTGTTCTGAGTGCAGCTTCACAGATGTGTTTCACCTGGACAAACAACTAGTAGGTGGACGTCCTGACACTGAAGAGAGTTCCTTGGTGCTTAACTCCTCAAAGGCCAGTGAGCTCTTTTGTGGGGAGAGGTGAACATGCAGTGCCCCTACCTTGCTCTTCAAACCCCTGAGCCTCAAAGGCCAGATGATGGAACAGGTCAAGGCCGTTAATTACCTGGGAATAGAGAAAGGCTGCCTTCTGTCTTTCTCCCAAAATGCTGACAGTGTGCAGGAAGCCCCAGCACAGCCTGTTAAGTGGAGAAATTTATAGCTCCAGTTCATGATTGGTGCACAGAACCCCTCTCTGTCCCAACTGTCTGGGTCCACATGGTCCAGATTTTTACAGCACAGCACATGCAGAATCCACATGTCTACATGGTCCAAGCTTAGTTGGCTAGTGTTAGGAGAGACATTTTTTACATCCGCCTACCAGCCTCTTATTGATTTGATATTAGATCCTGTTACAAATTTGCCTCCACAAAAAAGCATAGCAAGTAAAATAGTAAAACTATAGATAGTGTCGGTTAATGTCTGGCAGAAGAAAAGCCTCTCTTGTTACACAGTCTTTTGCCTCCATCATTTGTTTCCAGCTCTCCCATCGGGTCACAGTTGTAAAGTCCCTGTGGCTGAGACAAACACATGCTCATGAGGGATTTTAATCCTTACCGCAGACTGTTGTCAGCTTCACAGATGAAATGTGAAAAACGTCAACATGACACATAAACCCACTCTGCTATTTGTGCTGGTGTTTTTTTTTTTTTTTTTTTTTTTTTTTTTTTTTACGCTGCATTTCTCTTTTACTTGTTTGGCCCTGATTAAGTCAGAAAACCTTATTGTGCCAGGCTGGACATGTCATATTTCTTTGAGCACAATGTTTTGACAAACTTGCAACATTGCGCATTGTATTATTTCAGTGTGTTGCCTTTGGGCATTATCCACAGAGCTATGTTTGGGTTAATGTTATATGGGCAGGATTCCTTTTGAAAAAATAGAAGCTTGTCATTTTTAATTTACTTTTTGCTTCTTTGTGACACGTCATGCTGCACTTACTGTATCTACATGACACAATTTAGCGTAATTCTAAGCGTATGGTGGCTGTTGGTTAAATCAAATAAATCAGTGGGTCCGAACAGATTTTAATTTCCTCTAATTTTTTCATAATCATCATATATCATTTTTTTTTGAATAGTTTTTGTTTTGCATGTGTCATTTAACTCAATCTATTTTTTGTCTCAGAACTTGTGGACACCCTGCTCTGTTTACTTCACACGTCAGTAATTCTCCAGGTGCCTTTGCTCCCATGGCTTTTGCACACGTTCCGCCCCTTCTGGCAGCGTGTTAGGTCATTAGAACTAGATGGCAGTGTTGCAGAAAAGGCAGCCCCGAACTGCCACTCTTCCTAGATAACAGGCCCTTCTCTTCCTCCCTCGCTCTCATACTTTCTGTCTCTATCGCTCTCTCCCAGACCATCCACTCCCGCCCCTCCACCCTCTCTGTCCTATCTACCTCTCTTATGCTTCACCTCCTCCTCCCACTTCTGTCTTTGACTCTCTTTGTGTCTCCCTGCCTCTTTTACTTCCTCTCTCGCTCTCTGTCATCACCTTTATGTTTCATTGCTGGATCATGTCCAGTAGCGACCTAGTTTGCCCCTGTGGACCAAAGGTTTCTCTCCCTTGCCACTGATGACCTTGTTTGGAGTGCCTAGTTCGTGGCAGATTATATACTGCTCATACCAAAGAAGAGGGCCCAGCAGCACCCAAGAAATAAATGATTAATTTCCTTCTTTTCCTAGTGGGTGAACAAGCAGCGTCCCCACTGGGAGCACTGTAGATAATAGTGTAGAACTGACATAATTTGTTATGAGTAGCTCGGATGTTTGATACAAAGAGAAAACATTTTCAATGCCGCTTTAAGCATTAATTTGCCACTTGAGGAGTGTAAACAGAAACATCAGGGATGGATATTTGTGGTCTACCATCAAGTAAAGAGAAACATATTAGTGATTGGGAACTTGACAGTGATAAGTGGCATGTGAATACATACGCCTGCAGATGTAATCTGTTACTGTTTCCTAATGAATGATTTATAGAGTTGTGAGTGAACACAAAGGATCACTTTATTGATTTAACATTTTGAGGGGAACAGGAACATGTTGATGTCAGAGGCATCCAGCCATTCATCCATTTGCAAAACCACTTATCATGTTCGGTGTCACAGGAGGCTGCAGCCTATCCCAGTACACTTTAGGTGAGAGGCAAACCGTGGATGGATCACAAGTCTGGGCCAACACATATAGACATAAACACATTTATACACACACTCACGCCAACCTTTTTAGAGTTCCCATGCCACCTCAGTTGCACACAGACATGGAGAGACACGCCACACAGAAAAGTACTAGGAACACTTACAGAATATAATGCGAAACAACGCATTGTATCTGTCGAAAAGATGTTGATTCAAGCACACGCTAAAGTTTGAGGATGTAACTGACAAAATAATCTCACTTTCAGGTCCATTTAGTAGCTACTCTTGAGCTTTCAACCATACCACACAGTCCTCGGCATAAGATTCAGTTTGCTCAGTTGCCATGTGGCAATTGAACAAGAAAGTAAGAAATATATACGAATAAAACTAGTTGAAAACTGTTGTGGAACCCAGATGGAGGCTGTGCTCTGTGGAAAGACAAAATAAGAAAGCTATTCTGTCACTTCTTACTCTCTCTCTGACTGATCATTTTACAAGTTAATATAGCTGAAACTCAAACTTATGTGTTTGGGGATTTTATTGTGGTTGTAAAATCAGGATTTCAACAGCAGAGCAGCAGCTTGGAAATGGCTTAATGGGTTAACATGTAGTCTTAATCGGCTGAGTTTAGTAATTATTACGTACTTGTTGTCTTGTCTGACAGCAGAAACAGAAAAACATGTAAATGAGAGCAGCTTTATTGGGAATACAGCTCTACTAAAATACTGTATGTGTGAGCACAGAGAGGAGGAGAGAAGCAAACGGATAAAGGGCTGAATCCAACTGACAATAGACAGAATGCAGACGTGATGTCAGTTATTTACAGTGGTTCCACAACAGTTTCCAACTACGTCCTCAATTTTGCACATTGACCATATGTGGTCCAGACATTTACAAGGTTTTGACTACAAAATCCACTTACAGAGAGCGAGCAGTCATAAACAAAGCATATGCTAAACATCTAGAGAGATTACTTTCCATTAGGTCCCCCACTGACCTCACAATTTTCTAGATGAAACTATTTTGAAATCAGATATAATAAAGTCACTTAAGTTTTTTTTTTTTTCTTTTTTCTTTTTGCCGCCATTCAGCCTGTGACTGTGCCATCACATGCAGGATTCAGGAAACAGCCACTCTGTGAGAATTCTGGAAATAGTAATGGTGAACATAAACATCTCAAACACAAACGATAAACACAGAAACAACACTGACTCCGTGTACTGGTCCTTTAAGTCTATTACTGTTACAGTCCTGCCTGTTTTTTCATCCGGCCCCCATCAATTAGATGCAAACCACATTAACCTGTAGAATGAGGAGTTGCTTCTTAACTCGATTAATCATTATTTCCTCTTTGCATCGTAAAGACCATGCCACTGATAAATTGCCCATACATTAGAGTTGTGTAAAGGACGATAATCGTGTCCTGATGTTGTTGATGAATCACTGCTCCTTAACTAAACGGGTTCTGTGACGTCTAGATGAAAGCAGTTCCTTGGCTGAATTCAAAAAAAAAAAAAAAAGAAAAAAAGAAAAATGCACGTGGCACTACCACCAACAACATCCCATCATAACTAATCCCTGCAGTAAAGGAGATTAGAAAACTGGCACTGCACTGTCTTGATGGTTACACTCCAAAATTGACAGTATAGGCAGAAAAGAGCAGAGCTTGTTGATTTGTGGAGTTATTTTCTCTGAGAAGCAACTGCAAGGTCAAGTGCTGTCAAAACATTATGTTAGGCAGTGATATAGCTAAAGGACGCTGGATCTAGTGTACCAGTATCAAAGGTCTTCTAAATGATGGCAGTACCCCTGCTCTGATCCATCACCATAATGCTAATCAGGCTTGTCCCCATGGCAAGAGGCAGCGCCAAGCCACATCACTTGAAAAGCCTCATTTGCGCCAGCGAGCCATTTAGGCTCAATTCCCCATGAATTACGGCTTGATTTAGGAATTCTCAGCTCTTCAGGCTTTTAGATTATTTAAAATCCACAAGGAGTGTAACACTGTTGCACGAACAAGGGCAGAAATTTGTCTTGTCGATACATTTTTGATCAAGGTTTGAGGGGTAGACATTGCTGGTAATATCCAGCTAATATTACTGACATACATACAGAGCCGATGTTCAATGCCAGCAGCATGCAAACCATTTATCTTTCTCATGCTGTGCACGGCATCTCTTTTGGGTAAGCAGTAATTTATACCACAGGCGATGACAGGCAGAAAAATACATCACATGTTTTCAAAAGCGATACGAGAGGGGCTTGTCTAAACGTCCCTGTCCTCCATCTGTCTCCATTGGCCTTTCGATATGCACACTTGAATCTCTTCATCCCAGGCTCTCTGGCGCCAGCATCCTGTAGATGGCCCTATAGGCAGACAGGCAGAGAGCACTTCACTTCCTCCCACACTCATCTGTAGATTTGAGTGGTGGGATGTGGCCAGGGGGATGCGCAGTGGGACAGATCATTTGGAAGTAATGTATCACTGGAATATAATCAGCCAGTCTCACAGGAAAACAATTTCACTCAGCTAAGGTGATTCTTATTTTCTGAAATTGATGCTAATATCGGTTGATTTTATGTAAATGATAGAGGAGAAGTCTGAGAAATTAAAGGAAAGACAGATGTTTTCATAAATGGCACAGGGGGTCACTGAAAGGTTTGATTAATATTAAAATGATATGAATCATATGCCATGGCCTTTGCATTTCTTCAGATCTCAACCTAACTAAACAACTATGGGACCTTTTTGAGTGACATGTCACACAGTGCGCTATATCATCAAAACATATGAGGGAAATGAGGGAATATGTTGTGGAAGAATGATGTTCCATCCCTCCAGCAGAGTTCTTCTTTGACAGGTTTAATTAAAGTTGTTTTGTGGTGGTGGACCATCACCTCACTCACATCACATCGAACCAACTTTATTTTTGTTCCATTCAGTTGTACAAGTCTAATGTGCAACAAAATAAAAGCCTTATTGCACAGCATTACTTCATTTGAAACCCGTAACACACTGGCGACATCACACAGACACGAGTAGTAGTCAAGGTAAAGTAGCGAGAAAGGGCCGATCCGTTTCTTTTATTCATTTGTGACTTTGATTTGTGTCAACAATGGCGAATAAGACATGGCGCATCATTACATTGCGAGGATTACACCAGCGATGTAGTATTGCACTTAAATTATGTACTTAAAAGACCAAAAAAAAAGATTTTGAAATCTGTGCAGCAGAGTATCCTGGCTTTTCTCAGCATGTAGTTTTGCTCATTTGCACAGAAGTCACAAAGAAATGTTACTCAGTAAAAAAGTTATACTAATTGTGCAGGAGAGGAAGGAAGCCGAGAGGGCTTATACAGAAACCTCCCCTTCATTTCAACACTAAATTTCAACATCATTAAAAACATACTGAGTCACAAAACAGTACAACATAAAATAGACAAAAAACATAAAGATACATGTAGGGGTCCAAAAACACTGGATGCTACATTTCTCTTAACACAACTAACTTGTGATACAACATTATCAGGGTTATTTTCCCAAAGCTCAGAAAGCTCCTTTCAGAGCACAGAAGACATACAGCTCTTTTTTTCTTCATGAATAGCAGCACCACTCGTGACAATTAAACTGACCTTCATGTTTAAAATTGGTGGCGTGGCGCTTTAATTTATCAGCGGTCATTTGATTAGAGTTCGCATATGTCTACAGGAGATATGGAGACAAAACAATGAACAAATAAATTAGACTCCACCAAACTGGAAATCCTAAAACTAACAAACTATGACAACAGAGCATTAATCCAGAGCCTCAGGCAGGTCTGATGTCGACCTGCCTCCCTATAGAGTTGGGCTTTGGCTGTGTGGGAGAAAAACTGGCTCAATTGTGAGAGAGGCTAAGTGCTAGGGCAACACTGTTAGTCATCGATAGCAAGTGATAAGGTTAGGGGGGGGTCATGTTATTTCCTGCAGCAGCCAGTGAATTCTTTTGTTTGGTTTCGCGTGTGTACATGTGTGAAAATGGAAATATACTTGAACGTCTCACACAAAGTAAGAAAGGGCACAAATCCTTGCTGTTAGAGAGTACTGTTGCAGCTGAAGTGCAACAGAGCCGTTTGATTTGAACATGCTTTTGCAGTGTGGATTGTTGTTCATCTTGATTTGGTTTCCATGGTTGATTGATTTCCACTGGGGCCAACCATCCTCAAAATGTATTCACTCTCAGCATTGTGAAACGTCCACCAAATGGGATACGCAGTTATTAAATAACACCTGACACTGGAGATTTTTCAAGGATGCAAATTTTTCTTAATACTTGAACCGTGTTTTTTAAAACAAAGATCTGCCACACACAGGATGACATCAAATCTGTTTTTCACACTCACAGAATATATTTTGTAAACATGTCAAGAATAGACACGGGCTGAAAGAAATTGCAATCTTGTTTTGTAACGTTTCAAATAAACTGTCATCAATCAGCAAACAAAAGAATGAAGACAATGCTGTTTTTGCACAGCATGTATGTGGAGTGTGTTTCTTTTCACAGCTATAGTAGTCTCTTTAAATCTATACTTTTTGAGTGTTGCTTGAAAACACACTGTCTACCAGTGATTCTCTCTTCTGTTACTCAAAACAAAAAACAGTACAAAAATGTTAATGCCTTGTTTTTTTGGCCCCCTGGTCTCACAGGCCTTAAGTAAAATGCACAAAAATATGAAAGCTTACCAGGCATAATGGTAGTTTCGCTGTCAGGGCAGGTATCCTGAACAGAACTGTTCTAAATTGCAAGCATCAACAGCAAAGTGCAACGAAACCTCAATGGGACAATGCTTCACCTCCTATTGGGGTTAGCAGGGAAACGGGAACATGGCGATACGACAGGTATCTTTGTTCATCTCAGGGTTGACAATAGAGCTGCCTGCAAATGTGACAGTCCAGTCAGTTAACATTCACATTCAACTCCACACGTCCTTGCCAGTATGGAACAAAGGGAACATAATATCATGTTACAGTTAATCTGATGGGCAGCATATATATGACCCACCATACTGTATGTCTATAGCAATCCATAGAGTGCTACACAGCATCTGTTGCTGTATACACAGATGGAAAATAGCTTACTGAATACATTCGTATACATTTAACGTAATTCTTCACAATGCTTCACAATTAAGCAACAACATAGTAATTTATCAGGGCTGAAGCTGTGGGATGAAAAGCCATGATGTGGGATTTGAATGAGGCATGTGGAGCTTAATATATATTTCTCCTGTAGTAATTAATTTTATTAAAGTCTAATTAGAATGAAGTGTAACTATTGTGTTACTCTTTGGAGTTGTAGCACTGAGCTTTTCTTGTATTCCCAGTTTTAATGTCCATTCCTTAATTGGCTTTTTTTAAGCAGTGCACACATGGTTGGACTCCCAAGGGCAAAAAAACTCTGCAGTTTAAACCTGCATTGCCATCCCTTTGCTTCATTGTAGCACATCCTTTGGAGGAAATCACATTCCTGTACACTGTACAATAAATGCATATTTATGGACTCAAGCAATAGGTGTTCTTCTCATTCTGTGTTTCAGTAACTATGGCAACAAGACATTTCCTGCTTGCTTTTATGAAATGGTGACCAAGGCTTAGTCTAAAAGAAAAACCAAAAAAAAAATGTATTTTCCAGATTATTCCAACATCACATCAGATCTGACTATCAGTGCATGAAAGTGTGGATCAATTTTAGGATTTGATGAGCTGCTGTCTGGTCTTTTTTCTTTCTACTGGAGATTGTGCACACTTTATGCACACTACCATTACACACTATGATAACAGGCACATAATGGGCGCAGGCTAAATATGTACCATTTATCATGTCATAAAATACAAAGTAGTTTTAGATGGTTTTGCCAATTCAGCCTGAGCTCAAGGTACACTTACTAACTTCACTTAAGGAAGCACACTGATTGCCTGGATGGCAGAGGAGAAATCAGTAGCAGTATTGTCCCTGGCTGCGCTGCTTTTAGCTTTGTCCTCACAAAGCACAATGGACATGGGTGGGAAGACAGTGAGGGATCATGTTCTTTTTTTTCTTTTTTAGTCACTAACGACTCCCCTTGTTGGTGAGTCTAGTGTCAGTGTCTCAATCTGTCTGCACTGTCTCCAGGCCTAAGTAAGCAGGAACAAGAGCTGTAGACCATGGGTATAATGCAATGTGTAATGTGTTTTCAGTGTCTAATGTGAATCACTGGCACATTTTGGTCATAGAACTGTGCTTTCAAAGGTATAAATAGTATAGTGGAGCAAAAGGAGGACACATTAATATCAGGGTATAATCATATAAAGGAGTGTAATCACAACCTCATCTCTCCTTCCACTTGGCAGCAGTACAGTGTGGTGGAGCGGTGATCAAATCTGCAGCCACAAGATGCCCATCACTAAAGAACAAATGAATTATTTTCGTTAGAAATGACTGGGTTCCTATTCAGAGAGCTGTGTTTTCTTTTTCAAGTTAGATAATTACCTGGACCTTATAGCCAAAGGAGGGCTGTTTTAGTATCCTGAATTACCACTTCTCTTATGAATTGTGTTCTTGAATATGAACCCAATCAAAGCTCTTTGAACATTCAATGGTATTAGGCAACCCTTTTTTAAATGTATTGAGACTCAAGTATATAATAAATATATATATATATATATTACATATGCTTGTGAGTAATACATTGTTATTTATTAGGTAACTGCCTAGAGTTGATAACACCAACTGTACCTACGAATACTTCATCATATATAAGTAAAACATGAGTCAAGATAATTAAACGGCTATCTGTCCGTGTGCTTTAAAGCTACAGTGTTACCTTTGTATTTTCACAGCCTTGACTAAAAGCAAAGGAACTCCAAAGGATGATGACAGCCTTGATAAGCAAGTATAAATAGCCAGTGTCTGATCCAGAATGATTACAGAACTGTGTCAGTAGCCACATACATTTCAGTGGGTTATGGGAAAACGCAGGAGACTGCACCTTTCAACGAGGACTCATCTATCATTGTCATGCGCCGACAGTACATGTCGGCTCTCTGATGTCTCACAAATCTTGCATAATTTACTCGTGACAGGTTTACACGTCTTCAGACACTAAACAACAACAATGTTGCTGATTTCAGTTTCTGATTAACCACTACACCATTATTTGTGCTGCAGATATATGGGGAACTGCTATTTAGGTGTGTACTCGATTTTACAAGCCTGCAGAGCAATGATAGCTGTAAGAGCAACTCTCGTGAAAACATATTAAACACCAATTTATCTACCAGGCTTGCACTAAAAGGTGACTGATTATGAGTAACAATTGTGTAATTTAAGTGATACAGAGGCTTCGTACCAATAGCTTTTGTATCGTACCTTGTTGAAATGAAGCGCAACAGTGTTTGCTTAGCAGTTAGGTAAATGTAATTATTCGTCTCTCTCTCAACGCTGCAGCAGAAAATAAACAATTCTACATAGTGTACAAGTGTACAAAAGTGCGGTTCACTATTAAAATATACATTCAAAGAGCTATTTGTAAGTTTTGTTATTGCTACATAGCCAGCATTAGCATTAACCCCTATTTACTTAACAGTTCATAGTTTACTCTATCACATCTTTTCCTCTGCTGAAGTTAGCACGCTAACCAGCTAGCCCCCGCCTGTCTCGTAACTTTCCAATAGCGTCTCACTGTAGCCTCCAATCTGCACTGAAGACATAGCGCTCATCAGAGAGCGTATTATAACCTTTTCTCTCATAAACGCAACAATGGCCGAAGCTCTTGTCAAGCGACAAGCACCACCACCTTTTACCGGCAAGAAACCACATTCAGTGGTAGAAAAAACTTAGTTAGTCCCTTTAAGGGAAGGTGCAGGTTAAAGAAGGTTTTATGTCTTCAATATATATAGTACTGTGCAAAGGTTTTAGGCAGGTGTGAAAAAATGCTGTAAACTAAGAATGCTTTCAAAAATGGAAGTGTTAATAGTTTATTTTCATCAATTAACAAAATGCAGTGAATGAACAGAAGAGAAATCTAAATCAAATCAATATTTGGTGTGACCACCCTTTGCCTTCAAAACAGCATCAATTCTTCTAGATACACTTGCACACAGTTTTTGAAGGAACTCGGCTGGTAGGTTGTTCCAAACATCTTAGAGAACTAACCACAGATCTTGTGTGGATGTAGGCTTCCTCAAATCCTTCTGTCTCTTCATGTAATCCCAGACAGACTCCATGATGTTAAAATCAGGGCTCTGTGGAGGCCATACCATCACTTCCAGGACTTCTTGTTCTTCTTTACGCTGAAGATAGTTCTTAATGACATTGGCTGTATGTTTTGCCAGTCATACGCCTCCCTGATGGTATTGCATGATGGATAAGTATCTGCCTGTATTTCTCAGCACTGAGGACACCATTAATCCTGACCAAATCTCCATTTGCAGAAATGCAGCCCCAAACTTGCAAGGAACCTCCACCATGCTTCACTGTTGCCTGCAGACACTCATTATTGTACCACTCTCCAGCCCTTCGGCGAACAAACTGCCTTCTGCTACAGCCAAATATTTCAAATTCTGGCTCATCAGTCCAGAGCACCTGCTGCCATTTTTCTGCACCCCAGTTCCTATGTTTTCGTGCATAGTTGAGTCGCTTGGCCTTGTTTCCATGTCGAGGTATGGCTTTTTGGCTGCAACTCTTCCATGAAGACCACGTCTGGCCAGACTTTTCCGGACAGTAGATGGGTGTACCTGGGTCCCGCTGGTTTCTGCCAGTTCTGAGCTGATGGCACTGCTGGAGATCTTCCGATTTCGAAGGGAAATAAGCTTAATGTGTTTTTCATCTGCTGCTAAGTTTCCTTGGCCGACCACTGCGTCTACGATCCTCAACGCTGCCCGTTTCTTTGTGCTTCTTCAAAAGAGCTTGAACAGCACATCTTGAAACCCCAGTCTGCTTTGAAATCTTTGTCTGGGAGAGACCTTGCTGATGCAGTATAACTACCTTGTGTCTGGTTGCTGTGCTCAGTCTTACCATGGTGTATGACCTGTGACATGAAACTGTCTTCCACAACCTCACCTTGGTAGCAGAGTTTGGCTGCTCCTCACCCAGTTTTAAGCCTCCTACACAGCTGTTTCTGTTTCAGTTAATGACTGTTTCAACCTACATGTGAAATTGATGATCATTAGCTGTTTTGTATAATTGGTTGATCATACACCTGACTATAATCCTACAAAATCCCTGAGTGTACCTATAAGAATTGATGCTGGTTGGAAGGCAAAGGGCAGTAACACCAAATATTGATTTGATTTAGATCTTTCTTTTGTTTGCTCACTTTGCATTTTGTAAACTGATAAATAAACAATTATTTATATTTTTGAAAGCATTCTTATTTTACAGCATTTTTTCACACCTGCCTAAAACTTTTGCACAGTACTGTATATATATACATATAATAGAGCATACACAGTAGTACTACGCCTACATGTTTTATTATATCATCTTTATTATATTTATTTTGTTTTTACACTCTGTGTATATTAGTGCACAGTGTTTACCTCAGCCCCTGTAAGAAAGTTTGACAAATTGGCTGGGCTTTGGCTGCCAACAGTGCTAAGATCAGCCAATTCTTTCAGCAGCCGGAAATGATGACGAGACAAAAATGTAAGTGAACAATCTGTTCCTCCGGCTGATTGTGAAGCTACCTACTGAGAGCAACTAGGTGCCACAGTCCACCTCATGTCCTAAAATATGCATGGTGAAACCCCCACTGCATCTTTATATCACCAATAATGTGATAATGAAGTAATAATCATTTATGGACAAAAATAATCTTTCTGCTAGTTGTCCAGACATAAGAAATTACACATGAGGAAATTAGTCATATATGAGTCATAAAATGAGACTAAAACTAGACTAAAGTGAGACATGCAACCCAGAGTATTCAGTCATGGTTTTTCATTCGTCACAAACACAAACAGATATAACATCTTAACATCTTAACATCATCACAGTAAGAGTTACAGGCCTATTCATAATTCAGCGGGTAGCTATTAATCAATATGTAAAAGACTCTATATTTCACCACACTCTTGTCTTATACCTAGAGTTGCTCATGCAGTAACGTGGACATGATCCCTCACTGCCCATCCCATACTGCCAACTGTGTTCAGTGGAGCACTTAGTCAGGTCAGAAGCACAACAGCCAAAGATGGAACCTGTGTAGTGGTTGTGCATTTCTGATGCTAACTTTCTACTCAGAATTTGATTCAGACTGAATAAGTGATACATTAAGCTTTCATAATTGAGGTTTGTTGTTGTGAGTTGAATCCGTTAGGAGTGTGTGGTGTTGGGGCATAACTTTATTTAGTCTCATTCTAATGCTGATATGGCTCCAGTAAGTGACTCAGTGCATTCAGTGAAAATGTTAAAAATTAAAACCTTGTCAATAGACTTATTATTAAACATATACAGTTATAAAGCAGGGCTGTCTGCAGTGCTTTCCTGATAGTCTGACTACAAGTCAAATTGTTCTCAGGCCCTGACAAAGTACGGCCTCATATTTCTGCGGATGACAGGGACTGTGCTCTGACTTGAAGGTCCACAGCCAACCTTGAACAAGAAATAACTGTCAGTGAATCAGTGATATGCATACAGTACATGTTTTTAAGGCTGTGGACAGATATGCTCTTGCCATATGTAATATATTTTCATTAATACTTTACACATTCTGTTTAACGAGTGATTAATTTAAGGAATAAGCCCCTGATGAGCTACAGAACAGGAGGGTCGACGAATGTTTGTTACCCAAATTTTTGTAACGAAAGGCCTCCTCTCGCAGAGTCCTTGAGATAAAGCATCATGCCCTGCAAGTGAGTGTGACAGGTTCACTGTATCTGTGACTGAATATCATGTATTCACACAAACCTTCAAAAAGTAACATTTTACAAATGTAAAAAGTTGAGATTTTAGCTATAAGATATATCTTTTTAACATCTGAATGATGAAGATTTAAAGATCAGGATGACATTGTTGCTGTTGGATGAGTTGATCAATGATTGCCTTGAAAAGTGTCAGTTTATTCAGTCCATCCACTAAAACTTTTTACTACCAAACTAAAAAAAATAACAATTTTTCTTTCCCCACTTACCCTAACTATGCTCCAGCCACAGTTATGCCTGGTAATTTGAAGGATCCACCTTTGAAAGTTGTGCTTAAACCAATACAATGTCTTTTTTTTATTTTTTTGTATTGCTCAAAGCTTTGAAAAATTACACTTGAAAGACTCAACCGCTGCATGTCCTTGCAGAAACAATGTCACAAGTACTCATGGTAATTCACAGAAATTGCCGGACCTCTGTTATAACTGGATGGCAGCAGAAATCTCAGAAACTGATGTCTAAAAACACTCAGCAGATGAAACCAAAACTATCTCTTGTCATTTGGATTTGAATTGAAATCCAAAAAAATATTGTGACCAACTGAGGTGATGTTATGTATAACACAGAATGTTCAATGGAAAAATCTTAACAAAGAAAGGTACATGTAGTTTTTTTGTTTTTTTTAGTCAAATCCTTTCCTGTTTTGCTTTTCTTTTTCAGGCTTATTCAGCTGCTTCATATGTGTTATTAACCAGGTGTATTTTAAAGTGTTGTTCAAGTGATTAACATTTACAAAGCCTGTTTTTTCTTCCAAGTAGGACACGTAGCAAATGACCCCTGTTTCTTCTGTAATCAGTGCAAAACAGAGGGTTTTTTTTTTCTTGATTTTCTGAAATGAATTATGGGGGAAAAATAGCTCTGAGCTTTCAACATGCTGTGAAACAAATCCAACTACTGAACACTATCAAAAGCCTCCATCTCTCATCAGAAAGACAGACTTTTAATGTGTTTTCTGTTAAATAATCCATTCCAAACCTACTGTATTTAAGTGTCTAGCCAACCAGTATGCTTGTATGAAACTGCATACTGAACTATTTCTGTAAAAGACCAAACGCATGCTCCACACCATTTCACCACAATGGTGAATGAAAATTTAATGCAATTACACTAAAGCTCTTGGAGAGCTTTGCCTCTTTTGTTTCATGATTGCATGTGGAAGAAGCCAGCTGAGATGGATTGCAGAGCCTGCGGCAATAACACAAACTGAAAATATAAGAGGGACCTGAGATGAAAATGTTGAAGGTTTTTCCTCTGTTGTCAGGATCTACTGCTGCAGAGCCTAAAAAGTTGAATGTACAGTGTGTAAAAGTAAAGCATTCTTCATAGCGTTTCAAAGTCTTTTTAAATGAGAGACTTTCCCTAGGATGTAGTTTCTTTTAATATTCTATTAGCAAATGCGTTTTACAAGAGAGTATGAGAACATTATAAAGGTCCTAAAGTGATCGCACTCCTGCAGTATTGAGACGCTCATAATAATCATGAGGTATATACTTTTCTAACAGCTTTCCAACAAGCCCCAGTTCATACCAAAATCTTCTATCTATGATTATGTATAATGCACATGATGGTTAAAAGAAAGCAATGTTTACTGCTGTTTTTAGGTGGGTCCTAATAGTGATACTTAGACACTTTCTGTACCCAGGCAGCCGCCATGAACTCTTTCACTCACTTGATGATGATGTTATTCTGATGAGGACAGTTGCAGTTTTTTCACAATAAAGGAACTGCTTTGTGTTCATGAAGCCTTTTGTTTCGCAACAAACTAGAATACCGAACAGTAAACTGGAAATTGCAAATATTTATAGTCACTTAGTAACAGGAAAAAGTAAAAGTACAAGTAAACAGTTCCTTAGTGTGCTGTCATTGGCTAAAAACAGCAACAGTCACCAGCTTGGCCACTCTATTTTTATGTAAAGTGACTTTTATTTTTCAAAGATACATTCAGCAAATCCTACTCTGCTAATGATTTGTGAAGCTGTAATGGAAAAAATAAAAGGCTCAAGTTTGTCCTCATCTCAGGTTTAGACATTGTTGCAGGTTTCCAAATAATTTGCTGTTCTGCTCTTTCATGCAGAACACAGGTTTTATTTAGCAGGGGCAGTGCACTTTAATAAACATAAAAGCTAATTTTCCAGTGTTAGCCAAATAGCTATTTTAAATCTGCTGTCCCTGGACAGAGGTTAAGAAGAAAAAGAAGCAGTGGAAAAAAAATAAAAATAAAACATTAAATTCAAAAAAGTATATGATAGTACAGCACAAACAAGTAGAGAGGGGGCGAAGGCACAGACTGTGAATAAAGATGGACGCAGCTTGTGTGACATCACCTGTAGGTCTTTGAAGAGCAGTTTGATAGCTCAGAGTGAGCTGCTCCACTGTCGCCATCTCTGCAGGGCCTGACTCTGCCTAACTTCCAGCTAATCCAGAAATGGACAAAGAGGTGGGCCGTGCGTGGAGCCGAGACTTCAGTGAATGCTGGTTTGTTGCAAGCATACGCTCACCCACCAAAGTGGGTACACTCAAAGCAGCCAGGCCCTCAATTATACAGAGCTTTAAGCCTTAATACAATTTAAACAGGTGATAATTCACCCCCCCGTACAGTTGTCATGGAGGAGGAAATTAGCTATAGAGACCAAAACTGAATTTTGTAACAGGCTGTAAACATGTTTATTTCTCCTGTAAAGTTGCTGTAAACACATCATGATAGCAAGGTATTAATTGAGTGCTTTAGCTGAATGTTGGCAGAGCTGATTAGTGATTAACTATTTCTGCAAGTTAAGTTTAAAAGAAGTGTATCCTTTTAGGTCTCTGATTTCTGCTGGGATTGAGTTCCACTCATGAGCAGCTCTAATTGAAAATGCCGATTGACTAAAACCAGTTTTTTCTTTTTGGGATAATGCAATCCTCTCTTACAGCACAATTTAATTTGAAAGCTCTTTGATTTACCCTCCTAAACCTTGACAGGAATCACTAATTTGAACCAAGTGACTGAGGAAGCACTAGAAATACATTTGAAACCACCAACAAAACCCATTTCATAAAGTATTATTTTCCTGGCCAAACATCCATCATGTACACCCCTGCAGTTCCCTCCAGTGTTATGTATGAGGGTTGTCACGCAGCCTTGGTTTTGTGACAGAGGGCTGACACCTGCTCACTACCTTTAAATGAATGTTTTCACACTCAAGGCATTTAATAGACAGCCTTCTGAAGAGCTATATTCCTATGTAGCTATTTACTGTCTTTGCAGAAACATTTCCTGAGGCGCCCGCCAGTCCCTAGGGGAGACTCGTGTAGTGCCGACAAGACGTTAGCTCGAAAATTATGGGCTGTACCTTTAAGTTCAAGTTTGCATTTCAAGATCCTTGGGATTCATTTGAGGCAAACCTTTCACTGACACACTTGGTATTTCTCATCTCATTATTGGGGCTGATTATAATTCATAGGCTATATTAAATGTCAGAGAAAGGCCAGGGATTGTTATGCAAATGTTAAGCATAGAATGTGTTCTTTCATTCAGATTTAGTTTTTTTTTCTTTTTTTTTCCTTCTGCAGTTGGTTGAAAAAAAGAGAAAGCAAATGCCAGTAACAATTTAATAGTTTGTTGAAAACACAAAGACCTACCTCATTTGGATCAATCCTTGTCAAAATTGGAGGTTGTCATTGTTAAGCATATTATCTATTAAATAATCAGCTGTAAGAATGGAGTAGATGAGAGAAATTAAGTCATAAAGTGTGTTTGCTACTGTACAATCAGCCCACCTCTGTCAACCCTCAATGCAAATTGGCTGTTGGCTTTAAACCACACAATGCAGTAATTTCAGCTATGTATATAAGTATTTTCCCCTAAAACACAAATTTAAAACACTGTTTTCTAGCATCCTTCATGTACACTATGTCAAAGCAACAAGGGAATAAAAAGAGAGGACTAATGTAACACTCACGATCAGGAGAATCTAACCTCTGTCTTACTGGTCCCAGTATGTACATGGATGATCAGCTGGTGAAGATGCTGCTTTAGCCTCAGTGATTCAGCACGATAGCCATCAAGTGCATATTAAATACCCTTTTATAAGCTTCTTGTTTTAGAACAAAATCGTTGTAAACATTTAAAACTCTGAGACAGTCTTGTCAACCAAATCATGCAAATAATCCCTAAAAGATTAACTAAAACTAAAGTCTGACACCCTCTCAAATTTAAAGGCAATGTGTCACAATGAGTTTTTTTGTCTCACATTATGAGATTTTGTAAAGACTGGGGATCTTACGGGGTCACTGTTCTCAAGACTAGATTTCCTTTGAGATTATTTCCCATCATGCTCCTGGTACAAATTTACAGGACAGACTTTTTTCGCTCTTTGAAATTCTATATAATTTTTTATCATAATTGTCATGATCTGCCCTTGAAATAACTGCGTTTTCCTTGTGTCCAACCACCCTTCCCTCCCTTTTGTGTTTAATGCCGGCTGTAGACCAAAAGACAATCTTGCGCCTCAAAAGAGTCGCCTCCATGCTCACTTTCAACTTGGTTTGCTGCTTCTTGTTTCGTGCCGGAGAAAGCATCATTGAACGTCACTATTTACGATCATATTAAACATCAAGGCGAAAAAAGTGCTGGCTTAAGACAGCTCGGACAAGTACCTTACACCAAACAAAATGATAGGAGCATGCAGCAACTCTAGCAAAAGTGTCATGATTTTATTCTGACATTTGAAATTTGTGACTGTGAAATCGCTTGAAGAGTGGTTTAGTGCAAGGCCAGCCAGTTTAGCTAGCTAGCTAGCTACATGGGAAAAATCTTCCATTGACAGTTTTCAATTCATCTGACAAACCCTAATCTTTATCTATCTTTATCTGAAATCAAAAAATGAATTTGCCACTGTTAAAATTTTAAAATGCACTGTGCCATACAAGAATGCTTGACTGGAATAGCAACTGTAACTAGGGGGTGTGCTTCCTTGTATTTCAGCAGATAACTACTGGTCGCAGTACAGGTCATTTTTAATACATTCTGCTGCCTTCAGACAATGTGACAAATTGGTTAAAGTAAAGGGGGATTCCTACTGAGGCAGGTATTATGTGATACTGTCACAATTGTACCCTCTTTCTAAATTGTGTATTTTTCTACTCTTTAATTTTTGGTGGTGCAGAGTTCATTGGATGAACGAAGTTCTAAATAATTAAGCCTGTGGAAATTGGAGAGGTAGTGATGAGCAATCTGCTGCTGATCTGATGCTTGATTAAAAGCAAGGCTGAGGGCTAATTCATTGACCTTTAATTCCAATGGCAGGCTCATTACCCTTAAGGCGGCGGCGAGAAGTCACAGAGGTTTACAAGCATTGTTTGGCTTCCTCGGGGAGGCGGCGAAGAATGATAATGGTCTTTTGGTATGTTTCCTTGGTACTTTCTCTGCATCATTATGCAAGCTTAATAGAGCCCCGATGAACAATGAGGGCTGTGGTGGATTTCCATTCAGTATAGCCACTGTAAAGGTCTTATTTTTGCTGTTTACAGCCAGCTGCCTCACATAATGGCTGAGGTGGGTACAAACACCAAAATAAAAGTCATGGACAAATTTTACAATTTCATCAAAGTGTGATTTAGCTTTGACTATGGTTGTAAAGGCCTGTTAAACAAACAGGGAGCCTGCAAGTAGCATCTGGCACATTAAAACTGACCCCCACATACGTCTGCTCATGGTGCAGGGACAGGTGTCAGCTAAACTGATTCAAACAGTAATTTAAGGCCATGTATGAAACTCTCTGCATATTTTGGGTTTTGCAGAAAAGACATGAACTACTTTCCTTTTTGTTATTTATGTCTGTCGGATGCACTGATCTTTTTTTAAGTCAATTGCCTGAACGTAATCGACAAAACATTCAAAAAAGTGAAATACTTACATGGTCTAAGGTCTGTTTTCAATTGGCTCAGAATTAAAGGAAATTAAGTTAACTGTTTGTGCTCAGAAAAGTGTAACTGATTAGACATCTCATACTTGAGTTAATTTGTCATCTAACACACTAAACATTATCTACTCGTAATATTTATCCTTTATAACAATGATGCAGCATAACACTAATTTTACAGCTGTCTTAGCTTTAAATTACTGCTAGATTTGTGATGATGATAGCAATTAGCACACAGCACAGATGCTGAAATGTGTACGCAATGCCCAAATTTAAAAGCATTATCAAACTCATTCTCGACCAGATGTTTGCTCCTCTAGCTTCATTTAAAGCCAAGAGGAGCTCAATCAGTACTCTGTGGCAAAATATTACGTAAATCTCCTCAAAAAGCAGAAGGGATCCAATATGCAGTGAGGTGGGCCTTTTAAGGCCAAAATGACCTTCTTTCAGTAGATAGTTCCTCACAAAATGTATTTTTTTGCACAGCACACACATATTTTGCAAAACATTAATCATTAAATTATCAAACATGCTAAGAAATAACTGTACCTGTAAAATAAATCATAATTTCCAGCTGATTATGTTTTCTTAACAAAATTTGGTCAAATACAGTTTCTGTTTGTCACTACAACAATTACCTAAGTACGGTTAGATTTTTAAATATTTCCCAGTTTCACTTAACAGAATACAGCAGAAAATAAAAGACAAAATTTGGATTCTGTGATGTGAATAAAACTATAAAATGCTCCATTCTGCCAAAGTTCAACATAGCTGTAACTTTACTCAGTGAGATGCATGATTCTCCACGGGTCTAACAGTCTATCTGGATGTTATTGTGATGTGAAAACATAATTAAATGAGGCAGAATGATCCTCTGTCCTGCTGAAATTTTCCCGTTGTATCATGAGCTCATTTTGCAATGATGGTTTACTTTAAATGTGTGCATCACCAGACATTTTAAGACCGAACTTTGTCCATCTTGTGTTGATGTAGTTGTACCATATGTATGTACAGGTAACGACACCTGGGGCCAGATGCAAAAAACTTTGCGTAGATTCACGTTTGTTCTCAAAGACAGAAATGTGCAGACATATTCTTTTCGTCAGATTTATAAAGCTGCGCATGATTCCGTTTTATAAATCTCAATCATTGTGGAACTTGGTGCAAGTTCGAGACTTTCCACTCCCACAATTCGCCATGAACGTATTCACAAATCCCCTGAAACATCTGTTTGCATATCAATACTTGTTCATGCTCCTTTGGTATGAAGATCAGTAAATAATTGCGGTTGTACCAATTGTGTTGCATCACTGCAGCAGCACCAGAGCAGCTGTGATTGTGTGTAACTGTTCCACACAGCTGTGGTTGTTTATAGCACCCATACCATTAATTTGTCACACTTATCTGTAAACCATAATCATGGTGACATCTCAATCACCATTATTAAACATCAGAAAGATGATCAATGATTAATTTATAGCGCTCATATTGAAACAGACTTTAAACTGTAGGCTTCACAGGTGGGAATAAAATTAAAACCTCATTGGCGAGGAAATAATTGCTGAAACATAAATAAAAAGAGTAATAAAGTTCATCACTCATGAACAGCTACTTGAAATTAAGCTGATAAATGAAACTTTGATTGAAAGTATACAGATTGCTGTGTGGATATAAAAAATAATAACACAATCACAATAAGGCCGCTAAAACAAACAATGTTTTACTGCGAAATGATTTCTCTCACTTTATATTAAATCTCTCCCTCATCGTATCACACGCAGCTATTTCTCATAAACTGTCTAGGCCTGGTCTGAAGTATGCATGAGGTGCACATATTCTCACCCCACATTCTTCTTTTATTCATGCCAGTTTGTGTGTGGAAAATGGCTTATGCATGGTTTTTCTGCCTATGCATCGTTTATACATCTTGTCCCTGGTGTGCTGCCGTTTCCCATCAGGATTCAGTGGGACAATGTGTCATTTCCAAGCTGTTTGTTTGTCCATGTTTGGAAAATGTCACGCTTAAATATCACAGTGACATGGGTGTGCACGAATTTCTGTCTCGCAGTTACACCATCATGAATTTCATCAGTACACGCATTAATGAGTTTAGTGATGACCTTATTATATTGGTGAATTGGATCCGGATTCTGTGTTAACGATCACATGTAAAGGTACTGGTGGAAACAGAACACCTGGGGTCATCATTTGTCAATATTGACAAAATCGAGGTACATCAGAAAGTGGCCAAATATTAGAGCATTTCAACTCAAATGAAACATATTATATATATTTGGAAATAAATAAATGAGTATGTTTTTTATCCACCTGATTCTACTGAGTGGGAAACAAATAAAGAAAAATATATGTAACTTCCAGATTTTCTGTTGTAATAGAACAGATTGGAACCGGATGGTGTTTTATGATATTAAAGGAGGACCCAGGACAGTCTGACATGACATGAAATAAATAGCAGATTTGCCAATTTTTGCACTTGAGTCTCATTCTGTTACCTATCAAAACAGGAAATGAGAGATAACAGGCACACTGGGTCCTGGCATGTATTTGGAACAGTGTTATTGTCATCACAACCTGGACTCACCACACTTTAGCAGGTACTCGCTGTATTCTGTACGCTGTGGTGGTGATCAGTTGCGCTAGTTGGACCTGCTGCGCTTTTTACAGGCTGGTGAAAGAGAGGCAGATGTTGTAACTGTGCAGTAGGGAAATGTGTCGCAGCTGGTCAGGGGCCCGCGGCCAATGCAGTCTGCGAACAGGTAGGGGGAGAGGAGGGCAAGAGGGTGACCTGGGAGGAGGGTGACCTGGAGGATGTTCGGGGAAAGTGAAGGAAGTGAATCTTCATTGACAGAAGTTGGTAAATTGGATGGTGAGTCTATCGCTTGACTCTGTTGCCCCTCTGTCCTTTGAACTCTTGTCACAAAAAACTGCAGGATGCCTTCACTGCTCCCCCCCCATAACCAGGAAACATCTGTTACCATGGATGCTGATAAAGTCATTGCTTGCCGTTTTCCCTGTAAATCATCATCATCCAGTTAACACATGCATACCGTATATGGGTACTGTAGAAGGAAAACGAATACGGGGACAAAGCGGTGTGTTCATTTTAACCTCAATACACAATCCTGATTTTTGATCTGACATGCATATTTACATTAGAGTCAGTTTAGTATGACACGTTGGCATCTCTGCAGACATGCTGTCACACAGTCTAATAGTACCTCCGCTCCCCATCATCTCGGGGATGTTGTGTAGTGTCTGGAATCAGTTTGAGCTTTTCTTTTTTTTTTTAGATTATTGTTTCAGTATTTTCTCCTTTTATTGGATAGAAAAGACAGGAAATGAGGAAAAGAGAAGAGTACGACATGCAATAAAAGTCCCTGCACTGGGGATGCTGTGATTATGTAGTATGTGCCCTTAGCCATTCAGCTACCATAGTGCCCAGTTCAGCCTCTTTTGAGAGGAATTTTTTATTTGTCATTTGGGTGAAATAATGTTTTAATACTGTGTGTTTTTGTGCCAGCTGTAAGACATCATTATATTGTACGAATATGCCGTAAACCAAATACTACTAACTGCTCCATTTATTGCTATTGGCCCTTTTCACACTGTGCATCACGAAAGCGGAAGTAGTCAAACGCCGTGGGTGTTTACATCTGGTTCCTTTTAAGGGGTCATCGTCGAGATCTACAGCGGCAATAATTGAGAGATCAAGGAGGTTACTATGGCACAATCAAGTTGGAAATGTCACTGCAGTGTAGGGCTGCTCGATTATGGCAAAAATCATAATCACGATTATTTTGATCGATATTGAGATCACGATTATTCAGCATGATTTCTCATTGACTTTGGAAAAAAGTCCCCGTCGGATGGTTTTTGTAGGGAGGCTGAAATTTGTTATGAAACAGAACGCCGCACAATAATCGTTTGTCTCGATTATCTTGTTTTTCTAATCATTGGAGGCCAAAATCGTAATTGAAAATAAAATTTGATTAATTGCACAGTCCTACTGCAGTTTCCCTATTTTTCCATCAACAAGCAAAGTCATCCTTATTTAAGTTTCCACGACTTTCCATCGGATGATCAATTGCGAGCTCGCTGGGTTACAGCCATCAGAAGAGACGAGGGCGCAATGTTCAAAATTCTTTGTGGGAGCACCTATGTTTGTAGTCTTCATTTTAACAATGATGACATCTATTCAACCCCGACAGGCTTCAGATGTCTTGGTAAGTTAATTTGCTTCCCAGTGAGTCAGTGATGTAACTAAATAAAATCTAAATAGAAACTTGTTATAATAGACAGTAATGAAAACTTGAAGGTGTGTGCTAACTTTGCATGAAAATGATGTTGATGTTTACACTTGTACCTAGCATGCTAAAATATCACAATGTCGCCAAAACTCGCCACATGAGGAAGAGACGTATGCACGGGTTTATACATGTGGAAATTTCTGTGCGTACGTACTTTCCCAATTGTGTGAGTACGCCATCTTCCAGTACGAAAGCTGCGCGATCTTTTACACATGAGGCCCCTGATGTTTTTCTGAACTACCAATAGCCTGCTTGAGACAGAGTATTTGACATGCATTCAGACTGGACATGTTCAAATGTCAGTAGATGTTGGAGCAGATTCTCATCTTGATTCATGAAATATTTTTTATTATGTTGTCATGACAGTAATCAGTATTCCCTTTTGTCTGTCTTGCAGTTTTTGAGTTAGGCCTATACTTTTCTTATATCAAAGTTGAAAGAGAATCTCTGATGTAATGCATATGCAGATGGATAATCATGTACCCAATTTTATTTTTGTGCTTAGCTACATCAGATGATGCAGCTGAGACAATCAAGAAACTAGAAGCAAAAGTGCAGGAGCTACAACTTGAACTCAAACAGCTGACACTTAAACAACAGCAGCCCAAAATTAACCGCTTTTTGTGCATCAGAAAAAGACTTCCGCTTCCACACCACATTACCATCAGAGGCGGTGTTCATGGGAAATTTCTGGGAATCAATTTATCCATCTGCTTCCAGGCTATTCCACTGGTCAAAGGCACAACATTCACACAAAAAGCTCAAGCCAGTGGAATCGTTCCTCTCTTGACAGGCTCCATCAACCACCTGTGGGCAGTTTGCTGCCTGTTGACCCACTACCCTCTGGACATCCAAAGTGACAAGCCTGTCTAGCACATTTGTGCGATTGTGTGTGGATTTTAGTGCTTCTTATATTTTACATCAATGTTTTTATGGAAAATTCATGTTTTGTTTCAATTGCTTCCATGTGATGTGATGCAGTGACTCTAAAACACTAAAATCCAATATAAGGTTGTGTCCTATTTGCCTAATGTAGTAATCATTTGTGACGTTGATTGAGAGTCATCGCCTCACATTATATGGAAATTCTATTGCGGATCCTTGAAAAGTCATGGAAAAGTTTAGAATTGTTTTCTATCAAAATGTGTGGAAACCCTGATTATGTGATTCATATTGTACAGCCTATACAACTGAACTTTGTGTCAAATCAACTATTTGATTATACAGAATCTTCACTAAAGAAACAGAGACCCTGTACTGACTCCTGCCTCTTTATTATAGCAACACCAGAGGACAAGGCAGAATGACCAGGTGTTACACACAGGTTACGCTGAAAAAAACTCATCTGTATCACTTGTCACTGTATTTACAAAGAGATTCATTTGATAAATTTACATTTGAAAATAAAGACACATTCCTCATTTCAAATCCAAATACCTCATTTATATTTAAATGGGATCAATTAAATAGCATGTATCAAGTACAATAAGTAGTGTTGACTGTTCCCTGATAAAAAATAAACACAATGTAAAGTCGTTCACTCCAATACATTCAGATACTTATACATAAATTGAAAGCTACATAAACATTTCATTTAACACATTAGTTAGCCAGTCAAGTTATTTACAAAATTGTGATTTTAAACTCAATTCATAAACTGTAGAATAGTGAAGGTCAGTGAAATTAAACACACAGTACCACTGGTTAAGTGCATCCTAACTGAAGCACATCCTCTCTACGCTGAAGACAGTGGGTTGGAAACAAGGAAGTCCTTCAAAAAAAGAGGCAGATGCCACATCGAGTACTTAATGTTTGGACTTGATGAACACATCCATATAGATGTAGTAGTAGAACATGTCAAGCTGCTTGCATGGATGGTGTCCTCATCCCGTCCAGATCCTCTGGACTGTGAAATTTGTGTGTGTGTAAGTGACAAAGTCACACCACTCCAGCCCGCTGATGGCAAGCCGGCCCTGAACCTGCCAGTAATATTTGTGACACTTCTTAAGAGTGGCCTGCCCTCTGACTGGTGTTAGGTGCTTCACCCCAGCGATAGAGTCAGTGTCGCAGCATTTCAGTTCCGCCAGTCCAAATGGAGTTTCAGTTGGGTCAAAAACTTTGCCATCTGGGCTGGCACCAAGGTCAGCTGCATCCTGGTAAACAATGAACCCACAAGGATAAACAGACACATTACACTCTTCAGAAAACTGTTTTAAAATCTCAGGCTCCTGCGTCAGACCTCTTTTCATTGTCAGGGTCTGGGGATGTTCCTTTAAGACTGGCAGCAGCCAGGGCTTTTGCTGAGGACTCACCATGTACATGACATGCGTCCCTGAACCTGCTGGCTGTAACTCTTGGCCATCGTACCTGGACCCACACGGGGCTGTCAGACTGGTCCCTGATTTCTATGGCAGCAGAGAGTTCATGAGACACCTTTACACTCTCGAGGTGGTAATGCTGCTCGTAGTTAGGCATGAACTTAAAGTCAGCTTGAAACCTGTAGCCTTCAGCTGGCAACTGAGGAAATTCTGGGGCATTTGCATGTTTCCTAATTTCCCTAGTAGTCTCTAGTAGGGCTGCTCGATTATGGCAAAAATCATAATCATGATTACTTTGATCAATATTGAGATCCTGACTATTCAGAACAATTTCTCATTGGAAAAAAACAGAAAAACAAAAGTAGTTTTACCGACCGGCTGCAGGCAGTGAAGGTAACCGGATGTAAACACAGCATGAAAAGGGCCTATTGACATGTAATCTGGTGAAACACCATTGACACTTAACCTCTATCAGTCATCTTCTTTACAGCTCATAATGGTAAAGCCATTATTAATTGATTGGGACATGGATGATTGGAAGGCATTGGGTGATGCTGTCATTTTCTGTCCTTGTTCCAGCAGAGAGGGCACAGCGAGGTACAGGGTACAGGAGGGTTCTCCCATCATGACTGCAGAAATTAGCAGTCAATTTACATGTATGCCATGTTTCTCATTGGCCTTGTTCTTTATTTATCAAGTCAGCATGGTGATATATTGTATAAAGTGAGATTTCCATGTCTTTTTTTTTATTATAAAGCAGGCCTAGGTCCTATATTAATACTTCAAGACTACCATAACTTTGTGATGTCACAACAAAGCAGTCACCGCCCTAAGCCAGCAGAATTTGGTTTCTCTGAGTGTTTACCTGAACGGCTATATTTTTATATTTTTTCACTTAGACCGACCTGTTGTTACTCAAGCTCCAGCGAGATGCCTGAGAGAGGAGATTTAAAACTGCACAGAGATGGTTTTATGTACGTAAAACCACAAAAATATCTTCTTATGGATATCAACACAAGGGAAAGTATAAAATATGGGTCTTTTAATAATATTTTTCATAATATTGATATCAACAAAAATCCCAAAATGTCAGTCCTTATCAAAACTATACAAAAGTTTATTTAAGATAAGATATTCCTTTAATAGTCCCTGCTGTGGGACAAATAAATATCTTATCATTATTTAATTTAATAATATTTTTATCTTAATTTAAAACTAAAATCCAGCACTAACAGAACTTGCATTGACGTCATTTGTAAAAAAAAAAATTGAAGTTTCCCAGTTTAGTGTTCCCTAACATTATGAACACTGGTGACAGTGTTTTACAGTGGAAACTTAACTTAGCGTAAGACTGCACTGATAAACACGTTGGGGTTTCAAGTTTCACTTTAAATGCAGCAACTGAACTAGAATTACCGCTTCGCAGTTGCACGCCTCCACCAACCAGTCAAGTTGCAGTTTACATCCATGTCTGTCCAGACTCAGGTAATATGCTGTAAAGACTTTGCAGAAATTGAAAAAAAAGGTATTGGCTGTATTTTGTCATAATTAGCATATGAATTCTGTGGCCAAAGGCATGTTTTGTGTAACCTTGACCTTCAGCCATCAAAATCTAATGGGTTCGTCCTTAAGTCTAAGTGGACGTTTGTGCCAAATTTGAAGAAATTCCCTGAAGTTGTTCCTGATATATCAAGAGAAAGAAATTAATGGACACAGAACCTGAAAACATAATGCCTACTGTTGCTGGCCTGTGGCATAAATAAGGGCTATTTACTGCCAGAGCCACATGAATAACAAGCAACAAGAAAACTCTGAAAAATGCTTAATTAAGACACTCCCTGTCTTCACGGCATATTATCTGTCTTGAGTTTCCTTTTAATGTTTAATTTTATTTGCAACATTTCCATTTTGTGTGACTGAGGTGGAACAAATCCTTGGCACAGTGAACTCAAGGCAGCTAAAGTAAAGCAAAGCTCCTTGTGAGAGACTAAGGTAAGGATTAGCAAGTATTGCTAGCATAATGAGCCCTGGCATTCAACACTTCTCTCTCAGCTGACATGATTGCTGTGTCACTGTGATTAGCCCTGACCTTCCATCTCCAAGACCAGAGTGGTTGTGACCCCTTGTTGCAGCTGGTAATGAGTAACAGGACCTCAACTGTGACAGCCTCGTGTAAGGGTCAGATAAGAGACAAACCCAACAGAGCAACAATGACAGTGACGGTCAGCCGCTGAAGTTCAGGATAAATGGCATTCCAATGCAAGTCTCTACCTGGATGCACAGATAATCAGCTTTAGGTTTTCTAAAGAGATAAAAATGATACACATAGATAATTAATAAATGATTTTGTCTCTACAGATATTTTTGTTTAAAAAGAAAAAAATCAAAGATGAAACTGTTGATGAACCGCTGAAATATCTTCAGACCAGCAACTGTTAAGAGTTTTACGACCAACAAATTTCACAGGGTTTGGCAAAAATGTTTTTACGATCTAATGACACTGTGATGCTGCATTCGTGTTTAACTCATTTAATACAACTGGAATAGCGAATCATGTAGGTTTACAAGTCTTGTGAGCAGATAGTGAACGTGCCTTACAGACAGAACTGAGCTGTTGTGTGCAGCTGTGATCAGAGCCCTGCTGCAGGCAGGCTGCCCCCTGCATGTCCGCAAGACAGGTACATTAGGAGAAGACATTGCTCATCTTCATTACATTACCTTGCAAGCTTGATGTCTGCCCACGCTGTAAAACACTTTTGCCCTACATCTAACCAGCGTGAATACATCTTTTTTTCTTGTTTTTGCTCACAAGCCAAAACCACACTCCTCACCAACACACCCCTGACAAAGCTTTTGTTTTTTCTTTTCGTTTCTTAAAGCCCAGTTTTAACAGTGACGAGTCAAGTGTTCGCTAGTTGATTACAACTGTATTACGACACATTTATTTTGAAACAATAACTTAAGGAAGTGTTATGTTAGTAGCTTTGTCATTAGCTTACTACAGTGAACAAAAGGTGCAGAAAATTACCAATTGGGCCTCTGCTCTGACAATACACTGGTATTTAATAATGAGCAAGTCAGTATTATTCACAGTGGATTGCAGTGACACCACACCAGTATGAATATAGCAGTTACTTTGGGAATATGTGCAGATGCTGGTGTCTTACACATTTGGAGATGCTGGCTAACATCACATTATCCGGTGAAGCCCTGAGTAGCTACAGAGTTCATCCACACTGGTGGCAATGCACACAACACCTCCGTGGTCCACTGCTGCTTTGACATACCTTGTAGTTTAGTCTAGAGGTCATGTGATGTACACCTCTGGATAGAGGTTAAGGACTAGCTAGTGGCAGCAGCTAACGGCATAAATTGTGGGCACTGAGTACACTATGGCAACAGACACATCACATGCAACCTGTGGCAAAGCGGCCAGCACACTGACGGAAGGACACCGGGACTTAATGATGCCATCGGATAGTAGGTGGTCATTCGAAGATTTGACAATGTGAAACGACAAGCAGCAGCACGGTGCTTAGAGCTGTCATAATGTCCGTCATGTCCTACCTGAGAGTGTGTTCCACAGCTAGTGCTGCCAATGACCGGCCATTAGTTCTTGGCAGCCGTGCCTCCAGCATTTCAATGTAAAACTGACATTTAGAAGAGAGCAGATGACGCTATTGACACTTGGATAGGCAGTAATTAGTTCCCCCTTTAGCATTCATTGTGTGAGGCATTTCATCACTAAATGTCAATTATCATGGCAGCTCCATTCAGAGGGTAACCTTCAGTTATCACTGTAAGCATAAAAGGGAAGGGTGCCTTTAAGAATAAGCTGACTTTATCCCCGCTCTGACAGGTCTCTTTGACTGTACTAAGTGATATGGAATAACGTAACATTCAGATATCCGAGGGGATTCACCTGCTCCCTGTTACATGTGGAATACCTCAAATGTGCAAACTTAAGAGTCAGTCATTGCTACGAAAATACACTGACAAAAGTTCTACATGTATTTTTTGGCTCTCAGAAATTACGTAATTGTGTCGACAAAGATGATCTGAGTTGAAAAAAATATCGTATGTTACAATTTTTCACCCCCAATGCCAAGCGTGTGTTTAATATATGAAGAAAGGGATAAATAAAGTAATGCAATGCACAAGTTTCATTTTATCCAATTAATTTCATAACAGACAACAAGCTTATGAAACCGAAAGAGGATCAGTTTAAAACCGATAGTCATTGGGGTGGGCGTGTTGGGTTGTGCTGCGGGTAATGGCTGGGTTTCGTCTGTGGTGGGTCGCGAGTGGGTTTGGTGTGTTGTGTTAGTTGTTGTGGGTGGTTCTCTCAGTAATGTTGTCTTTATGTGTGGGAGATTCTTGCAGGGTGTTTGGGTGGTGGCAATTTTTTTCTTTGTGTGCTTTTCGTGTCCGTGAGATGTAAGTGTGTGTTTGTGTTTGTGTGTGTGTGTGTGTGTGTGTGTGTGCACACACACACACACACACACACACACACACGGGTATTGAAGCTCAGAGAGGGATAATCTGAAATGGTTCCAGGTTGCGGCTCAGTGCATCCCTTTTGAAACACACACACACACACACACACACAAACACTTAGGGTCCCCAGAGGCAGACGTCCTCTGGCTCTGGAGCAGCAGAATGAACACTGGCGCCACATTATCCAGCCCTCTTCAAAAAGCTCTCTGAATAACCCTGCTACTCCAGTAAAAATATCTAATCCAGGTCTCTCAGACTTTCTGCTGTGCTCAATCTGATATTTGTATTCTACTGCAGCCAGGGACTGAGTCAAGTCTGATTTCAGCACCTTGTTGCCGACGGCAAAGTCTTCATAACTGCAGGAGAATTTAGATTTCAAAACCATGCCGTAGAATTTAATCAGGTACCAGGGTAACTTCATCCAAAGCACATGAAACATTTCTCATTCTCTTCCAGTGGTGTCCAGACTAGTTTTGCATTTATTTGACCAGGTTTTGAGATATTGGAGGTGAATGGAATTTTACTTTTGGTTGCTCGCTTCAATGGAAAGTGACATTTAAAAGCTCAACGGCAACATCACTTTCCCAAATCAATCTCCCCGTAACTCCACAGAACACACTGTGAAGTTTTCATTGGAGCTAACTTCTCCCAAAGAGGCAGTCCTTATTCCCCCAATTGATTGACGGTGAGGTCTGTGGAAGCAACGAGTCACCTGGAGGACAGAGCGCACTTGATGACCTTCAGGACAGTGTGTACCTGGTCTGTGTGCTAAGCTAGTCTTCATAGTTAACCAGAGACAGTCAGTTAGTTCCAGTGTACTAGGAAGAGCTAAGGAAGTGATAAGGTTGATAAATTATAAACACCACAAGAACAAAGCTGACAAAGTCTAATAACCAGGGCAACACGCACGGATGTCGACGTGCCCCAGATACATCTTATCATATATTGTCTGTAGGTATAAATGTAGTAAGCTATCCTGATGCAAATGAAGTGAAACCCCGCAGCTGTGTGAGATCATCTAGAAGTTTCATTACTGAAATACTACAAGTTCCTGCTATGGAGCTGATAACATACAGAAGACAAAATAAAATAAAAAAACAAATATCAGGTTGTTGCCATCGTGTCTACAATTATAAATAAGTAATTATGGAAATACTGCTGCTGCTTCCATATCACAAACTCATAGCATAAACAACCAGAAGTAAAAAAAGAAAGGGGAAGATTCTGTGCTGAGACATGAAGCTGATGTGGAAACAGTGACCAGGGCTGAAAAAACAAGTACTGCATCTAGCATGTAACAAAACCCGTCTCCTGTAAACCTTTAGTATTATTTCTTTTTCCTCACCGCTGAGAAGTCAAATTTATGCCTTCATGGTGATTCACAAAGATTAAGTACTTATCAAGTACCTGGAATGGCCTGAATTCAAATCCAGTATATGTTTCTTGTCGCCCCCATCTGTCCCCCATCGCTTCCATTTCCACCCTACTCTGAGTTATCAAATGAATAAGAGTATGAGTACGCACATATCAATTGTCCTAGGTCGAGCTTGCATGCATCTGTTACATCAAACACATCAACAATGGGCATTTAGAATGCTAAGGGCTAGTGTCTAATTTAATTTGGATTACATAACACTCACTTACACCACAGTGCGCAACGTTAAGATAAAGTAGCAACAAAACATTCACATTAAATAATGCAAAGGTTGTTCTTTATGCAGATACACAGTTGAACTTTTGAGCCACTAACAGTGGGAAGAGGTCTTAACTTTTTCATAATCTTTTTTAACATTTATACCTTCTCATTTAAAATATTCATGGAAGGGCAGGGAAGGTCACATATTGCAATAGCCTTGGCAGCAAAATTGAACAGTTGGAGGAAGTTTCCACTGCAGGTAGCCCAGAGTTATGAGCATCATACCACCAAACAAATTGCTGGACAATGATAGCTGTCTGACAAGGAGAAAATGACTTTGCTAGCTGTATGACACATTAATATCCTCTTTCCCCCCCCTGAACAGATACAAACAGTTCCTTTTTTTGGGTTGTATTTTTGTGAGATTAATGCTTATAGAAATCTTAGGTATCTTTGACACTGCGGTTATGTAGCAAAAAACTGATGTTTTACCTATGGTACATCTATTCAAGGATATAGATTCACAGAACCTACAAAACCATTGGCAATAAAGCTAATGTATATTTTCATTAATTTAAAAAACAATCACTGGATCATATTTCACAAGGGGATGTTTCGGCATATTGCAGAAACTCTGGCAGCAAAGACGCATCTGCTAATCTGTCTGTTTTCTGGCTAGATAATGAGCACAAAAATAATAACAAAAAAACAAAAACAAAGCAAACCAACAAAACACCATAATCCTGCCAAAATAGCTCAGAATTTTGACCATGGTTTCTTATGAGTGAATTAAAATTCAGCTGCTGGCCAGGTTTTGTTGTCCCTCATCACTGCAGATGAACAGCATAACCTTGGTTCTTCTGAAGGTTATATCTCCAAAATAGCCATAAAGCCTGTGCCGTGTCACTGAATGCACAATGTACCATTGTGTGTGTGACACTGCCACTTTTCATTTAATTAGCCTCTCTATTGTGAAGCAGGTAATACCCTCAAGAGCTATCCTGACCAAACCATCAGATTTCTGAGTAAATTAATGAAAAATTCAATCCCTACTCTGAATGCACTTGTTTTTGGATCTCAGCCACTTTTGCAGCTACAGCAGATGTATAAGACGTGCAAGTTTTTTTTTTTTGGCTTTATCTGTAAGTCGAGCAGTAATGAGAGGGGGGATTTGCGAAATAAAGTCAACTACACCTCACGTTCTGATATAGATAATCCTGCTATATCCTGTTTTGGCAAAAAAAAAAAAAAAAAAAAAATGCACCCAGTTGTAGTTATATGTAATCATTTTCTATATAAAACACTACAGGAATATTGAGAAGGCTGTATTGGCTCAATTCAAACATTTACACAATTGGTACAATTCATATACAGTATATTCATTAAATAATTTATCAAAGCCTCTGTGAATACATCCATACATTAGGTGTAACCTGCAAACCAGGGTATCCACAGGAAACCCACACTGGCAGGAGGAGAACATGCAAACTCCACACAGAAAGGTCTCGACCAGCCGGCAGGTTCTTTGCTGCTGAGGGGGACAGTGCTAACCTCTGCACCACTGTGCCCCCCTCTGTTCATACAGTTTCAATGTCAAGCTTAAATAATAGCATCAATTAATGGATTAAAAAAAAAAATTATTTACATATTTGGCAAGTTGCGAGTTGTCTGTAAAATGTCAGTATCAGTGACAATACATCCACAGACAATGTATTCTGTCGTGGCATTAATAAATGTAGAGCTTCGTTCCAGACAGTGTAATCCAGCCAGTGATTACATTCCCACCACAGTGTTATTGAGAAAGCAGTTTAGCTGTATATGAATGTAATTTCTAGAAGACGGGCTTGAGCTTAGTTATCTTTCAATGTCACTGGAGCCTCTTTGCTGAACTTTTTATTAGCATTTCTTAAATTAAATGAATTCTTCAACTCTTACACACCATCCCAAAACTGAATAAAATATAAACAGCTATGCCTGTACACTCTTAAAAATATTCCGTATACACAGATAATCCTATACAGCTGCAAAGACTGCAGTCACTTAAATTAATGAGTGATATCTGGTTGATAGACTGACACGTCTGAACTTGGCTGCTGGGGAACTTAATCCATTGGAAGAGTTACAAAAAAATCCCTCGACATAGTTTTTGCAAGCAAATGGTTGGGAAAATTGATTCAAGAATTGCTATACGTTAAACAAACGCAAGGGGTAAAACACTAACATGGGAAAGCCCGATCAAGAGAACAAACAAACCAAACATAGCACATCAACACAGCAAAGGACAGGGCGAAGCAGAACCAGTCACAGCAGGCCAGCAGCAGCACAGCTGCAGGCAGCACAGCAGAACAGACTCAAATGAGGGGCATAATCAGACAATGCACACTGATACACCACAATACATCTGGGGGACAACAAAAGATATTGTATCTTTGATTTACAGACAATGGTAGGAACAGGAGCAATCAATACACAACTAAAAGCAAATAAAACAAACATAAAAGCAGCACAGGGAGAGAGTATTGTTAGTGCAGTTATTGAGCTGGAAAGGAAGCACGAGTATGCGAAAGACTGTCTTGGATAGAGTCCTTGAAGGCAGGGAGAGATGAAATTGCCCAGCTTTATGGCCAAGCCGATCTCCTCTGGTTTGAGTCATTCCAGGAAGATTTTATCCACCTTGCCCCCCCTCGGCCAGATGATTTCAATAAATATCTTGTTTATTTATGCACAGCAATATATGCAGGATTTACTCTCTGTCACTCTTCAGTGCCACCTGTGATCCCTGTGATCCCCCAAAGTGTAAAAGTCTGCCAAGCACACTCGTTTGTGCTTTGTCTATTGAAAAACAGTCCCGCGGTGGATAGTGCCAAAAAATCTGCTATAATGGGCCCCAGGATAATGATTACTTTGAGTGATGGCATAATGAGGACTTCATAAATATGCATGGGTCACTAGGGGTAGTAATATTGTGGATTATTAAAACGGCAGGGTAAGAGGTCAAGCTAATGAGAGGAATCTAAGGGGGGGGATACAGCCACTGACATAGGAATTAGCCAGGCCAGATGTCTGGAACATAGGTTGTTTTCGCACCATGGAACAGTAAAATAATGCATGCCTACATCACCCAAGCTGAGGCTTAAAGAAAGCATTTGTTTCCATCATTTGTAAAATCTATTCAACGGACATGTTTCCTCAGGAAATCACAGTCGAAAAAAGTATTAAATTTGTGGTGGGGATTCAACAGGAACATTTGCGAGGTTGCCCACACATAAACACAGTCCATAATGATGAACAGGAACAGGACAAGCGTTACAACGGCTTACATTTTTAAACAGATGTAGATGTTCTGACAGCGAGCTGCTACTTCTGAGTCTGATACTGTATTTTCACCAGGTGATGACAAGGTGCAGCTCTGCTGTTTTGGCTACCAGCTACATCAGATTCCATCAACAACCTGTACCATACACTAAAGGCTACTGCTATCCACCTCCTCTGCTCTCACGGTGTACTTTAACAGACTGGGCTACAGAAAAATGACATGATTAATATTTCAAGTTTAGTAACTGACATCATAAACATTGTTTATTGACTTAGACCAGATACCAAAACTTGCAACTGATGTTGCTCCATGATCATTTTTCGAACTAATTTGTTTGCTCACTGCTAGTGAAGAGGTATTTAATTTACTAGCACTCACATACCAGTAAAATGAACTCCTGCATCATTTTTTTTTTTTTTATGTGGCATGGTTTCTTTGGTTGCCATGGTCACAAGGCGAGCCATGGCAGCAAGCTGAAAAGGTTCAACCTCTGTCAACTCAGACGGCTGCTGCCGCTCACCCCGGTGGGAGAGTTTGCCGCCATGTTTACATAGAAAACAATGGAGACAGCAGTGGTACACTTGCTGTCTGAAAGCAGCATTAGTCCTGATGTAATTTATTAGAGTTAACACACCAACCAAATGAATGAAACGACTAATGCAAATATTACCAAAGCATTACAAAGCTGTAGAATGTGTTATAGTGGAAAAATAGTCTGCATTTGGAGTTGCTATATATGAACATTCCTTCAGGTCATCCATCTCAGCTCCTCCCTGCAGTGTCAGATAATAACTTCATATGCACGGTGACCTTTCACACAATGGCTCATCTGCGGCTCAAAAAACTGCAGCTCCATTAATGTTCTCTGCAAGTTCATTAACATCGTTCTTAGAGGCTTATTGCTGTCTGCCTAATTTCATACTGCTAAATTTAGTCGACGCCTGAATGACCCTTGGGCGATTTTAATATTACAATTTCCACTGTAAACATTGTCACCTTTAAATTGCTTTGTTAATGTGGTTACATCAGCTTTTCATACAGAGACCGATTGTTTATCCAGGCAGCTTTTGTTATGTATTTGGAAAGTTGGAACTAGTTTGATAATGTAAATAATATTCATACAAAGATGTAAAGCAGATATGTACTTCAACAGTGATTCCAGTGATAACGCTAAGTGAGACTTAAATGACTCAAATTAAGAAGTGTTTTCTGTGAGGTTTATGGGATAGTAACAGACCAAACTTGGAAAATTAGTATTACATGGAATGGTCAAAAAAAACATATGCTTTCTTTATAGTGTGTGACATGCTACGTATGATCACGATGCCCTGGGCTACTTTTGTACTGTACTTTATTAGTCAACAGGCCTGTAAAGGGTTAAAATGTGCGCATGAGCCCATATCAAGGTCTCGTCTTGTATCAACAGTGACGATTTTGATTTTGGTTAATGGTTTTTAAAACCGAAAATGCCGTTCTTTCTGTTTTTCTTGTAAGGGTTTTGTGAAATGACAACAACAATGATCAACAATTGCTGTGAAAAGTAATGGCAGGCTTGTGCAGCAGTTCCGACAATATTGAACATTTTTTTGAGGGTGGCACAGTTTTAATGTGTGTTTTTCTATCTGACGACCCCAGATGTCGTTTGTTTTCTGACTTAAAGGGTTATGCAACAGTGAAGTAGATAAATAGTTCTTGCTAATAACTTTGACTTGAAAATGCAACAGTTAGCTGCCCAATGTGATTGTGTAGCTTACGCCAACTGCCAACTTGAGCATGTAATTAACTACTGGATTGCTTGGTGGGATTTCGCCTCTTTACTGGATTAGAGACACAACGTTCCCATTGTCTATGTATCTCATGCTCATTATGGGATAGGAATTGCTGTGTCTGGCCCTTATTTAAATCTTTTTTTCTTTTTTTCTATTTTACCTAAGAAACAATGATATTGCTAACAAAAGTAGTACAAAGAAAGTTAAAACGAGGCCAAAGGTATGTGGTGGATAATTATATTTCCTGGGCAAACTGCTGCGTAAGCACAAATGAATACAACTAATGCAATTGTATCAGGCCATTTAAAAAGTCTGCAGAGCCTTCTGCCTTTAAATTAAGTTCCTTCAATCCCAAAGACCAAATAAATGATTTTATCTAATAAATGCAGTGCTAAAATAACTAAAATGTGTTAATTGTCAACTTTATTTTCATTGTTTTGCAGTTAGCGATACACTAAAGGTCCCATATTTTATACTTTTCCGGGGGTTTTATTTGAAGTTTTTGATATTCATAAGAAGATATATTTGTGGTTTTTAGCATCAAAACGAGCAGTAGCAACATAAGGTCGGTGAGCCAGTCAGCCAATAAGGTCACTGACTGTTTTTTGAGTGATTGAATAAGAATATAGCAGATATCAGGTAAGCACTCCAAAGACACAAAATCCTGCAAAGTTGGATGGTGGGTCCAGGTGGGCGGGGCTTGGGGCATGGCTGAGTTTGCTTTGTTGTGACATCACAATGTTCCAGAAGTCCTGACAGCTCATTTTAAGGCTCAGTTTCTAAATACAGGCTGTGTGCATTTTTCTGTGGACTGAGCACTTTGATACTTTCACAGTATTAATATAGAACCTAGACCTGCTTACATGGACAAGGCATGGAAATATCACTTTATACAACATGAGACTTTTGAACTTTCACAAGTGTCATCTTATGCTATACAATGCTTTACAATATTCTAATTTCTGCTCACACAATCCTGTCCAAAAATAACACACTTTTCCATTAATTTCAATCTATTTGAATATTAATAGTTTTATACTTTTACTTAATTATATGTTACTCAAAAATCTCCTCCAACACTGTCTGCAAAGATATGAGCATTTATTAGGAGAAACAATGTGAAATCTTTATTTAGTATCTCAGGTTCATGTAATTCTAGATGTGTGAGATAAACCTCCCCTTTCACACCTGCAAAAGATACACAACAGATTGCTTAAGAACAATCGGTGTGCAAACGCACATCAATCCCACCATTTTCTTTGACACAGGCATGCATATGCTATACTGGTGGGGTGATCCACAGGGAAATTCAGGGGCTGAGACCTTCTTCAGGATCACAGTGGTGCTAAGAGTGAAATGCTGTCATATGCAGGCCTATGATTCTGCACCTGCATTACCACAGAGACCAGGCTGCAAATGCTAAGCAAGGACAAGAGCAAATGCCTGGATCGCAATAATAGCTGGGACTGTCTTCTGTGTGGACGGACAGAAAGCCCAGGCTTTGCTGGAGGTACTATTTAATAATTCATGGTTGTGTATGATTGGCTGCAAGCACCAACCCTTTCTCATAACCCAGCAGAAGCATCTGTTTGCTTCTTACAGAGAAACTGCAGGTGCAACATTTCTTCATTTTCTTCATATGTACTGTAACTTCTGGGAAGAAAAGAGGAAAAAAACCTGCCATTGTTCACCGCCACATGTAGGTGTGAGGGTGGCAGTATGCATGCAGACATCGCCCTGAAACAGCAGCTAACCATCAATCCACTATCCATGTTCAGGATGATCAGTAAACATTGACTCCACACACAGATAGGCAATCACTGTTTGTCCTGTTGTTTATTAGCGTTACTGTACACAGAAGAGGCTGACTCTGACTAACATTCTGTCCTGGTAGGAATTATTGGGAGAAAGTTTATTATCTCCATTTTTTTTCCTTTAATACAGGGTTAGGTTTGGGGGTTAATACACCATTTAAGAAGATATAAATGTGGGGCGCCTCGGTGGCTCACCTGGTAGAGCGCGTACCATTAAGGCTTAGTCCTTCCCTTAGCTGCCATTGGTTCAAATTCCACCTGTGGCTCTTTGCTGCATGTCATCCCCTCTCTCTCTCTCTCTCTTCCCCCAACTTTCCTGTCTCTCTTTCACTGTATCTAGAATAAAGGAGAAAAAAGCCCAGACAAAATATATATGTATATATATATATATATATATATATAAAGAAGATATGAAATGTAATGCTGTGCCACACACATATATCTGTATATGGCAGTGTTGACTTCTTTGAGTTACTTTTTTTGAATTCCCTCCAATTCACCAAAATCCATTCAATATCATGTCAATCTGAAAAATCTCTGCTTTCAATATTTCACTACACATATAAGTAAAGTGAGTATATACCAGCACAGAGCTCAAGGGATTGAAAGTCAATTAGTATTTGGTTCCTAACCAGTGTGAACTATTTTCTGTCATTCGTGTTATTTCACGCTTCACTTTACAATTACACACTTTAACAAGTAGAAAGACAGAGAGTTGATGATTGGTGATTCAAAGGATTAAAAGACAATCACACAGTTAACCTTTTCCATCCACGTGCGTGTGGCTTAGTACAGAGTCCCCAAAAGAGTTTATTTTTTTAATTTATTTTTTTTTGTGTGCACACAGGTAATTTTACTGTTCACACTAGTTATCCTGTTCTGTCTAACAAGACATTGTATTGCAAACACATTTTTTTATCCTGCGTGTACAAGATAAAGAAGTGTCTCTGAAGGCTCAAGGGGCTCCATAGATTATTTAAATGACAATATTAAACTTTCTTCCACCAGCCTTTTTTTTTTTTAAACTTATTCTCCCACCAGCCTTGTTTAAAGGAGGAGTAAAACATTTTGGGAAATATGCTGATTTGTGTTCTAGATGAGGACATCAATGCATTTCTTTGTAGATTGATACAGTAGACTGAAAACAGGAAACAGCTAGCCTGGTTACTCTGTATCCCAGTGCATCAAAGCTGTGGCTACCAGCACCCCTAAAAGTCACTGAATAACATGTTCTTGTCTTGATGTTTAAAAAAACAAAAATTGAAAGTAGTAGTTATATGGAAGGTTATTTTCTGTGCTGCCTCTTGGTCAAAGGTGGTGCCAGGCAAGTATTTTTGATTTAACTTTGTGGTCATTTTGGAGGCAGTAGTTTTGTTGTACTGAAAGATGTTTCTAATATGTTGTTCGCCATATTTATTAGTGGGGGTAGAATAGATATTGGAAACACCTCTAAGTATAATGTGAAAGTAAAGTAAATGTTATTTGTAAAATCACTGATATGTTTCTTTTGGCACTTACAAAGGGCAGTGGCGTAATTCATCTTAAGTTTGACAAAATAATTAGACCTTGTGTGTTGGAGGCACTGAATGATGACTTTCAGATATATATTTCCCCTCTGTGTGTGCGTGTGTGTGGTGTTTTGGAAAAGAAACTAGTCCTGTTTTTGTCAGCAAACAGGCAACTGGCAAACAGGAAGTTGGACTCAATTGCAGACACCGGACATGACAGGTCGG